>NC_087167.1:7482500-7647500 GCF_035594125.1 Scylla paramamosain | reverse complement strand
TTCTGTACTGGAAAATGGCATTCTATTCAGAGAAGTATCTTGGAACCTCCCTCTTAAAAGAGTTCAGTTGTAGGTAGGGGGAAATACAGCAGTAGACAGGGATGAAAGATTGAGGATACTGATTAATTTTTACTTTAACCCATTTGTCCTGGGAGATTCAAACTGTTCCAGGCCCTGTAGTCAGGGATCAGCCACACGTGCCAACTTTGAAATGCATCATCTACAATCTTTCATGTAATTTTCTTTCTCACCAAGAGTAATTACTCATTTAATTTGTATTATACACCTTTAGATTGCTGAATCAATTCCACTTGTTAATGAATTGTGCAATTTACATTTCACATCAATATTATAAAGCTTCTTTCAAAAAAAAAAAAAAAACCGCGCGCGCCCTCCCAAGATTGTTATTTTATTACCATTCTCTCTCTCTCTCTCTCTCTCTCTCTCTCTCTCTCTCTCTCTCAGATATATATATATATATATATATATATATATATATATATATATATATATATATATATATATATATATATATATATATATATATATATATAAACAAAATGTCCTCAGATGGTAAGGGCTAAGGAAGTGGACAGACTATGGATGAGAGAAATTAGAAAGTCTTATGTAGTGAGGCTATGGGGAGGGGAGGCATGCAGTTAGCAAGATCATAAGAGCAGTTGGCATGAAAAAAGCATTAGAAGATTGCAAGAAATGCAACATTGCAGTGAAAGGAGAGAGGCTGAAGACAGTCAGTTAGAGGAGGAGTTAAGACAAAATCCTTTGGCTTCCACCTTGTTCAAAAGTGCAGTATGAGTGAAACTTTCCCCCACCCATATATCTATGAAGCATACTCCCATTTCTCTACATGGACAAATAAGCCCCCAGTACATAGTTGGCAGCTGGGATGGTGGGAAAAATTGGTCAAGACAGGTCAGAATATCAAACTTCATAGAAGTTGTTTTAATTAGAGATGAGATGAGAAGTTTCCAGTTTAGATTATTAGATAATGTTTCACTGTTTGAAAATCAGATCTAGGGGTGTGAACGTTGCAGAGATTAATGAAGTTAAGGGGTGTGTCAAGACACTTTGGACTGATACCAGTAGAGCAGTCTGACCTGGGGATATTTCTGGTCCCTTCCCCAGACAGGGACTCTGAATTGAGGCTTGTGTAGGAGTCACCATTTTTAACTTCTAAGTTTGAGTGAAAGGTGTACATGTGTTAAGTGCAAGTAAGTAGTATTGTGTGAGGAAAGAGAGTTGGGGTGTAAGAAGCAGTTCAGGGAGGTCACAGGTGGGTCAGAAACAAGATCATCTTAGCCAGTGTCTATGGGATCTTCTTGTGAGTAATTACTATTTCAACAAGTGTTTACTGCCTCTTGGAAGAGACAATAGACTTGGTCTTAAGAGATTTTAATTATGTTCACACCACAAACCCTCTCCATATTTTTGTTATATAGTAATTTATTGTAGATATGTCTATTTATAGATTGTCTTCATTCTTTCTTGACTTTCTACCAGAGATGATGTTTAGACCTAATTGATACTTCATGGCTCATATACTCTAAAGTTAGAACATTATAGTTTTCTATAACCTTGAAGTAACTTTTTCCTCTTCCTCCAGATAATTTCTTGATGGGTATTGGGCGACACTGCAACAAGCTCTTTTTGATTGATTTTGGGCTGGCTAAGAAATACCGTGACAACCGGTCGCGTGCCCACATTCCTTACCGGGAGGACAAGAACCTCACTGGCACTGCCCGTTATGCCTCCATTAATGCCCATCTTGGTATTGAGCAAAGGTAATGTTTACTTAATGGTGTTTGCCTCTTAGTTGATATGTACAAAGAAATATTATCAATATGTAAGTTTACTGTAGTGTTTTTTATGAATACAACTTAACCTCCCCTCCTGGCTGGAGAGTCTCCTACAAAGGAAAGCTACACTAAACCTTTTTTCTTTTTACCACGTTCACCTCCTGCCTCACTACTCTTCTTTTCCACTCATGAACATAAATTTGTCCTTTTCCCAGTCTAAAAATGTGTTTTTCTTTGATTCTGATCCTTCACTAACTCCAAATTTATATAGGAAAGTAATCATCATTGCAACAAAGATGAGAAAGTTGATTGAGATATTTGTTCAAATATATAAATGCTTATTAAATAGAAAAATATGCAAAGTGAAGTTGATTGTTTTCATTTGGTCATAGCCTCTAAATATTTGGGTAGGTGCCTCATTTCACTTTAACGATTGGAATTTGATCTTAGTTGTTTGTAAAAGTGAATTTAGTAAATGAAATATATAGAATAATGCTTGTTTATTTATCAAGAAGGAACAGCATTCGTGTTGAAGGTATCAACACGAATGAGTTTACAAGATGAGTAATATGAAGGTGTGGTGGTGGAAGTAGTAATATACAGGAAGAGGAAGAATTTTAATCCGTAAACTTAGGGTATCCCAAATACTTAATGGCAGCCTTGTGCTGTATGCACTGCTGTCATTAGTAGCTTATGTGGCCTTGGTGATTGTAGTTTGGACTAGCTCAGGAGAATTCTAAGTCTGTGTCTTTCCTGAACCACATATGATATACTACCAAAATATCAGTGTCTTGGCAGCCACAGTAATGCTTACAGATGCAGCTTTAAGTTCTCTTGTGTCAGATTCATCAGCTGAGGAGAGCTAGCCATTGACTCCTTATAAGAGACCACTTTAGTGAAAGAGCTATTGGGTGAGAGCTAGATTTTTCTGTATCCAGCCTTGGAAGTGGTGTTATTGGAGAAAACAATAGATATTGGTGATAGCTGTGTTGAACTACTAGTGCCTCACAATTTAACAGTGCATTGACCTTCATATAGTTTAAGCTTTCTTTAGTGCAAGAAATGTTGAAGATGCTGAATATACAGATTTCCACATTTCAATCTTATTACTTGTGAGTGAGTTTAATGAAGATGCTTTATAGGGAGGTTTGTCAATGTGGCATGTTAGTAAACAGTGCCTTTTCAGATGGAAGGGAGAGAAGGAATGGACAGAGGGAAAGCAGTTGGGAAGGAGGAGAAAGGTGGAAGAGAGATCAGGGAATCAAGTAAGGGGAATTAGTGCTAATAGATTGAGATGGAAAGTGGCTGGGAAGCTACCTCTACTCTCTGCACTGAGGCATCCATCTGAGCACAGTATGCTGTCATGCTGAAAGTTACACCTCTGCCTTGCCTTGCTACAGATAAAACTCTCAACCTAGAGATGTGTGTTTTTAAGATGAAGGGTTTATGGATCTATATCCATTTAGTTTAGCTTGTTAGAGGTGTGGAGAGCTGTATGTGTAATTAAAGTAAACGATGTCAAAACTCCCCAGTAAGTGAGGAAAGAAGTGTGGAAACCCCTGCAGCTAATGAGTTGAGGGAAAGTATACATGAGGCTTCAGGTAAAGTTAGGCAGTTAGGCAGGGATTCCAAACTGCGTAAAACTTGATGATGGTGAAGTGATTCACCATTATCAAGAAGAATTGAAGGCTATATAAATTTTAGAACAGTAGTAGTAATGTAATAAAGAATATTTGTCTACCATATGTATAGCTAGCAGTATAGAATGATGCATTAGAATCCCCTGTAAATTGCAGAGTAATCCTGATAGGATGTGAGAATGTTTAGAATAGCTTAGCAGACTTAAGTAGTTGTAGTGAGTGGGTGGACTGTTACAAATTATGGAAAACTTATTGATGTTAAAAATGCCTGTGCTATCCTGGGTTTTGCAATTGTTACATCTCTTTCACAATAACCCTAAAGGATCTCAAATCATCTCTCAGTTTTAAACCATTGTTGCAGTTCTTTGATGCACTTTGTCCTTATATAATGTAATATGAAGATTGCTTTTCTCATTCCTCTTCTTCTGTCCCTCATAGCCGGCGGGATGACATGGAAAGTCTTGGATATGTGCTGATGTACTTCAACCGGGGATCACTACCTTGGCAGGGGCTCAAGGCAGCCACTAAGAAGCAAAAATATGAGAAAATTAGTGAGAAAAAGATGTCAACTCCTGTAGAGTCTTTATGCAAGGTATGTTTAGCATATCCTTTGAACTTGCTGGGAAGGGAAGCTTGCTTTTCCAAAGCCAGCTGAGCTGTCATGTAAACATGATTTTGTTATTAATGGAGACATGCCAAATAGGTAGTGCTGTGGGGGTTGCTTGAAATGTTCAATTTGGTTTAGATTTGAATTCCATGGTCATAAAAGTAGATATTATAGTATAGTACTGTCTGAAAATATATAAGAACTTTCAGATAGATGAATATGAGCCCATTATTTGAAAGGCTTCATGCTTACATGTTCATCTAATGTGGCTCATTTAGTATTGAGCAGTCTCCTGACATAGAGCTATGAAGTCTTTTTTGGACCACTTCATTCCAAAATTTCTTGGGTCATGCCCTGAAAACTACCAGCTAAGTTCAGGTCTGATTGCCACCAGTCTAAAACTTAAATTGTCACTCAGTTTGTACATTATATGTGATAGTCTTAAGTCTTATTAACACAAAAAACATGGAAAAAAGAACAAAGACCAAAGATTCAGCCAGTGGAGAGGAGTTGCCTGATGATTGTTCATATGAATAATTTGTTTTGTGTTTAGTCTGTATGATAAAAGTGGAATATATATATATATATATATATATATATATATATATATATATATATATATATATATATATATATATATATATATATATATATATAATAAGAAATTAGATGACAAGGAGGATATGCAAGTTGCATACATGCTGTGGGTAGGAGAGTGAGACCTGTATAGTAAGACTGTGTTGGAATGCACAAGATGTGAAGAAAACAATTGTAGTCTGCAGAGACTTCTCTTGGAGTTTTAATAGAGAAGTTGAGAGTATTGTTCCAGTTTTTTAATTTTTAGTTGTATGCTGCAACCAGTACTGGCATCTTGTAATTAATCTTCCCACTTTACAGGGCTTCCCAGCAGAGTTTGCAATGTATCTGAATTACTGTAGGGGACTGCGCTTTGATGAGGCTCCTGACTACATGTATCTGCGGCAGTTATTCCGCATTCTGTTCCGCACTTTGCACCACCAATATGACTATACCTTTGATTGGACCATGCTCAAGCAGAAGGCTGCCTCCACTGCCGCAGCCGTCTCTGGTACTACGCCCCAGCCCCCTGCCACCCCGGGCACCCAGAAGCAGCTCTGAGGGCCCGGCAGCTGAGGGGGCAGCAGCAGCGGGCGGAGGAGGTGGTGCAGTGCATGAGGTGTGTTGGTGGTCATTTGCCTTCTGTCCTACAATTTTCCAGTCATTTGTTCTTTTCTCTTTTTTGCTGTAATGTAAAATTGGCATCTTAGTGGAAGTACTGGTGTATGCACTTTAGATTTCTTGGTTACAGGTACCATTACAGTTTGGATTCTTATTCTTTTACAAAAAACCTTTTTTGTGATGAAAGTTTAGTTACTACATTAATCCCAAGCAAGGTTTGTTGTCTAGGGCCATGTCTTCAACTCAGAATGACTGTGATATTGTATAACTATATACAGTACATAATGGTGTTGCTTAAACAAAATTATTTATTATTATTATTATTATTATTATTATTATTATTATTATTATTATTATTATTATTATTATTATTATACATTCTGAGTGGGGGCACATGGTGTCCAGTGAGGAAAGCCACTTATTCACAAATATGAAAGATGCAGTCCTTTTTAAGTTGGAAATATTCTGTGGTCAAATGCTTTAAATGCCATGGTTTAGTGGTTACAAGACACTTAAATATGAATGTGCTAAGAATTGGCATGGGGGAGGGAGACAGGGAGGGCAGCAATGATGACCAGTACGTTCTTGAGGGTGTCACTTGATTACACATCAAGATTTTCATATATGAAGATGAAATGAAATTCAAGGATGCAGTGTACTACAGTGTATTAAAGGATTTGACCATAGAAGGTTTCTACCTAAGAATGACTTGAGCTTTCATTTCTGTAAATAAGTTTCTTTCCTCTTGGGACTCCTTTATAGGTAGATGGATTATTATCAGTTTATTATTTTGTTTATTTATTTATTTATTATTTATTTATTTATTTATTTATTTATTTTATTTATTTATTTATTTTTTTTTTTTTTTTTTTTTTGGGGGGGTTGGGGGCAGAGCAATTCAAAATTTAAAGGTGACAGTGGAAAGGAGGTTGATTTTGGAATTAAATTATTCTCTTGTGTGAGAGGTTTGAGCTTGTGAAGTAGGCCAACATTCTATAATATACTGTATCTCTTGCATACTTGTGTATGTACATCATTATTTTTCAATGCTGCTATTTCCTTGCAATAGTTGTACTATCCATAAGCATAGTTGAAATTCTTGTGAAATGTGAAGGAAATAGCTAAAGTTTGGAAAAGCTCTAGACTGTCAAATTGTTTGCCCACATTTAGCATTACTACATGGCATTTGAAAGGGATTAATTTCTTTCACACAACATGGAAGGTGACTCATAAGCTAAAACTTAGATGAAGGTGATGAGCTAGTCTGTATATCTTAATGACTTTGCACTAAAGTCTGGTTATATAATTTTTAGAAAACATTTTAGTTCATAGGTCATGTCAAAATAGCACAATATTTCTCAATAAACTTATCACCTAACATCAGATAGTATGTATTAAGGATGCATGGCAGCTCCTCAATTTTTTTATTTATTTTTTATCAACAGGAACCGAAGGAGGAGAAAAAAGATGGTAACAGATCACCACCCTCACCCCCAAGTCAGAATACAAGGAAGAAGAGGAGGCTGTTATCTTCTCCAGAGGGAGAGGTAATATAACTGCCTGCCTCAACCAGAGAGTAGTGCCTCCTCCCCCACCCTCAGCAAGTAGTAGTGGCAAGGGGGATTAATCAATGGTAATTTTACAGTGGTGGTGTTTGGTCAATCATACCCCTTCAGTGGTGGTGGTCATTATGACAGAATAATGTATGGTTGACACTAATTCTTAAATGGCAGTAATTGGGCAATTGCATAAGGGCAGTTGGTTAACAGTGAAACATATGATAACTTGACAGTGGTGACATGTTGTATATGCAGCAACAGTGTGTGTATGTGTGTGTGTGTGTGTGTGTGTTTGTGTTTGTGTAAGTGTCTACACTTGCTTGTGTGTATGTGTGATTGCTGTACACATGCCACAGGGACAAGTAAAAAGATTTCCCAGTTTGTGAGTACGTTTCCTGCCTGTTAGGCCAAGAAAGTTGTGTCAAGCCTGTGAGATACATACATGAATCAAGTTTCTCAGTGCTGACAAAACATGCCAGGTATTTTAAGGATAATGTTGATATTCTTTTGCCATCATAAAGACAAACACTTCAAGGGTAATGTTCATAATCTTCCGCCATCATTACGTCTAAGGTGGTGAATAACAAAGTTGTGGCAGTGCGTAATGCCACAGGCACTTTTGGGTGTCACATAGTATGTGTCGTGTTCTGTCCCATGAGCTAGAGGAAGGAGGGAGGGCAAGAAGAAGAGACTTTATTGTGTACATATGTATGAGTGGCATCTGTTTCATCCTAGAGGGTGTGTATGCATGTGTGTTTGTCCGTTTCATCGAGTATGAGGTTGTGTGCATGTAGATGCCATGTTTGTTTATCTCCTGTCTAGCCTCGTCTTGTTTACTCTAGCAACAACAAAACAATAGTGAAATATCTAAACATGACCTTCCCTCTCCCCCTCAACAGCATCCTCCTCCTGATGTCATGTATCATGAATTTGTGGATATGACTTGACATTTCCCACCTTTATTTCTCAAACACCTGCTCTTTCCCTACTATTCCCAACACACAAAAAAAAAAGATAAAGTAAAAAATTTGTGAAAAAAAAATATTCACTGCAAGTTCTTAATAAATAAACAAAATAGGCAAGGGTAAGATTTTTTTATTTAGTTATGCTTTTTGTCGTCTTTTAAGTTTTAAGGAGAATGTAAAATAAAAAGTGAACTCTGCAGTCTCTCTGTAAGTTCAGTAGGAAGTCTTTTTGGTGTGCGTGCGCTCTTTATTTTCTTTGCTCTGCCTTTCGGCAAATGGAGGCACTATACACAGACAGATGAACATAAGATTGTAACCCAACAAGTAAATGCAAACCTAGATGATGGTTTGGTAAACCTGGATTATAGTTTTGTCCATTGTTTATTTTCATAGGTGGAAACACCCATAGAACTGAAAGGACAAAAAGTTCAAGTTCAGTGAATTGAGTTTTTGTGATGCCTTGATAAGATAAAATTGCATGTATGTATTTTCATTTAAAAAAATTCAGTGTCTCATGATTATATTGTCTTCTGCAAAGAAGACCTGATTAAAACATGGTATAAAAGAAATCTCAAGAACATGCTCTCCTATTATGTCGTGAGTTGCTTTATGTTTTTTCCCACCTCTGATTTATATACACTGTTTATATAAAGGTTTCATTCATCTTCAGTCAGTCAGGTTGACAAGCACCATCCTATTTTGCTTTCAGTTGCAGTCGTGCCCATCACCTCTTTATTACCCAAGGGTTATGTAGTTGTTTTGAGTTTTGTGAAGTCCAATTCTTGCTTGTGGAGGCACCGAGAAAGCGGTGCTTGTTGAGCGGACACTCCCAAACATGGACATGTCAAGACCCTATGGCACTTTGTATTCTAGAATAACCCTGAGTCATGCAATAACTAATCCAGGTCATCCCCCAACCCCACGCTGATAAAGTGGGACTCATTTGACAGACTCCAAGCTCTTTCCAAGTTTGGGTCTCTGTTCAGAGTCTATTTATTCTAGTGACCTCAGTGTATTGTAATAAACTTGGGTCACATGAACCCCTAGCCCTTATACTTGTCAGTGTGGTATTGAGTATTGGTTCTGAGATAGCCTGGTCAATGAACTACACAAGCTACTTTGTACCAAGTGGTCCAGGTTTGAGAGTAACCGCTAAATATCTCTGTAATTTTTTTCTCAGCGTGTATGACTTCTAACTTGGATAGAGGATTAAACTATATATATGGAATAAGAAAATATATATATGTATACATTATATGGAAGTTAGTTGGGTAAGAAGAAAGCAAATTATGTAATGTAAGGCAACTCCTTGACAGTGATTCACAAGCGGTGGAGTGTATAACCTTTGTTTTTCCACCGTGAGTGCTGTTGCCTGTGTGTGTGTGTGTGTATGTGTGTGTGTGTGTGTGTGTGTGAGATTGTGTGTTTGTGTGTGTCAGTCTGTGTGTGTGTGCATGTGTGTGTGTGTGAGAAAAAAAATTTAATGTTATACTTTTCTTTTTTTTTTCCACAATTGTATTTTAGAAGTTTCCAAGGATGTAAATGACTTCACAAAATTCAAACCCTCATGTGTATAAACACACACACACACACACATGCACACACACATGCACACATGCACACACACAGAAAAGATATAGTATAACCCCAAGTTTGTCTAGAAGATATTACCCAAATACAGATTTTACTACTACATAGAGAAATAGAATGAGGGAATTGCCACTTACTAAATTGAACAGAGCATCCCATAGGGTTGGTTTGCAACATATAATTTATTTTTATTCATTCGGTTGCAGGCAAATGCCTGTTGTCTCACCAGACCAGCATCAGCAGCTTAATTTTACATAGAAGCTTTTAGGCAACTAATTTATGTCTATATTTACCCTGTAATGCGATCAGTCAATAAAAAGTGGCAAGAACTAGATTATCTATCATGATTTATTTACTGAACAAAGTTGTTTGGTGTTGGTGTTTACTGTGCTTTTGTCACTGGCCCCGATTTAATTTATCTATAGGGAAGGAGTCACCAAAATGTATAGGAACTAGAAATGTCAAAGTAATGCACCAGAAAGTTTTTTTTGGGGGGGCCATAATTGTTTTGAAAAGTTTTTAAAAGTTAATAAAAAATTGTAGTTTGGTAAAGAAATAGTTTGGCATGCAGATGAATAAATTTATGATATAGATAATAAGCCTCTGTCGTTATTTATACAGCTAAAATAGATTTCACTGGATGGATTTTTCTCAAAATAGTTTATGAAAGTAGAATTTTCACATAATTCTCCAGAACAATTAGATTTATGTATTCTACATACTTGACGAAATTGGGATTATACTACATTTATACACGCGCACACAGACACAAGTGAAACTTCGCTCTTATTATTTTTTACTGATTGAACAATGCTCCTCATTTCCCAGTCATGTGAAGCTGTAGTGGTTGCCTAGAAGTGTAGACTAATAAAAACGGAAAATTGCTATTAATTTGATCTCTGAATCACCAAGCAGAAAGATCCTTAGAGAATGTATGGTATGACGAAAGATTCTTGTGGAACCAAGCTGAAACACCAAGGCAGAATGTGGAAAGTGAGTTGAACCTGGAGGAATATGAAGTGAGGTAAATTTGGACGTCTGAGGAAGAGAGAAGGAAAAAGGGGAAGAGGGGGGAGACCCATGCTCAGGTGGAAGGAGGATCAGGCAGGAATGAGGTGTAGGAATAAAAAAAATAAAAAAAAAGGAAGGATGACGATGAGAGGAGTATGGATGTAAGACGAGAGTTTGGAGTGAGCAGAGTGATAAAGGTGAGAAGATAAGAAAGTGAAGAGGGAATGAAGGGTCAATGAGAGAGAACGAGGAGTGAGTTTGGAAAGATAGAAACGGAAAAAGTGGTAGTGATGGTGTCTGTAGAGAGCCTAATGCGTAGAGGGGGTGAGGGGTTCCACAAAATAGGGAAAATTTGGGTGAATCAATGTGTTGAGGCCAGGAAAAATAAATAATAATAATAATGTTATAGAAGGGAATAATGAATATTTTAGGGTGAAGGTGAGAAGGCTCGTTTGCTTAAGATGTAGAACTCGTTTAAATTTAAAGGTCATGTCAACGGAGCTCAAAGAAATGCTGTCTACTGTAAGAAGACAATTTAATTAATTGAATTTTGTGGATAACAACCTTCAGGAACGTGGTCTGGCATCAACAGCTAAAGACTTTTATTACCCATGGCACATTCAGTAATTTTCTCAATTAAAAACCTGCTGGAATGGATTACCTAGATAATTTCATTGTACACTATGAATAGCTTTATTGTAGGTAACTGATGCGATGTCACAAAAGAAATTTAAACAATATAGTTTATGATGCAAATTATTAGAGAACGAGGACGTGCAAGCGCTCTAGAGAGAACGAGGTACCAGCTGATCCAGGGTGTAGTTCTTGTCGAGGCCAACAGATGGCTCGCTTTCACCTCTTATTCAATCTGTAATCACAAAATCTTTTAAAAAAAATATGTATGATAATCTGAAGATGTATCAATGCAGCCTTTTATAAAGTAATTACCATGAAGAAAAATTTATCCTTTATAGCAAAGAAAAATAATATTTGGTCATGAAATACATTTCACAATTGTACAATATCGTGACAAATATAATGAAACAAACAGTTATAACTTTCAAATAGCTAAATATAAAGCCACTCATGAAATTACTTTTAGAAATAAGTGACGGAGAGGTTTGCAATGAGGAGGAGGTTGGCGTGTGGTGTGAAGGGGCAAGGAAGTACTGGAACCTCGAAGTGTTTTGGAGGAAGAAAATGGCTTGTCGCTCCTGCTGACCACCTTTCCTACACCCTGCTGCCCCTATCGAGGGTGAGTGTGGCCGGTACAGCTTCCTTCAGGTCAGGGATTGAGCATAAATTAATGGTGGGATGGGCGAGGAAGGGAGTGTGTGAGGCACAAGGCGAGGCGTGGCAGGCTGGGACTTACCCTTATCTATGGTAATTCCTTAAGATATTATATGCTTATTCACATTGTCTTTGAAGGAATGTTGTGGTGAATGTCAGGGAGAAGGGTGGGTGAACAGGTGAGGCGTTAGTGAGTGAGATATATGAGGCCAGGCACGACTTTGGCACTCAGGCACTCGTCACTGGCAGCGGTGCCTGTGTTGAGTTGGTGTGACGTGAAGGAAACGGGTAAGTGTGTATATGTGTAGTTGCATATTTGCAGGGTTGAATCAAACTGGTAATGTCTTCTCTTGTAATATTAAGTTATCAGATTTTTCCACAATTTTATGTGCTGTGTTTGTTTATATGCACCACATCTGGTAGTGCATTAACCCCACTTTTCCCAGGTGGAGGCTAATAATAATAACTGGAAATAACTTTCAAGATTGTGTGTCACATGACTGGAATGCTGCTGCGAGTAATATCTCTGCCTATCTTCTTGCCTCAACTGACTCAGTTTAACAATGCCATTCACTGTTATATGGCAGTCAGTAGGTGGTGCATTTCAGTAAGGAGATTATGTGTCAATTAGGAAGGGGACATTTTTGGCATTTGCATATAAAATGAAAAAAAAAAAGAAAAAAAAACTACATTTGAATCCCTCCTCACTTTATATAATGCAGGGTGGGCCATAAAAAGTCACCATTATAAAATTCTTGTCATTTCCACAAAAACTAACACATTCCTCATATTTTCAGGAGAAGCCTTAGATTTTCATCCCAAATCACCAATGGATCCAACAACCTGATATTCACTGCAAGAGAGGGTAAAGACTGTGGAGGACTTTTGTGATGACAACAGCAACAATTCAGGAGGGACTTTCAGCAGACTCACAATCTTGGTGTATTATGTGTCTATTAGTAGTCCTTGAGATATTGGCCTCCTATGATAAACTTCTTGTTGATTTTCTTGGTGATTCATTCAAATGTTGTCTCAGTCTCAATATTGTCAGTTATCCTTGCATATTGTGGCCGGCCACTGTGTCCTTTATTTTTATCTCCAATGGTTTCTGTTTCCCTGAGTTTGTTAATTAGATGCCTGATTGTGAGTCTGCTGATTGTATTTCTCCCGGGAAGGTCCCTCCTGAATTGTTGCAGAGTGAGGAATACTGATGTCGCCACACAACACTCCTCCATAATCTTTACCCTTTCTTGCACTGAATATTGAGTTGCTGGATCCATTGATGCTTTGGGATGAAAATAAGGCTTCAGCTATGATTCTCCTGAAAATAAAAGAAATATGTTGTCTTGTGGAAATGACAAGAATATCATAATGGTAATATATTTTTTTTTGGTCCACCCTGTATTTCCTTGTTTGTGTCAGAGTAGATAGGACTTTTATTGTAGGACTATAAATTTTGTTAAATCAGTACATTAATATTTCAGAAGAGAGAGAACATTCCTACATTTGATTAGATATCTTCATCAGCTTGTGAGTCCACTTTAGGATGCAGGAATCCTCCAACCTTCTCCACTCGTCTTACTTGGCTGTATGAGTTATTTAAAGGAAGCAGGGATCATGGGGTTGGGAGTGGTGAAGGTAACACTATGCCATGCTGCTTGCACCTTCATGGAGGGGAAACACATTAGACTTGATTCCTGACTGATCCTGGTTAGTATGGTCTTGCCAATCAAGTTCAGCTCTTTTGACCATAGAGTATTCAGATCTCTAAGCCAGTGTGGCATGATGTCTGACTCAATTCCCTAACTATTGGAAGATGGCATTTATTCTACAGTGGAATCACTTAAGCTGATGATGGTACTATTTTTCATGATGGTTTCCCTGACTGAGGTGATATTCCATATATTTGAAAAAAAAAAAAAATTAATGTTGGAGAGAGAGAGAGAGAGAGAGAGAGAGAGAGAGAGAGAGAGAGAGAGAGAGAGAGAGAGAGAGAGCGCCTCTCTGATTGTCTTTTTCCTTAATGCCAAAGTAAAATTAATCAGTTGTCTTTTTAATCGTGGGATGCTTCACCAAGTAATGCAAGCTTGAGAGGGATCAGTTGCTGTAAGACATGCTTCACTATATTGTATCATAATTCCTTGTGATTGAAGGTGGACGAGTCACCAAGAATGATAGTGACGTGTTGGAATAAAAGTTATGCTATATTAATAGTAACTCATTTTGAAGGACAAAACTGGGAGGATGATAAATAACATCACTTCAAAAATTGTGTAATTAATTTGTTTTCATTTAGAGATTTTCAGCTTTGGACTCAGGCTGACAGGAGCTGGGGGAGTCATATTTGTTGGGCTTTTGTGAACCCATCCACAGAAATTGAAATGAAGACAAAAATAAGAAAAGCATATTATTTAATTTTAGTTCTAACATGCCATAGATAATAAAGGAGGGTTTGTGGCACATCATGGAGCAAGTATTAATTGCAGGAAAATGTTGTCATAATTGACTCATCTTTGACAGAATCTTCATGTGCGGTTACTTTGCACAATTTTTTCTGACATTTTAAAAAGAATGTGGTTTACTCCAGGCTTGGTAATGGAGAAGACAGGGAAAGCTTGGGGTTTAGTGGTAGGAACGTGAAACATTCTTCAACCTAAATCATGTCTATATGATATAACTCATTTAGTTTTATACAAACAGTAGCTCCTTTGACCTACATTATGGATCTCAGTGGTGGTGATGTCAGACAAAGTACATTCATATGTGATGACATTATGATCAGATCAGAAGCTAACCTCAACACTGTATTTCCAGTTGTTTTCAAATTTGTTATATGTTGTTGTTATATGTTTTTTTCATTATTGTTATTATGATGATATTGTTGTAATGAATATGAATTATTTTCCAGTATTTAGTGCATCTTTCACAGTTTATAAGTAACTTCAGTTTCATGCCTTTTATTAGTAAATTTATTTTTTTCTCTTTCACCTTCCTGGCTCTTGAAGTTTCATATGAAAGGAATATTTTGGCTGTTCTGGAACTTAATTGGTCTTCACTTTTCAAACTCTTATATAAGTTTTAAAAATAGCATATTTATATACCTGTAGCTGTTGTAGTATCTATTCAAATTATACATTATATTTATGGATATGACTGAAATATGGCTTAAAGGAGGAAGTCTCTCACAGATGTGGATTACAATGTATGCATATGATACAGCGTAATATTATGTGCATCAGAGGACTGAGCATAGATGTTGAACATGAGACCGTAAGATATTGTCATCAAATAAAAAAATTTAGGGGCATTAAATCTCAGAGGTACAATGTTGCTCCAGATACCAGCATTTATAGCGAATTACTAAGACAAAAAAGTAAACTCTTTGTGATAAACTTGGCCCCACAACATTGACACTAAATGTGCTTGATGTTCTTGATGTTAGGTGCCACTCATTAAGCATTAGGTAAAGTGTAAAAGAAATAGATGAATATGAGGCAAACTTTTCATCCAAGAGTCTCCACCTCAGGTCTGGGTTGTAGCGGGTAGCCACATCAAATAAGTAGTGTTAGGATAGCAAAAAGAGTGTAAAAAAATGAGACAGTTATTGAAAGTAGAAGACAATGATCCCAGAGAGAGAGAGAGAGAGAGAGAGAGTAATAAAAAAAGCCAATTAAGTGAGAAAAAATAGGCCAGAGCAGGGCTGGCACAATGCAGTATTCATGAATGGCATCAGTGACTTTGGACAGCCTGAGGATCAGTGTTGGCACCGTGCCAGGGAACTACCTTTTCCCAGGTGCAGGAGAAGGACTAGGGCCAGACAAATGCCAGGTTGGGCTCCAGGTTAACATGGAAAACATTTATATATGCTCTCTCTCTCTCTCTCTCTCTCTCTCTCTCTCTCTCTCTCTCTCTCTCTCTCTCTCTCTCTCTCTCTCTCTCTCTTAATGAAATAATAACCAGCTTTTTATAAAATTATATTCCATAAAATCAAGTTAAGGGAAAGTAACATTCATTTAAAGAAGGAAGAAAGACTAGTTGTTGTACTGCGTAGTAAGGAAAGAAAACGGTGATTTATGCGTGTAAAGGACTGATACATTAGATAGCTGTGAGTAAACAGATAAAATGTGATAGGATGACTGGTTATTACTGCTGCTGCTACTGCTACTGCTGCTACTGCTACTACTACTACCTATGATGATTCTGATAATTCTTTTCCACCAACAGACAGTGAACGCCCCTCCTGGTGATGCCTACTCAGACCCAGGTAAGTGTGTGTGTGTGTGTGTGTGTGTGTGTGATTGATGGCCTTTGGGTCATCAGCTGACGAAACTGAGCGTGTTCTGTGATCCTTTTAGCAATTGGTTGTGTGTCATACATACATCAGTGTATCTCAAGTGCTCTTCCTCCTCTTCTGCCCTCTCTTTCTTCTTAGCATTCGTATACTATTATTTTCATCCATGTCTGCTATATGGCCTCACCATGCGGTTAAGTCATCTCCCGCACCCAAAGTCCTGCTGCCTACTTCACTCCACGTGGCGGCCACTCCACTTTATATAAACGACTTTGTCCTTAGCGCTCGGCGTCCCCATTCTGCAACACCACAGAGCTGTTCCTTGCAAACAACGGCTGATGGAAAACACGTTACTATATATAAATTTGAACCATTTGGCAGTGTGTAAAACGAGGGAGAAGTGGAGTGTGAAGTGATGGGAAGGGGGACTCGATTATAAGGGATGTACGATATTGGTGACCTCGTGAAAACGCTGAACCCACACCCGTACCCGCCCCCACCCCCAACCTTTGTGCTTGGGCGTGTTGCTGCACCACTCACCACCTTTCTTTGTTTACTTGGTGTGTGCTACGTTTTGCTCCATTGGTTTTCTTTCTGGTCTCCTCTTTTTCCCGCTTTTGTGGTTACTGGAAGGATCATTGTATTAGTGAATTTCGTACTTTGCTTCATCCCAGCTCATCTTTCAGTTACACGCTGTATCTTTGCGTGTAAATGTCCTGCAGTTTCGTTCTAGAGAAGAAGGTATCTCACGACATGATTAGTTTGTCTGCTCCATCTCATGTTTCTGCCACTTCTGGGACGGATTCAGATTAAGGTTCGTGTCACTAAGACTCGTACGCATATTATTTTTACGCGAAAATCTACGGGTTGGTTCATAGCATTGTGCGTTCTTTTATCGTTCATCTTTCACATGGTTAACTTTGTTGGTAGTCTGTTAACCTTCGTTTTTCACTTAACTCATTCGTGCGGACTGAAAGAATTTTCTGACACGAAACGTATGGCGACAAATTAATGAGTCATTAAGGATATATGCTTGTGAATACGTAGTTACAGAGTGCACCAGTCATTTCATTTACTACTAAAGGCGCTTCCCGTCTCTTGTTCTGACACTGCACCGCATATTCTCGTGGGTGACGAACAGTTCATTTAAGTGGTTAGAGACGAAAAATTGATATGAGAAAATACGACAACCACGTGGAAGAGATATTTGGAAATCTATTGTGGAGGGATTGGACAAATCAGGTAAGATTAATTAGGTGTATTATATTTTCTTTATCCTCACATAAAAGTGGCGCAAGATGCATTGAACTTCTTTATCTCCAATTTCTAAGGCGCTATATTTAAACAACAGCTGTGCTCAGAGACCATGCCCTGGACGTACGTACTCGAAATTCGAATAGAGTGAATAGTTTTGCTGCAACTCCGGACCGAAATCGTACGGAACGAATCGTAATGAATTGGTCTTACTGTTGTGTGTGTGTGTGTGTTTACCGTTTTCCTGGTTAGGGGCACATGACTGTCATTGGGGCACCGGTGGGGCGGTACACGCACTGGCACACTGTTTATAATGGGTAGCACTGGCTTGAGAGGCGGGCAAGATGAACGACAGTTGGCTGGGATTTTATATAACTAATTTAGATAGCTAACACAGGAAGGCATTCGGGGATGTTTGCGTTTGCTTAGCTACGCCAGTGTGTGTGTGTGTGTGTGTGTGTGTGTGAAAGAGAGAGAGAGAGAGAGAGAGAGAGAGAGAGAGAGAGAGAGAGAGAGAGAGAGAGAGAGAGAGAGAGAGAGAGAGAATAATACTTAATGCTGGTTAAGAACAGCAGGAGAATAAGGGAAGCTGCAATAAGCGTACACGTAGTAGTCACTGTATGAAACTTACCTACCTGTTTCCACCTATCATCTTTTTAAGTCAAACTATCATGCTTGAATCCGATATTTCTTATCATGTCCTGATTAGTCATCATTCTCTGTACGATCTATATCTTTTCTGTTATATGGGGACCAAATATTACACAGCATAATTCCGATAAGGTCTGACCTGTGCCATATACTCGTATAGCTTGAATATTTTCTTTGGGACCTGTACTTTTAACGCTTCTAACAAGGAATATTAACACACGATTTGCTTTATTTCTGGCCTCAGCACTATTTTCTCAAAGACTATTAATTTTTTTTTTTTTCCCCCGCTCTTATCTTAGCGGGGCTTCGTTAGTGTGTGGATTTCATTTACCTATGGGAATTATTTTGCATTTTGTGATAGTAAATAGCTTTTGCCTTCCATCCATTAATTTTTATGTGAGTAGGACACTGGCCCCAGGGAACAAAAAAATAACGAAAAGGGACTTCAAAATTGATGGAAGTGTCTTGAAACCTCCCTTTTGAAAGAGTTCGTCATAGGAAGGAAGAAAAACAGAAGCAGGCAAGGAGCTCCCGAGTTTATCAGAAAAAAAAAAAATGTATGAGTGAGAATACTGGTTAGCTCTTGCATTAGAGAGGTGGACAGAATAGCGGTGAAAGTAGAAAGTCTTATGCAGCGAGGCCGCAGAAGAAGGGGAGCCATGTAGTTTGTAAGATCAGAAGAGCAGTTGGTGTGAAAATAGAATTTAGCGTAGAAGATAAGGGATGCAACATTTCAGCGAAGAGAGAGAGAGAGAGAGAGAGAGAGAGAGAGAGAGAGAGAGAGAGAGAGAGAGAGAGAGAGAGAGACTGAAGACCGTCATTTCATCTTACTTGTCTGCAAGGTGTTTGCATCAGAAACTGCCTAATAAACCCACCTATTTTCGTGTCGTCCACAAACTTACTAACATCGCTGCTAGATCATTAATATATATTGAAAATAATAGTGGTCGCAAAACTTATCCCTGCGGTACCCGACTAATTTACTTGACACCACTAGGGTTTAGAGCCACTAATTGTAACTCAGCCGTCGTATAACAATGACCTTATACTCAGCCCAAAACTTTCCTGTCTATCCTGTGTGCTGTCAAGTTGTTCAAGGTTGTTGAGGCGCCTTATCAAACATCCAGCTAAAATATACAATTACGTGACTGTCCCCATCGTCTGCTGCCTCATAGACTTCATTATAAAACCTCAAGTTCGTGAGACGTAACTTTCCATCCGTGAAACCATGCTGTGAATAATTTATTGATCTATGCTTTTGATTCCCTGTGTTCCTAGCAGATACGGAATTCATTATTTTACCTATAATGGAAGTTAGGCTGACTGACTGATATATGTTGGATATTAACGTCTTATCTCGTTTTATTAAGAAATAGGAACTACATACAGCCGCGGCCTCCCCATTAACGACACCTGTCTTGAATGTAATGATTTCCTAAAGATATTAACCACTGATAACTTATGTGCATACTTTCCATAATAAGTAAGGTAATGATCAGGCTGAAAATACACCACGAGTACAGGAAACCTTGAAAATTTTGTTCCGTGTATTTGGGAATTTGATATCACAATTATTCATGACCAAAGATTAGTTTGTAATACAGGTTTAAGATAGAGACCGATAGGTGTGTGTGTGTGTGTGTGTGTGTGTGTGTGTGTGTGTGTGTGTGTGTGTCCCACACTCCCAGTTTGTGTTGGCGTACGTGTTTGTCCCACTTCCGGGTTTTATCCCCATTTGATAAGTGTTTGTAGCATTTCCCTACTTTTAAGTGTGTGTGTGTGTGTGTGTGTGTGTGTGTGTGTGTGTGAGAGAGAGAGAGAGAGAGAGAGAGAGAGAGAGAGAGAGAGAGAGAGAGAGAGAGAGAGAGAGAGAGAGAGAGAGAGAGAGAGAGAGAGAGAGAGAGAATTTCAGTCCAATCTGAATTTAAGTCTATGTTTACTCAGACGTTAGATGTGTGTGTGTGTGTGTGTGTGTGTGTGTGTGTGTGGAATGAGAGGTGTGGAGGTTATTTCTGAACGCTGGCTGACTGGCTGGCTCGGAGGGGTAGGGTATGTGGGAGAAGAGGTATATGGGGTGAGGAGGACGGAGGGGAGTGGAGGTAGTGGGAGATGTCTAGCACACAGCGTTGCCCCTCTGTGGTGTGGGCTCCAGTGGCACAGTGGCGGCGGTGGTAGCGGGGAACGTCGTTGTAGTAGTGCTGTGTGTAGTGCTGTGTGGATCAGTGGGTGTTGTACTTGTTTGACCACCACGTCACTTGTCCCCTTCCCTGGTGGAGTGAGGGAAATCCCTGTGCTCGTCTTTTGTCCCAGTAGTGAAACCCAGTTTCTCCAACTTCACCCTGACTTAACCCCAGCCCGCCTCCCCTCAATACTCTTTCTCTTGCTCTGTGTCCCCGCCGTTTCCCTCTCCCCTCCCTGCTGCACACCGCCCCGCCACTGCCGTCACCCCCTCCAGGCTCCACCTGACTCTTGACTACCAGTCAGCGTCTCACTGCGCCACGCGGCTCTCTGGGATTGCTCGGCATCCACTCCCCAAATAGGTTGTTGCCCATCTGCCCCGATTGCCCACCGCTGGCACCACCACGCTGGTCATCTCTTCTAGGAGAAAAGCAACACATACACACACAACACGCGCAAATGATGGTGGGCATGATGGAGTGTTAAGCTGTGGCGTTGAATCGTGTTGCTTCCTTGTGTTTGTTGCTGCGTCAGTGCTTAGCAGAGCGTTGTGTTGCATCATGACAATTGCTTTGAAAACCACCTTCGGCTCAGTGTTGTAAGAACCCGCGGCAGTATGTGGCCTCGCCTCCGTGAGTAACAGAACTATACCGGCAGATTATGACACAAGTAACGACAGATATGAGTCTGTAATTGAAGAGCCATGACAAGCAGCATGAGGAAAGACTGCTGACGCAGCATGTAACACAAACGCGCCAAGTAAACTTCATGCAACAAAGGAACTGCATCATTAATTTTTGCCAAAGTGTGTCAGAAGAAGCTTTGACGAGGGGAACAGACACAGGTTACAGAAGAAGCCGAGACGTGAAGGTGACGTTCCGAGGGCGTCTTAAGGTACAGTGGTGACGAGACCGACGACATCAACACTAAACAGAGGGAAGACGCACGCCTGCACCCAACAATAACAGTATAACCCATTGAGGCAGAGAAAAGCAAGACCAACACACCCCTGCTTTTAAAACAGCTCTTTCTGCCTGTCTGCCCTCCACCCCTCAGTCACTCCCTGCATACAGCATACCTACGTATATGCTCCCCTCCCTCTTTCTTCACACCCTCTCTCACTCGCTTCTTACCTAACCGTCACCCTGCCTCCTCTCTGCTCCTCTCAGCAACAAACATACTGCTCTGCTTTGCTTCTCACGTCTGTCTGTCTGTATATCTGTCTGTCTCGCTCCTCCCCGTCTCTTCTTACTTCCTGCCTCCACAGAATGTGTTTAAAAGAGGATGGAAGTTCCTCCTCCTCCTCAACCTCCTCCAACTCCTCCACTCACCCCGCCTCCACCACCACCTCCCACCCCAACACCTCTTCCTCAGTCCAATCTTCCTCCACCTGTTCCTTCTCCCTCACACCAAGAACGCAGCCGAGAAGAAAGCCCAGAAAGGTAAGTCCAGAGAGCCCTTGAAGGAGAAGATGGAGATGAAGAAGGAGGAGGAGGAAGGGGAGGGAGATAGAGGAGGAGGAAGAAGAAGAGGAGGAGAGTGAATTAGTCTATTCTCGTCCAACACGTTGTCGCCCCCACCCCCTCGCCGGCGCCAGTTCCCCCATCCGTTCCCTAACCCACATCCCCGATCCCCTTCCTCTATATCACTCCCTTTCTCCCCGAGCAAGTTTGTGACCCGGAAGGACCGTGCAATATATATATACCCTGGTTATGTGCTGTTTACAAACTTAGCCAGCGAGTGGTAGGGAGTGTGGGTAGGAGACAGCCAGACACAGGTTGAGGCTACACAGACAACACTTGGGACACAGGCATCATGAAGACGAGGCTAGGAAAACTACTACTACTACTACTACTACTACTACTACTGTTACTACTATTTCTACTACTACCACAACCACCACCACCTATTGTTGCTGTTCTTATCTTGTTTTAAAGTTTCCGTCATTATTATTATTATTATTATTATTATTATTATTATTATTATTATTATTATTATTATTATTATTTTATTATACCATGATACTAGCTGAATGAAAAACGTTTCTCTCTCTCTCTCTCTCTCTCTCTCTCTCTCTCTCTCTCTCTCTCTCTCTCTCTCTCTCTCTCTCTCTCTCTCTCTCTCTCTCTCTCTCTCTCTCTCTCTCTCTCTCTCTCTCTCTCTCTGGGCGTACTGTATGAATGTGTGTGTGTGTGTGTGTGTGTGTGTGTGTTTTGTGAAGTGAAGATGTGTGTGTGCCTTCGCATGTTGGCAGGAGAATGTGTGTCGCGTGTTTGTGTAGGTGGGAAGTGAAGGGACACACACACACACACACACACACACACACACACACACACACACACACACACACACACCAAAGATAGACTGAACTACATTACAACAGTTAACTTATTTATTTATTTATTTATTTGGTGACTTATCTATGTATTGCTATTCTACGTGTGTGAGAATGATGATAATAATAGTGACAGCGGAGTGGTGGCGAGTGGTGATCTCCGCTCCCCTCTTGTTTTCTCTTCTCCCCACCTCTTCCCCACTTCGCTCGGCCCAACATTCTTCCTCATTTCCTCCCCTAGCCGTTTTTTTATTTTATTTTTCCCTCGTGTCTCCCCGTTCTCCATCATCTTTTCCTCTCTCTCTCTCTCTCTCTCTCTCTCTCTCTCTCTCTCTCTCTCTCTCTCTCTCTCTCTCTCTCTCTCTCTCTCTCTCTCTCTCTCTCTCTCTCTCTCCAGCCCATTTTATTCTCTCTGTAACGTAGCTTACCATTCTCCTTTTTTATCGTCTCTTCCTTACCTAAGATTTATTTTTAATACGAGGGCCTTCGACACGCATCTCATTTGAGGTTCATGGGCCCCACTAGACACTCCCTTACACACACACACACACACACACACACACACACACACACACACACACACACACACACACACACACACACACACACACACACACACACACACACATATATATATATATATATATATATATATATATATATATATATATATATATATATATATATATATATATATATATATATATATATATATATATATATATATATATATATATATATATATATATATATATATATATATATATATATAATTAAGAACGAAGCGAAGTTTACAATGCAGGCTATTGTTTCTTTTTGATCGGCCTGGCCTGGCCCGGCCCGACCGTCGATATTCAAACGCTAATATCTCCGGAACTACGCGGTCGATCTTAACGAAATTAGCACCATATGATAGCACAACTCTATCAACTTTATATGATATATCTTTCATCTCTTCTACTGGGTGAAGTCAATGGGTAACTTGCTAAAAGTATATGGATGTCGAAAATGGGACTTCCTGCAATTTTTTTTTTTTTTTTTTAAGGTCAACAAAACCGGACACATACCATTGAACTCAGAATGAAATTTCTAATATAGCACACCCATTATCTCGCACAAGTTTTGAGCTAGAGTGATTTGAATATTACACAAGTTCCTGATGTGCATGGTGCTTCCATTGTTGCATTACTGACAGCTCTGCTCGTCAGTTGCCATCTAGGTGTTTTACTGGTAATAAAATTAATAATGCATAGGCTACCTTCATCCTCTATACATTTACAAATTAGCCCAACACTACCATCAGTACGGGCCATCGTGAACTCTGCAACTTCCTACTGGTTTTCAGTCCTGAAAATAAATTAATAAAAAATGAAAATAAATAGAAACTAAAATAAATAAAATAAAGATAATGGTGAGAGAGAGAGAGAGAGAGAGAGAGAGAGAGAGAGAGAGAGAGAGAGAGAGAGAGAGAGAGAGAGAGAGAGAATTTTACTGATGAAAAGTATTACCATCAACATGACTTGCCTTGCCCTGTTACCAGTGAATCATAATCTTAGCTGACTGGCATTACAACGCTGATAAGATTTCACCCTACACCTAGCCAAACAAGTCCATGCTGCACCTTCAACATGAGGTGTGTAGATAAGCATGATGGTGTACGTGAACATTGCCAAATTAAAAGTGGAGGATTTGTGTGAAGAGTGTACATGTGCCAATTACTGGTGACCTGTTGTTGAGAGTCTGCCTACTGGGTAAGCACATGCCACCTCCTTGTATCTCCCCCAGGTCATGATAATGTTCTGTGTTCCTCCACTATGTAAGAAAATGGATAAGATAAATAGATGTAAGAAATGAGTAACTTGAAATAAATAATTAAATAAAAGTAAAACAATGAAACAGTTTGAAAGACCTGAGATATTAAATTTGCTATATTTGTGCACACAAATAGTCATGCTGTTACACAAGCCAGTTTTTAGAATTATCTATACTAAGAAACCAAGTTGAAAATATGAAATATTGCCACTGAGTCAAGGCCAGTATGGATGCAGCAGTTTATTGTTAAGTATTAGTGACCAAATAACAGAAAGCAAAAACAAAGTCATTTCCTGTAAACAGTGTAAAACACCATGCCACTCAGCACATCACTGTAATGACTCGTGTTATAAAACCAAGAAATTGATGAAATAGGTTAGGCTGTGAGTGGAGATCAAATGAAGTTAAGTTTACCTTGACCGTCAGTCAGTACAAGCTGTGTGTGCAGCGTTACATACAGACTTTGGTTTGAAAATTGTAATAATTATGATAAGTGCTAATTATAAAAATGTTAGTGATGAAAAACAGATACAAGTGTACAAGACTGCCATAATTGTAGAGTTGATGCTACCATGCCCCAAGGTGGGTGTCACCCTTGTCTTTGCTGAGAATCCTGCCCATGTCTCTGGCTTCCTGGTGGTGCCAGGACTGGCAGTCTTGTGTGGCGTGTCATTACCAAGTTTCTGTTTTGAATGGTAGCATTGGAATGGTTATCCCTTTCCTAAATGGAGGTGGTGACTGATGTAATCATTTACGTACAACCATGGACTTGGTTATTGACACGTAACTATTGAGTGAGTGTGACTTGTTGCTGGTAAGCCTTTGTGCAAGACCACCATTACCTGCCATCTTACAGCAGTCACTTTAGTTTTCAGTGGATTCATAAGTACTAGGTACATAATATGCATTATGTATTTGACTATTTAACTATATCCAACACTATTATTTTTCATCTATGTATTATATTGAATAGCTATTTCCTATACTTTAAAAAATATATATTACATACATATATGTACAGCTATTATTACTTTATTATTATTTTTACTTTATTATTATTATTATTATTATTATTATTATTATTATTATTATTATTATTATTATTATTATTATTATTATCATTACTTATATGTTATAATGTAAAGGTAATTATTTTTGTAATGCTGCTTAGTGAGTGTTGCAGTAACAATGAACTAATTATCACTTGACTATGTTGCTGCTTTTTACCTGCCTCTCTTGAGTCGCCTCCAGCACTGCTGTCTCACTCCTGCCTTGTTGTGCGCCAATGCCATGCATATGCAATCCAACCTTATACATACTGTGTACATAGACTTTCTCTCTCTCTCTCTCTCTCTCTCTCTCTCTCTCTCTCTCTCTCTCTCTCTCTCTCTCTCTCTCTCTCTCTCTCTCTCTCTCTCTCTCTCTCTCTCTCTCTCTCTCTCTCTCTCTCTCTCTCTCTCTCTCAGTGTACTGCAGTAAAACATTTGGGTTTTTCCTTTGAATTTGGTATTACTCAGAGGAAATCTAACTATGTGTCAGACAGGAAACCAAATTATGTGCCAGAAAAGATATTAGTTAATTAATTCATTAATAACGAAGAATAAGAGACTGGCAGCCTGTTTTAGAGCTCAGTTTGTGGCTCTTTCTCTGTGTAGAATTTCTTTGATGCATGGGTATTAGGGAGCCTTTCTTTGGATCATTGATCCAAGGATGGAGAACTTGGAATGATCATTATATTACAACATCTTGCAGTATGCATGTCTCTCTCTTTGAAAACCAGTTAAAATATGAAGCTTTGTAGTAAGACCTTGTCAGTATCAGAATATGTCATCAAGTTGCATTTTATGATTTAAGCTTAAATATCAAATGGCCGTTTCCGAAGTGTTGTTCCTGAATCCCAGGTGGCAAAGTAATGCCTGCATATGTACAGTACCTCCATATGTGTATCTACTTTCCATGGATATTTACTGTTTCAATGTTTTTAAATTTTATTATGCACACACACACACACACACACACACACACACACACACACACACACACACACACACACACACACACACACACACACACACACACACACACACACACACACACACACACATACATACACACACACATATATATATATATATATATATATATATATATATATATATATATATATATATATATATATATATATATATATATATATATATATATATATACCTCTGAACACAAATTTAATTCATTCATTCAAGCAGGCAGTTCATATTCAGAAAATACATATTCAGAAAAGAAAAAATCAATAGAATTAAAAGGAAATAAAATTATTCCTTTCAATCCCACCTATAATGTACATACCACTCACAGTCACAGTTACTAGTAATAATCCCTCTTTCATAGAGATGATTCCTAATAACTAACATTGCTAAAAGTATTGTTGGAAAATGTAAATGAAATAATAAGTACTAAAGACAATAAATAATAAAGAAGGAAGACTGGCTGGCCAAATACCCTGGGGAGGTCAATTAGTCGCATGCAACTCTCATGCTTTTCAATCATCTTCATTGTAGTGGTGGTGGAGTCCTTCGTCCTCTTGTCAGAGACTGTTGGCTTCTTTCCTGACATTGTATCAGGCACAGGAAAAGAAGGAAAAGGACACAAATAGTAATGTAAGTTGTACCACCACAGGAGATATGGTGCATGTGTGGCAGCAATGAGTAAAGCAGACGAACTGCTGGCAAACAGTGTTGCCAGACAGTCTACTCTCAAAATTCCTTCATAGTATTAAGGGAATAAATCCATCCAAGTTTTTATTTGATTTATTTCTGCACATCATTAAAACGGGCTAAGGTGCACATTTGTGTTTGGAGGAAAATTCATGTAGAATTAAGATTTTTTTTATTTTATTCTGATTTGAGAAAAAATTGCATTCAGATAGATGTGTTTGTGTTCAGAGCTTTTACTCTATTCCACCACACACACACACACACACACACACACACACACACACACACACACACACACACACACACACACACACACACACACACACACACACACACACACACACACACACACACACACACACACACACACACCAGCTAAAAGATTATGTAATGTGAAGTAAAGTAAAAATAAAGCTGATGTGAAGGCAGTTCTGGTAATACAATGTATGCACTACAGTGGTCATGAGGAACATGGGTAGTCAATCGGTCAGGTGGCCATCCACTAGCTGTGTGACTGGGTGAGGGAAAGTCATGCTGAGGCAACCTGTGATGATATGCAAGTCAATTTTTCATGCACACATACATGAAAGAATACAAAGAGTAGCTAATAGGGTAGTGCTAGACTTATAGAAACTAATATATCATGAAAAATTGAAAGAAATGGAAATACTAACACTGAAAAAATAAAGTAGGAGGGAGATCTGTACTGTATATAAGTTGATGAATGGACTGAAAAAAAAAAATAGATAAAACATTAAAATTATCTATTATTATAGAGACAAAGAGAGGCCGGATGGACATAAGAGAAAGGTTGAGGGGGTGAGGGATATGTAAAAAAAAGTACAGCTTCTTGCATAGAGTAGAGAAAGAGGTGAAAAGTTTACATCAACTAAAGGAAAAACTGAACACAAAATCACAGAAGTATAGTTTAGGTCCAGTATTCTACACACACACACACACACACACACACACACACACACACACACACACACACACACACACACACACACACACACACACACACACACACACACCATGTAGTGTAGAGGTCAGCATGCTTGGCTCACAACCGAGAAGGCCTGGGTTCGAGTCCTGGGGGTGGTGAGGCAAGTGGGTGAGCCCCTTAGTCTTTAGCTCCTGTTCACCTAGCAGCAATTAGGTATGAGATGTAAGCTGAAGGTTTGTGACCTCGCTGTCCCAGAGTGGTGTGTGAGTGGTCTCAGTCCTATCTGAAGATTGGTCACTAAGAGCACTGAACTCTTTCTGTAGGGAAACAGCTATCTGGGTAACCAGCAGATGACTGTAGGTGAATGACACACACACACACACACACACACACACACACACACACACACACACACACACACACACACACACACACACACACACACACACACACACACACACACACACACACACACACACAGACAGATAGATATCTGGCATTTGTCCATAAACATGTAAGCACCTTGCAGCAGATGCCTGACCTATTACATTCCCCAGCACTTGGCCATAAGCCTCAAAGAAGATAGGATTAAGTTATACCAATTCTCCTATAATAGATTTTATAGTTACACTTTTAATGATCCAAAGTTCAGAGGATGTCACCAGATTCTCCAGTCATTGTAAAAGGTTATATTATGGGAATCCATAAATATGTGCTTTTGGCATTGAAGCAGAGAAGTAATTTTGTGTTTTCTGGTAGAGTTGTATTATTTATTTTCCCATTTCTTTTGTTCATGGCACCATTATCCTTTCTTTCCTGGAACAAAAGTTTTTATTTAACACACAACAAAAAGTACTATCAAGCATTTATTTAAGGTAATGTAGCTGTAAGAATTTGGTATCATTTAAGGAGAAAATATAGATTTGTTCAGATAAAACTAGGTTGTTTTCTGGCAGTGAAAAACAAAAACATGTTTTTCACTACATTAGATTTGTGGTAAAGCAGCACTATGTGAAGTGGACTTTTCAGTATGTAGTACAGCACTTATTGGAGTGCAGAATGGATAAGAGTTATTATGATGGCTAAATAATAAATATTGGCAAGAAATAATCAAAAGTCTATATATCATTTGGAGTGTTTGTCAGGAGACATTTTAGTTTTAATAAATCAGCAGCAGGAACAAAAAGAAGTGAAACAAACACTTTTATTTCTATTATACAAACAGCATTCCTGATTATATTTAGAATACATGAAGTGCTAAATTTGAAGTTTACATATAAAAGAAAACATTATATCCTATACATTTTATGTTTGCTTGATAGTAAATTGTATAGATCCTATGGTATGCCATTTGTGTGGGGGTGGTGACATCCAGTGAACCAGACTTATTCTATCAATGGTGATGGTAACTGTAGAGTTTCAAAAGCTTTATTTCTTGAAGAACTATACTGTGTTGTAATCACACAGTGTAACGCTATCTAGCCCCAGTTCAATGTTTCATTCTCCACCTACTTCTCTCTTGCTTGGACCCCCCACCTGTACCAGCCCCCAGTGCCAGCTAACGGGCCTTGTTGTCCTTCCTGGCAGGGGTCACCTAGCATCAGGCTGCAAGACCCCCCCGCCCCCCCACCCCCTGCTGGCCACGTTGCGGGGCCGCTTGCGCAGGCTGATGATGACCACTGAGGTGTGTGTGGGGGATGGGTGTGTCCAGTTGGGTCTTGTTAGTTTGGCTGCATCCTTGTTATGTTTTGGTTTGTTTACCCTGATTGTTTGCCTTAGATTTTTTTTTTTATTGATATTCTTTTTGTGTTAGTGTTATGTGCATTTTATAAATTACTTTCTAGTTATTAGTATTTTGCTTTACAGTTCTCATATTCATGTGATGTGTATTTTCTCTTCAGTAGTAAAATTTCTCACGACTATTCATTTAGCTTCTATGTAGCAGTCCTGCCCTCTTGTGACTCGCACATTGGTGAGTGGGAAGGGAATGTCAGATAGCTTGTTATTGCCACAGAGAAGGATCATTACTTGTGACAACTTCTTGGTTCATAAATATTGTGATGAGCAACAGTCTCTGACAGTGTATTGCCTCTACATGTTCAGTGAAAATTTGAAATTTTACTGTCATTTAAGGAAAGACATTCATGTTCTTTCCTATTTCCAGCACCCTTCAAGTTTTCTGTATGCTCTATATCATGTATACTGTATATATATATTAACCTTTCCACCAGATATTTATTTTTCTAACTAACACATTCACTGTGATCTTTCATCATGCTCGTTGTGTGCCTCACATGCCGTGGTCAGGGCTTGTGCATGCTGCGTCTTTTCCTAGCAGCTTTTATCCCATTTTGTTGGTGCATTAAAAAAAGGGGATTTATATTTCTTTGTTTTTCAGGGATATAAGATTAATTCTTGAGATGAACAACAGCAAGATGAATGAGAGATGTAGCATGCTGTATATTCATTACTCTTAAATATTGGTATCAGAATGCAGCTTGTTATTTCTTCAGACTTTTCTGAATTGAATATTTGCAGTGCAATGTGCAGATCATGAGATGGGTTGTCTTTCATGTTTTAATGGAAATTTTTTTTCTATCACAGACCGAAAGTGTTGAGGATGGAGGTGGTGGCAGCGGCAGTGGTGGTGGAGATGGTGGTGGAGGAGGCAGTGGAGGAGGAGGTGGTGGTGGAACAGCAGATCGTTCCACCAGCGGCCATAGCAGTGGCAGCAGTAGTGGTGGAGGAGGGAGTAGCAGCGTGGCGGAGGAGGCCTCGGCGAAGGTGGCTCGGGTAAACACTGCTTCTACTGTGAGCCGTTCAACTATTGTGCAGGACAGCAGTATGGCAGAAGCTACCACTACCAGCCGTTTTTCCACTGCCACCACTAAGGTCAAAACAATTAAGATTGTCAAGAAAACAAGCCCCCTCATTGCCAGTGCCATCTCTGACCTCAATAGCCGGGCAGAGGCTTCCCTTGGCGGTGCGTCACCTCGTCGACCCCTTGCTTGTGGGTCCAAGAAGATGATTCGCCCCATCAAGATCCAGCAGGAGACACCAACTACTACAAAATCGAGCAACAAAGATGTATCCAAAGCTGCTGATGGAAAAGTAATTGATGTTAAGGTGAAGGAAACAAAAGTGGAGGTTGTGAAGGTGTGTGACTCAAATTCAAAAGAGACTAATGCAGCTGGAGCATCAACCAGCTCAACAGTGAGTAGTGAGAACACACAAGAGGTGCCTGGCAAGGCAGTGACTGTAAGTAATGTTCAGTTGAGTGAGAATGAGGCTTCATGCAGTACAGGTAAAGTCATTCCCATTATCAGAAAGGGTTCCCCTGGGCCCAAACAATCATCCAAAGTGGTAACAACTACTGGTAAAGCAACTAAAAGTCTTAATAATGCAAAGGACGCATTGCGACCTAAACGTCAGTCTTCCCCATTGTCCAAGACAGAGGAGTCTGCACAGACCAAGCAAGATGCTCCTCAGACTGAGCAAACCAGACTTCCTAGTGAATCTGAGAAGGTTGCAGTGGAGGCTTCACTCAGCTGTACAACAATTGAGAATCCTGAAAACTCCAAGGTAGCAACTGCTTCTTCGTCAGCGTCTGTATCTTCCTCCTCTTCAGTTTCCTCCTCTGCCTCTTCAGGCTCTGTTTCCTCAAACAAGACTGTTAAGGCTGTTAAGGTGAAGAAGCCAGCCAAGACAAGGAAACAGGAGTCAACTGAAGTGGCACCTGATGACACCACCACCAGTGAAGCTGCAGCATCAGAGAGGTTAGGCCAGAAAAAAAATTTAGAAGGAAAGGCAGATAAAGGAAATAATGACAGTACCAAAGATAAGGTGGAGAATAATGGAAAGATTATGAATATGGAAAATGGATTAGAAGCAAAAGATGGTGAGCCAAGTGATGAAAGTTGTGTAACAGAAGCTAAAGACAACAAAACAAAGAATGAAAGTAAAGAAACAAAGAAAGATGTAAAGAGTAAAATGAAAGAGAGCAAAGCAAGCTGTGATAATGTAAATGAAAAGGAAGAGAAGATGGAAAATGACACTAGCACATCAAAGGTAAATGATGATGAAACAGAAAGGGAAACAAATGAAAAGATTGAGAGCAAAATTGAAATTGATGAAATTACAAGTATAGCAAGGAAAGGGGAAGGAAATGAGGGGGAGAACAAAGCAGAAGACATTAGGTTAACAAATGGTGAGACAGGAGAACATGAAAAGAAGCAGGAGCAGCATCAGCACCCACAGGAACAAGATGTTACACTGTCAATCACACAAGCACCAGCAATACCACCTCCTCCTCCTCCTCCTCCTCCTCCTCCTCCTCCTCCTCAGAGCATCAAGAAGAGCAAATTAGTTGGCAAAGTGAAGGCCAGAAAAGCTGCCACTATCCAAGATATTGCCACAGAAGATGGTCAGACCTCCCCACAAGAGGCAACAGGAGTACCAGAGATCAGTGTCAGTGGAGCGGCAGCATCATCCAGTGATGTGCCCAAGATAGATATCAATGGTGAAGGTGATGGAGAGGAGGATACCCAAGTGACTAACACGGAGTCAGGTGCTGTAGCCAACTGGGACCCTAAAGCAGAAAGGGATACAGAGGAGCCAGAGCTGGACAGTGTGTGTGTGGTGGTGCGTGACATGAGCGGCTTCAATACTAGTGTCAACCAGGTCACTCTAGCCATGTCCACACAATCCACGTGTGGCCAGCTGATGGCAGAGGTGGGACGGAGATTCAAGTATGACCCAGACTCTTTCTCCCTCGTGCTGCAGTGTTCTAATGGAGATCAGGTGAGTGGCAGATGTTTTTCAGCATTTCTCTGATAGCAGGGTGTGTGTGTGTCACAGAGCTCTTAGCAGAGGAAGGGACAGTGTTAGTAGGTGAGGTGAGATCTGCTATGGAGTACATATTTGGTTGGGGAATAGGTTTTCTACTGGCTGTTTGGCATAGGTGAATCAGTGTATTCATTAGGTGACAGTAAGTGACATCAGAGGACACATTGTTTGGGGGAGATGGGATGTCACATGTTTTAGGAAAGTGAAGAACATTTATTCACTTTTTGTTTATTTCTCAAGGTGGAAGTTGAGAAAATGGAGGCAGAGAGAGCCCTTGCCCACGCCAGGTTCCGGATAGAAGGCTCAGCACGAAACAACCTTATCCTATGTGATTTGGGTGGCCGTCCACCCCGACGGGCTGATGATGATGACCTTACCTTGGGGGCATCAGCTTCACCCACCACCACCATTGCCATCCCAGCCACCACCACCACTGAGAAGACAGCGCTAGAACGTTCCTTCATTGCTTATGACACCTCCGCCACCACGTCAGACTACTCTTCCTACTCATCACCACTCATCAAGCATGACTCTGGTTAGTACTGGGCCACTCTTTATTCTTCACTTTAATTAGATGCTGCATTACACCAGGAGATATCTGATAAAGCACAATCTGTCAACTATATGGTAAATGAGTAAGTGAGGAGATTTATTACTTCTACATTTTTTTTTTTTTGAGGTTTTGATAATTAAGTTAGGTGCTTAAAATTGTTCAGTATTGGGAATGTAAAAAAATATATTAATGAAAAACCTCACTCTAGAAAAATGTGAAATAGAAAACAAATGTTTCAGGAATTGAGTTTCATATACAGCAACCATCAGTTTATTTGTGCTGTTATAGCTTTCCAAACTATGATGGAATGAAGTTTGTTAAAGTAGAAGTAGGAGGGCAGTGCACCTAATTGTAGGATCACTCTGTTACATGTCTCCTGGCTACAACCAAACAATTCATACTTTCCTCCAGTACTCTCATTGAAAAAATGTGGCTTCCACATTACATTTTAACAGCAGTGCCAAGAGGTAGATTCACTTAGTCAATTACAGTTTATTTTTCATTGTGCATACATGAATACTCTTTTTTATAATTGGAATGATAAAACTTCCTTGAAATTGTAAGTGAGATTTTGTTGGTGCCTCAAATTATTGTATTGTTTGTCATTATAGTGCCCTTGGGCCACTGGGAAAGTGAGTAAGTCCACTGTTACACACATTTAATAAAAGGAACAGTGTTAGTCTGGGTTTATTATTTGTGATAAAGCATAGCTGGGGAAATTTGTCAGCTATTTCTTTATGTTGGTTAATGGAGCAAAAGAGAAGATAAACTGGGTAGTGTCTTTTTTTTTATTTATTTATTTATTTATTTATATATATTTTTTTTTACCCTACAAAGAATGCACTAAGGTGACTCACATTAAGGAATTTTAATGAGTTGCAAAGATGAAACAATAATGTGGCAATTTGTGGCTTTTTAACTACTAACCTAAATGACCTTTTTTTTTTCCCATCCTTCCATAGGTTTTGTAGGGCTGGTGAATCAGGCCATGACTTGTTACCTCAACAGTCTGCTGCAGACTCTCTTCATGACTCCAGAATTTCGTAATGCCCTGTATCAATGGGAGTTCAAGGGTACTGAGGAAGAAGCATCAAAGAATATCCCATGTCAGCTGCAGCGCCTCTTTCTTCAGTTGCAGGTGTGTTGTAGAAGGGAGGGAACATGAACATTACTGTGGAGGTTTGTAATGTCAGTCTGTGAAAGGAAGTAAGTAGATACTAAATACTAGACAAAGTGCTCAAGGGAAGTAATGACAGGCGGATTGTGGTGATTTTATTGTGTGAAAGAGAAAGGAATGAACAGGACCTTGTAAAGGTTGTTGGTACCTTGAAGTGAAAGACAGATTTCTATATATGTGGCAAATGAAGTATGGAATTAGATCCTGAGGACAGACAGAAAGTAAAGAATGTGATTAAATCATTGCATATACCATAACTATATAATCTGCATCCCTTCCTACTTCTAAAAAAAAAACATCAGCAAATAGCATGAACATTGGGGGAACATTATTGAAGTCACATGAAGTGCATTAAATCTAATAAAAGTTTCATCTTTATGGTACTAATAGGAGTGATGTTTAGTTATGTGTTTTGATCATCATAGGTCATAATTATTTTGCTGAGGGAGGTTTGTCTTAGGATTGTATGGACAATATCCTCATTGGCCTAGACATGAAGTAAACTTTTCACAATGCTGGCAGTAAGTGATGGGATGTGAGGAAAGGGGTTTACAAGGAAGAACAGTAAGAAGGAAGCAAGAGTGATGAATTTTCATTGTATTGTGGCTTAATTTTGTATAACTTAATTTCAGTGCTGTTTTCTGTTGTTTGATTTTTCTATTTGAATCCTCTCTGGGAACTGTCACAAGTTTTTTTTACTACTACTACTACTACTACTAATTATTATTATTATTATTGTTATCATTATCACCATCATCATCATCATCATCATTGTCATTATTATTAGCTGTTTATGAGATTTAATGAAAAGTAGAAAACTATACTTATATTGCAAAGGGCCTCATTGGTGGGCAACAACACAGCAATGGAAAAACTAAACTAAAATCGTTTCTCTCTCTCTCTCTCTCTCTCTCTCTCTCTCTCTCTCTCTCTCTCTCTCTCTCTCTCTCTCTCTCTCTCTCTCTCTCTCTCTCTCTCTCTCTCTCTCTCTCTCTCTCTCTCTCTCTCTCTCTCTCTCTCTCTCTCTCTCTCTCTCTCTCTCTCTCAATTGATCATATGATACTCTTGAGCATCTCTTATACTAAAGGACTGATGTAAGTTCACTTGAAGTCTGAGATATGATTGATACTCCAAACATTTATATATATATATATATATATATATATATATATATATATATATATATATATATATATATATATATATATATATATATATATATATATATATATATATATATATATATATATATATATATATATATATATATATATATATATATATATATATAATTATGACTAACATACAATCATATCACCTCATGACCAGTCAGTCATAATGTAACTCAGTCATAAGTTGACAAACAGCTATATCTCATTCTTCATTCCCACACACTAGACTATTTCTCATTGCCAGACCACTACCAAAAGTGCTGTAGAGACCACTAAGCTGACACGCAGCTTTGGATGGGACAGCAGTGAGGCATGGCAGCAACATGACATTCAAGAGTTGTGTCGAGTAATGTTTGATGCGCTGGAGCAGTGCTTTAAGAACACCCATCAGTCTGACCTCATCAACACACTCTATGAAGGTGAGGGGTGACACTCAGTCGCTTTTATTATTGCTTTCTGTGTGTGTGTGTGTGTGTGTGTGTGTGTGTGTGTGTGTGTGTGTGTGTGTGTGTGTGTGTGTGTGAGGTATACAGGAAAAGATCTATGCTCATACTCTCCCATCTCCATGTTTGTTATTGTCCAGCTTGGTGCTGAATTCATGAATAGTTGCTTTATGGATAAATTTTGTAACTAGCTTATTCCAGACTTACATTGTTCTCTGTGGAAAGTCAAATTCTTTATCCCTTTTATGAATAGATCTCCTAAATTTATTTATGTTACTCTTGTATCTCTTTCATCCCATTCAAACAGATAATCTCTATTTATTTCCTCCATTTTGTTCATAGTTCTACATATACTATAGTTAGGTGACCCCTTTCTCTTTATTTCCTTCTGAGGAGATAGCTTCAGAGCTGTTAACTTTTCTTTATATGACAGATCCCATAGGCTTGTGCCTATCTCAACTGCTGCCTTCCCTATTCTTTCTAATTTCACTGTTTTTCTTTTACTTGATAACCATACCAATGCTGTGCATTCCAATCTTGGATTCATTGCTGATACTAGAATTCTTTATCATCTTTTTATCTGGATAGGTGAATGCTGTTCTTATGTGTCTCATTAAATTGTATATCTCCATGTATTTGATTCTCAGGTGACAAGTTGTTTGTTAAGGCAACTCTCAGATTTTTTTTTCCATAGTTTTACTTGTCATTTCCCATTATATTGTTACTTATGACTCCTTTCACTGTTACCTAATTATATTGCTTTAGATTTCTTTGAGCTAAACCCCATCTTTAGCCTCATTTTAATATCTTAATGAAATCCTAGTGTAATGTTTCACCATCTTTGTTTTTCACCCTTAATATCTTAGCATCATCCACAAATAAACTTTTGTAGTGGTATATTCCCTCTATCATATCATTAATATATGCCAAAAACTTAGGTGATATCAATATGGACTGCTGTGGAACACTGCTCTTAACCTGGCTTCATAATGATTCTTGATACTTAATCACTGTTCCCATCTCTGTCTTAGATAATCTTCCACCCATTTAAGTAGCTCTCCTTTCAGATATCTCTGTATTCTAACTACCATTGCAGTCTTTAGTGAGATACCTTGTCAAATGCCTTTTCTAAAGATCTTTCACTTCTGAATCCAATTTGACATTAAGTAATAGAAATTTTCCTCTAAAAACTGCATCCACCTATTTTTTCTTTCTTTCTTTCTCTCTTTCTTTTTATGCCTTCCTTCAAAGAAATTTCAATAAAAGAAGTTTCAGTAATATTATAATACTATTGCGTATCTTCAGTAATTCAGTTAGACATATCCAATTCAGAAACTTTTCTCATACATTTTCCATTATTTTCATTACTACTTCTATTCTTGTGTTCACTTTGTCCAACACGGTTTCCCTTGCAAAACATTCACAGGTATTTTTTGTTAATTTCAACTCTACCTCCAACTCTGAGTGTTATTGCCTCTATTTGGGAAGCTGAATTTCTGAACATTATTCACTCAACATTGTTTAACCATTTGATCTCTCTTATTTTTCTTGTTGATGTGATCCATATTTTCCTAACATCAGTAAATCCTTTCTGTTCACTTACATTTTTTTGCTGGAAAGATTGTCCAGTAACACATTGACATGTATGGTAGACTCTGCAGTATTACACTCTGTTAAAAGCATACTGTTGATATGCATAGCTTGATTCTTAAGAAAAATTATATTGTTGAGTAATAAATCATTAGTTGATATGACTGTACTCATTAGTGTTGACTGTTGACTGTTGTTTTTCCAGGGAAGATGAAGGATTATGTGAAGTGTTTAGAGTGTGGCAATGAGCGAGCACGGGAGGACACCTACCTGGACATTCCTCTCCCTATCAGGCCCTTTGGCTCCACCTCAGCTTACAAGAGTGTGGTGGGTCACCATTTTTGTTATCATAATAATCATCATCATCATCATTTCTTCATATATAGAAATTATGGTCATCTTCACTAAGCATCCTTGGTTTCTTAGTGATGATTATGGAACTGTCAGGGAATTATTCAAGCAATATTGGTAACATATAGCAGTCAATAAAGGAAAATAAGAATGAGGAGTCCATTTGAGATCTTTTCAAATAAACTGGAAATATAGAAATTGGACAAAATATTGAGTAAAGGTTAAAAATTCAAAGAAATAATAGTAAGATATTTTCTTATTTAGAAATCTTGTGCATCACCTCTTTTATTTGAGAGGAAGTCAAATTTATGAAAATAAAATGAAAAATTTATTTTCTTTCTGTTACTTATATTGTGTAATGTGACAAGTTCATGATCTCATTCTTGTCCCATTTAATGGATAGCTATTGTGGATAGAGAAATTTTTTTAGAAAATGAATAGATATCAAACAACTTGTGTTATTATAAAAAAAAAAAAAAAAAATGCATTACTAATCTGTTTTAACTGGTTTTTCATCCACAGGAGGAAGCATTGCGGGCCTTTGTTTCACCAGAGGTCTTGACAGGCAACAATCAGTACAAGTGTTCACGTTGTGATGCTCTCTGTGATGCACATAAGGGTCTCAAGTTCACTCGTTTCCCTTACCTTCTTACAATACACCTCATGCGTTTTGACTTTGACTATCAGACGCTTCACCGCATCAAGCTCAATGATAAGTGAGTGGCTTTATTTATATTGTTTTATTAGCTTGTTTCCACATACAGAATTTGACTAAAGTTTGTGTGAGTGCATGTTAATGAATTTGTGCACAAACTCCTTCAGCATTGGTTATGTTTTTGTGTTTTAATCCCAGATAAATGCCGGATAAAGATGTAGTGATTGGCAGTTAACTATAAGATTTGTAAACTATGGGTGAAGAAATTGTGGAATTTGTTAAGTGTGTGTGTATATATATATATATATATATATATATATATATATATATATATATATATATATATATATATATATATATATATATATATATATATCAAGATGTGGTGTGAACTTGTAAATCAAATTGTTAGGTGATGAGAATGTTTCATTTTCATTTTATTATGTTTTATATATATATATATATATATATATATATATATATATATATATATATATATATATATATATATATATATATATATCTTTTATTTTTTATTATTTTTTGTATGTTTCCCTGAATGAGTCCATTTCATTAGGTGGTCTCCATGTTCTTTCTCTTAAATTTAAGGCCATTCAGCATTAAAAAATTTCATGATGATAATGAAGATACTAATGATGTCTTCCTTTTCAGAGTGACCTTTCCAGATGTGCTGGACCTGAACCACTTCATTGATGGTGACACAGGAATGAGGGGAGAGGAAGGAGGGGACAAGCCTGCTAGTGGTGTGGATGATTCATCCACCACTGACTCTGGCTCTGCCCTGGATGCAGAGGATGCCTCTTTGGAGAACACCTCTGCCTCTTTGCCAGAGAGTGATAATCAGGTATGGAAGGAGATGGTGATATAATGAAAGGATTATGAGCTGAATCTTTGTCATTTTATTATACACTAAATACAGGCTGAGTTTTAAGCTTTCATCAAGTTTAGTGGATAGATTAAATTAAATTTTATTGAATTACATTTTGTTACTATTTCTTGTATCACATGATCACGTACTGGGATTTATAATTTGCTTGTATTATGTATTTTTAAAAATTATTTATTTATTTTGATTTTGATTTATAAGATTCCCTCTTTTGTTCTTGCTCCATCTCTCTGCACTATCTTGAGTTTTCTTTTCTTGGCTGATCTGTTGCTGAAGTGGCAAGTGGTCACTGTTCTTAATTTATTAACACAGGTCCGGACCTGTACAAAAAATTGAAAAAAATTTCCAATAAAGATTTTAATTTAAGATTATAGATGATTAAATCATAAAATGCAGAAGAAGAATATTCATATAGAAAAATTATATATCTGTCGAAAAAGTAACTTAAATTGAAATTTTTTCAAAATTTTTAACACAGGTCTGGACTTGTAAAAAATTGAAAAATTTTGGGATAAAAATTTTTCATCTAAGGTTACAGGTGATTAAATTATTAAATGAAGAACAAGAAGAATATTCATGTAAAATGTATATATGAATCGAAAAAGTGTGTTTTCTACGTGTCTTAATTTATTTAGAAAGTGAAAATTTATTTTTATCTGTGCCTTACTGCAAAGAACTCAATAGACTATTTTGCATATGTATAATGGTTCTTTTTAAGTAAAAAAATGTATCAATTATTATGTAAAAATTCTTTAAAATTCAATTTTTTTCAAAATTTTTAACAGGTCCTGTAAAAAAAAAAATTGAAAAAAATTTCTGATAGAAATTTTCATCTGAGGTTACAGATGACTAAATTACGTAATGTAGAAGAAGAATATTCAAATAAGATGTATAAATCCAAAGAACTCAAAGAGAACTATTTTGCATATGTATAATGGTTCTTTTTTAATATTAGTACCACACAGAGGTCCTGCTATCCAGTCTCTTTATTATTCATAAATAGTTTCAACCAACTCCCTTGTCATATCAACTCTTATGCAAATGATGAGAAACCACAGAGCATTAAACTTTTGATCTTTCTGTTAGTTCTGAATGGGACAGGGCAAACTTGATATGATGTTTAAAAACTCAGTTATTTAATTTGTCCATTTAACATAACTTTCCAGACAACTATCCCTTTTTATTGAGTGACTCTGATGTCCCCTTCTGAACATACTTTGGCTGTCCTTTACTAAAAAAAATCTCAACTGGAAATGCAGGAAGAAGATGAAGGTATAGATGTGAGCAGCAGCAGTGCATACAACAATGAACGCAATCGTGCCTGGGGAGCTGCTAGTGGTGGGGGACCCTACATGTATCAGCTGTTCTCCATCATGGTCCACTCAGGCAGTGCTTCTGGTGGTCACTACTATGCCTACATCAAGGACTTCACCAGTGGGGAGTGGTACTGCTTCAATGACCAGAGTGTGACCAAGGTATGAAATTGAGACTTGGAGATATAAGAAGGGGAAGGCATTAGATATATTGGCTTGATAGTAGTGTATATTATTGGTAGCCATATGGATTTGCACCATGTATTTTAAATTCAAGGTAAGCATTAAAATTTTGTAACAATTTAGTTTCCATGTAACCATAGGTATACAGTAAACTCTTTCTAGTTTCGAAGTAATTGAGAGGAGACCTGGGTTGAATTATCTGAAAGTCTGAGTTGTCCAGTGGTTGTCTCAAGCTGCTTTCATCTTGATGCTGTGGGGTGAGAGTGGGGAAGGAAGGGAGGAAGGTGTGTTGGGTGCTTCACTGTGTTCTGGTAGTCAAGATGCAACACATTCGTAAAAATCCTTTTCTCACCTTTATAACTTTCTTTGTAAATTGTGAATGTACCATCATATCCAGGAATAGTTTTATGTGTTGTAAGAACATGTTTTATTATATCCTTGTTTTTATAATTCATTTAAATAATGATTATATCAGTAAAAAGTTGATAAATCATATAATTTTATTCACAGATTAAGCTTGATGTAATTGCCAAATTTTTACCCTGTCAAGTTCTGAAAATGGTTATCTATGTAAAGTAACTGCTTAATCCAATGTTAAAGCCCAAAGTTTTCTGTCTTGTTAGTTAAGTGGAAAAATACAAATATTTTCTTATTGAGGTGGAGTGATGGTGAGAAGGTAACACATCACTGGTGCCACTGTCCAGCTGGTTTATCAACTGAATTGCACCAATGGGAGAAAAAGAACTGATTTTATAATTTGAATGGAGAACAGTGCATTTAGATACAGGCAATCAGAAGTTCACTTCAGATTATGGAAAGTTGTTGGAAATTATGAACTGGTTTGAAACATGTTAAATTGTCTGAAGCTGTAATGATGTGGGTTTGAATTAGAGTTTTCTGTTCATTGGCTCCACTTGACTGTGGTTGAAATTTTTTAATGACTTGGAAGTCTGTATTGGTGGACCAGACATATTATGGTGTGTTCCTGTTGACTACCATTAATATGGAGATGTACCTTATAAGATTGTTTTTTTGAAAATTACTGACAATGTTCATTACTTCATAAAGTTTGTCTCTTGTTTCAGATTACATATGATGACATTCGCAAGACATATGGTGGGAGTGGCTCTTCACGGAGTGGTGGTTACTATTCAAGCTGGAGTTACAGTGCCAATGCCTACATGCTCATGTACCGACAGGTGGACCGTGAACGTAATGTGTATTCCCTCACCACTGAAGAGTTCCCTCAGCATATCAAGGTAAGCATATGTCAGTGATCAGAACATCACTTAGTTGATGGATTCACTAGCCTAATGATTGTAATGACACTTTTGTTATATCCTGCCTAATAATTTCAGAACAATACAGACAAAGCTCACAAGGGAATTTTTGTAATAATTATTTTGTTATATCATGTCTAATAACTTCAGAACAATACAGACAAACTTCACAAATCAATTTTTAGGAAAAGAAGTCCTGTGGCCAGTTAGAACTGGGCTACATCTGAGTGCTGCCAAGTGTGTGTATGAGGACACCACTTGTGTGGGGCAATTTCAAACTGTCATTCCAAGTGCCTATTATGTAACCCTTATATAAATAATGCCAGAATGTAGTATTGTACATAAAACTTGTAACACTCTTCATGCAGAATACACTGATGCACTACTTACTTAGCACAACATCGAATTTTCTAGTGATATTGTGGTGCTTCAAATGTTATCCTTTAGACTGTTGTGATGTACAGGGATGATACAGTCCATGATAACTAGGCACTTCCTCTCTCTCTCTTTCTCTCTCTCTCTCTCTCTCTCTCTCCTCTCTATCTCTCTCTCTCTCCTCTCTCTCTCTCTCTCTCCCTCTCCTCTCTCTCTCTCTCTCTCTCTCTCTCTCTCTCTCTCTCTCTCTCTCTCTCTCTCTCTCTCTACACACACACACACACACACACACACACTTAAAAAAATAAATACAAATAAGTAAACAAATATATGACAAGGAAAGAGGGAGGGGTGCCAGTGAGGGTGAGGTAGGTGGAGAGGGAGAGAGGAAGAGAGTGAGAGAGAGAGAGAGAGAGAGAAGAAGGAGAGTGAGAGAGAGAGAGAGAGAGAGAGAGGAGAGAGAGATGAGAGTATTATGTGTATGTGTCAACACTCATGCACACATGCTTTCTCTCTCTCTCCTCTCTCTCTCTCTCTCTCTCTCTCTCTCTCTCTCTCTCTCTCTCCTCTCTCTCCTCTCTCTCTCCACAAACCCTCCCTCCCTCCCTCCCTCTCTTGCCACATGGAATGGCCCAGACAAAGCACCACACTTATACACACATACAGGATAGTCTCATGGATCACTGTACTACACCCCAGGGATTTATCTCCCTTTTTTAATTTCTTTTCCCAATATATCTGCCTCCATCCTACAGGATCTCATAAAGAGAATGTCAGAAGAGGAAGCAGCTGAGCGTGAACAGAGAGAACTGGAGCGTTCTACGTGTCGCATCAAGCTGTTTTGTCGGATACCTGGTCAGAGTCAGATGGTTGAGCGCAAGCTGTAGAGTGCATAAGTATTCCACCCTCACTGAAACCACCCTTCAGGCTTACAAGGTGAGGGAGGACTGGGCCCACAGAGGTGGTGTTTTCTTCCCTGTATAACAACTTTTGAAGTTGTGTGATTTATAAAGATTTTGCCTTATTGATGTTGCTGTATTTTTAATTTGACTGCACAGATCTATCTCTTGGCCAGTTTGACTTACTTTAACAAGTCTTCTTGTCTTTATTTATCTTATGTTATAGTTTTTCCTCCTCTTTGTTTTTAATATATTGTTGAAACAGTAGCTTATTGTAATTTCCTTATTCAACTTTTATATGCCATTTTCTATATTGATAATGGTCTATGTTTCCTTGCCACCCATAGGAGCTCGGCCTTGAGAACATAGTTCCTCTGGAGCGATGCCGCCTGGTCAAGTATGAAGAGTTCCATGAGAGCCTTGAGAGCTCTTTTGAGGGACAGGAGGAGGAACCTATGTATGAAGTTCTTGGGGGAGTACGCACATCTTACAAGTTTGATCTCCTGATGGAAATTCGTGATGAGGACAAGCAGTTTGAAGTGTACAAGCCAGGAGGTGAGTCACCATCACTAACCATTCCTTTTCTATTGAACATGATGCCTTTTCATTGAACATGATGCCAGTGAGGTCTTGTGGGAAGCTAATAGGAAATTTTTAGTTGAATAAGAATATATGAAAAGTATGAAAGGGGATATTGGGGAAAGAAGAGAGAGTGAGGGCAAAAGATAGCTCATTGTATACCAAATAATTGTGTTAGAAAAAAAAAAGATAGGCAAAATATTTGAAGGGATTGCTGAATGCAGAAAAGGACAGGGTGTGGCAGAATATTTTAAAGGATTTGTGAATGTAGAAAAGGACAGGGTGCCTGAGGTTGTTGCAGTAGGAATATGACAAAGAATTAATGTATTAGGAGAATTGGTTAAATCACTGATCCCTAAAGAAAAAAATCCTGGAGGCAGTGAAGGAAATGAAAACTTAAGAAAGATACATATTTAATAGATGTGGTGTGCAATGATTGAAAAGTGTATGTGTAATTGTTTTTAAGTTACTTGTAAGATTGCTAAATATATGCTTTGTGATCCGTATGGATTTAAATGATTAATCTGAATGAGTGCATGTGTGGTTCCTTTGTACAAGACTAAAGATGACAAATATGGTTCTGATCATTGTGAATGTGTAATTGAGATGCAGCCTTGAGTATGTCTGTGGGAGTTTCACCTGCATCTGGTCCAATCAGCTGCTCAGATCAGATAAAGGAAAGAGGGATGGCTGTGTTGTGATGCAGCAGGGAAAACTAATTGTTGTGTAGAACCCTGATACGGAGAGATTTGGGCACACATGATCCTCATGCAGTGTGGTTGGCGTGAATCAATTCTCACTCACATTGTTGCAGCACATGAATTTAAGATTATCACCCACAATTTCTTTCCCATTTTGTTTTTCATTCATAGTTGTAGTTTTTATTTTTTTCCATTTTCAAAATATTGGTTATATATATATATATATATATATATATATATATATATATATATATATATATATATATATATATATATATATATATATATATATATGCATTGTACTAAGTCCCTTGATGTTTGTCCAATCAGGCACAACCATCAAGGCCCATGTTGTCAACCTTAGCACAGAGGAGGTGGAGGGTCCCTTCACACTGAGGGGCAGCTTGAGTATGACAGTGCAGGATCTGAAAGAGCTACTTGGCCGCTCTCTTGACCTCAATCATGAGACCATGCGGGTGGTGTTGGAGCGATACTATAATGACCTTCGACCCCTCACCTCAGACACCAAAACACTAAAGATGGAGGGCTTCTACAGATCTAACAAGGTTAGTAACACAAATATGTACATGGACACACACACACACACACACACACACACACACACACACACACACACACACACACACACACACACACACACACACAATGGAAACAGATTGTAGAAAAGTCAAAACTTTATACTTAGTGACATTTACCTTCACAGATGAGAACATTGTAAATACTTCATCTTAAGATATTCATCTTGAAAGATATTAAGTCTGTTTCTGGAAACTGCAGGGAATTTTCACAGCTGAAGAATCTACATCTTTTTTTACTCTTTCCTTTTTCTTTACCTCATGTTTACATATTTCAGTCTCTCTCTCTCTCTCTCTCTCTCTCTCTCTCTCTCTCTCTCTCTCTCTCTCTCTCTCTCTCTCTCTCTCTCTCTCTCTCTCTCTCTCTCTCTCTCTCTCTCTCTCTCTCTCTCTCTCTCTCTCTCTCTCTCTCACGTCGTCAAGAGACATGCATTTATTTCCAGTGCTTGAATGTTATGATGTCACTGAAATGTTTAAATATTTTGATTTGAAATCATGATCTACCTCATTTTTTCTCACTTTTCCCTTTATTTGTCAGGTTTATGTGGAAGCTTCAGGAGAGGAAGCTGTGGACTTCTTCAGTGGGTCTCAAATGTATAGCATCCTTGATCGCTATGAGAACACCATTACTCTTTATTGCCCACTGCCTGATACTTCTCCAGGTAAGGCTGCAGCTGAATTCAGATTTTATTCCTGCTTTTTACAGAAATCTTTAAATCTTAGTGATCTATTTGTTTGTGATGAAAAATTATCTTATTGTATGATTATTAAATTGTTATTAAATTGTAATTCTTTTCTGTCCTTTTTTTCCTCCTGCAGAAGCCTTGGAAGAGTTACAAATTCCACCTTACAAGGAGGAAGTAGTAGTAGAGGCCACAGCAGAGACAGAAGGACCATGCAGTACAGTAGCAACTGATGAACCTACCACACCCTCAACTACCACCACTACCACTACTACAGCTTTGGCTACAGAAACTACTGATATTACTGCTTCCAGTGCACCACCACCTGCATCATCCCCTGCTGAGAGTGCTGCAAGCCCTGCCAGTTGTTCCAGCAAAGACAGTGGGGTGAGCAGAGTGTGTATGCATGTATTTACCTTCTTGTAGTGTACAGGGTAGAATGTGTCGTTCTTACACCTTTTTTATATCTTCTATATCTTTAAACCCAATAGTGCTCAAAAGTTGTAAACCTATGAGAAAAATTCAAGTGAGATGGCATGTTTTTTGCAACAATACTTTCTGCCTCCCCACTATCAATCTATCAGTAAACCAGGATGGCAATCTCATACAAAGCACCACACACTCATTTACACATCATTGACACTCATAGCCCCATCATCCCCCAGGTGGAAAGGGATAGTCTCATAAATAACTCTACTACAACCCAGGAGCTTAGGCATACCACAGCTGACCCCACTCTTCCACAGTGAAGCTTGACAGCATACACTAGTTTACACCAGCCCCTTCATAATAAGACTGTTCCCTACCCTTCACTTACTCCAATCTTGAGACCACAGCAGATGCAGGGTACTCTCTGTGGAGTGCCCCACCCCTTGACTGGGTCCATACACCCGTGGGTGCTATGAATTGTGCCCACACCACCTCCCAGGTGTCAACAAGACCACGCCACTTTCATGGACTCAACACAACTGCTCTACATTCACCTCATCATGCACAATTACTCTTGCTTGCTGCACAGTAATTTGTCTCTTGTTCAGTGTTCTCTTAACACAATTCATCCACTCCAGGTGACGCCTTCCTCTTAACCTTTCACCACACACATCCTGTCTCATTATTCTCTTTACTAGTTTTATCTCCTCCATTCTCTCCACATGCCCAAACCATCTTAACACATACTGATCTGCTCATCCAGCTGACTCTCTCAAAACACCAGTTCTTCTTTTTACCTCCTCATTTTTTGTTCTGTTCCTCCATGTTACTCTACACATACTCCTTGTTAATAATGTTTAAATTGTGCATGAGCTGCAACTTTACGAATAGCATGTGTTTTTTGTTTGTTTGTTTATGGGAGGAGGGCTGTGCACTTCTAGCATTTTAGCTGGATGTGTAAATTCTGGCTTTCATAAATAAAGCCAAATGCTGTACATCTGCCCTTTGATTAACTCTGCCATACTGATCTATGAGTTCAACAAATGGTAGCAGAGCATATTTGTGGCAGGGGTAAGGAAATTTAGCGCCAATCAAGAAGAAAAGGCGAAATTAAGATGAGTGATTGCAGTGGAAGGGCTCCAGTGCTAAGTTTCAACGTAGATGAGTTATGACCACTGGAAACAAGAGTTGAAAGCATGGCAATTTGCCACTAATGTTAAAAAATTCCCAGAAGGAAATGAGGTGAGGAGCAAGATTTTTGAGGAAGTGGATATTGATAAGCTGGGAAGTGATGATGGAGTCAGTGTTTTGCTGCTACATTTAGACAAATGGTACAAGAAGGATGAGATGTCAGCAGTGTATGAAGTATGGACAAAGTTTGACAACTTCAGGAAAGAAAAGGAGGACATTGTGGAGAAATATATTTTTTAATTTGTGAAGAGAAATGCAGTTCTTATTAAGTACAAGTTGGTTATACCTAAGTGCATTTTAGCATTTAAGCTACTGGACAGTGCTGGCCTAGATGTTAAAGACAAAACAGATTGTGTTGACAGTAGTGTCTTTCAGTAAACCAGAAGAGATGTTTGTTTCTATGCAGCAAGCCCTCAAGAAATTTTTTGGGTCAGGAAGTGTTGTCCTTGGATTCAGTGTCAGGGAGTAGTGTAAGTGAGACTCTTGCAGTGGTAGTAAAGTCTGAACCAGTGTTCAACACAGAGGAAGTAAATGTTGTCACTCGGGGAAGAGGACAAGCAAGATTCAGAGGAAGTAGAGAAAGAGAGAATTTAGCAAATAAATGTGACAAAAATAGACAGAAAAACCTTGTTGACTATTATGGTAATATTAGAAAGTGTCATGTATGTGGATCAGAGTATCATATGTCTCCAGCATGTCCAAGAAATGTTTATGTGAACGGTGCAAGTGAGGAGGTACACAAAGAAACTGAGTCATATGCTGTTGTTGAAAGTCCTGGAATGATATCAGTCTTAATGATAGAGCCTATTAGTTATGCCATCCTAGACACAGCCTGTTGTTCTACTGTGTGTGGTGTTGACTGGTTGAAATTGTACAGACTTTGTCAGAAGAGGACAAAATGAGAATAGAAAAGGAAAAGTGAATCAACATATAAATTTGGTAATGGTAACATGTACAAATCACTGAGTAAGGTGAAATTTCCAGTGAACATTATAGGTGGGAGCATATATAACAGATGATGTGGTGAATTGCTTTGTTCCTCTGCTCTTCAGCAAGAAATCAATGAAGAGGGCACAGATGAAGTTAGACTTTAGAAATTATATTGCAGAAATACATGGAAAAAAAGTGAAATTGGGATGCACTTCATGAGGACACTATTGTCTTACACTAAGGGATAAGAAAGCAACATAGAGGAAAGCAGAAATAGTGCTAACCTTGGGTAATGATGAAAAAGAAAAGCAAAAGAAGATTGAAAAACTGCACCAACAGTTTGGTCATCCCACATGTAAGAGACAGACTCAGTTGTTGAAGGATGCAAGTGTTGAAGACAAAATATGCTTTGTTTATGCTGAAGAAGTCTCAAGAAGTTGTGAAATATGTGTCAAATATAAGAAAGCACCATCAAGGCCAATTGTAAGAGTGAGCATTACAAAGGAGTTCAACAAAATTGTTGCAGTAGACCTGAAAGTGTACAAGAAAGGAAAAAATATATTTTCTCCACATGTTGGACATAGTGATAAGGTTCTCAAAGTTGTGTGTGGCAAAAAGTAAAGAATCCAAGGAGATAGTGGAGAAAATTATGGAGACATGGTTGGGAACTGGTTTGGGAGCCCCTGTGAAGTTTTTGTGTGACAATGGTTGGGAGTTTGCCAACACTACATTCTCAGAAATGTATGAGAACATGGACATTCAAGTGATACACATAAAAGCACATTCCTCCTTTAGTAACTGCCTATGTGAGTGCAGTCATACAGTCATTGACAAAATGGTGACAAAAATAATGACAGAGTAACCCAAATTGTCTATGAAGGTAGCTATATAATGGGCAGTCAATGCAAAAAATTGTCTTCAAATGGTACTCATATGAGGCTTCAGCCCATATCAGCATGTGTTTGGAAGGAATTCTAACCCGCCATATACCTAGACTTATGAGCTTCCTGCACTGGAAGATACATTATCTAGTGAGATTGTTGCTAAAACATGTCAATGCTAGCCACTCAGCAAGGAAGGCATTCATTGCTGCTGCAACATCTGAGAAAATACAGCAAGCACTTAGACACAAAGTAAGAGCCACTGGTAGAACACTTGAAAATGTAGAACATGTCTGTTTTAAGAGAGAAGAGCAAAAGGAATGGAATGGAAGTTATTGGTCAAGATGGAAAAACAGTAATTTTGAAATATGGTTTAAATTTTATAAGAGGCCATGAAACACATGTTCAAGAGAAGCCATTCAGTTTCAGAAGAGACACTGAAGAAGGAAAACTGCACTACTTGACATGCTGAAGCATCAGAGTGAAAAAGAAGACAAAGAAGGAAAGTCAGGAGCAAGAGAAATGAAACAGAGATAGTCATAAATCCAGAGGGAAATATTGTAGAGAATTAAAGCGGTGATGAAATGGAGGTAGAAGAAAACATGCTTGAAGACAATGTTGTAGTCAAAAGTATTCCCAAGATTGGACAGAGCTTCCTGCCAGATAAATGGCAGACAGTTATGGTGGGAAATCAACAGGACCTCGAACCCCATTGCCAGGGAGTTCAGGCTTTGGAACCTATCCTCTTTGGTCAGCCCTGGAGATGAAGAATGCCTATTGTGCCCTGTTCAAGCACTTGATTTGTACTGCCGCAGGACATCCTCCACTGTTCATCCCAGGCAATTCTTCTTGTCAGTTAGGAACTAGTCACACCCTCTCTCTAAGGCCACTATGTCTTTCTTCCTCATTGGGACTATAAAAAGGGGCCATGAGCCTTTATCTGTGGACCTTTGTCCCTTCCTCAGGTTAAGGGTCTATGAAATCTGTGGTATCACCACTTACATTCTCTTGTGGAAGAATAAATCATTGTCTACTATTTTGGATGTAGCTTGCTGGAAGACACCCTCAGTCTTTGCTGATCACTATATGAAGGATTTCCAAAGGATGGAGGGGAACTTCTTTGTTCTGCACCCAATTCTAGAGGCTGGTGACATTGTGTCTTAAGGTTCCATTCCGGTTGCCCCTCCTTCAGGGTTCACCGACAATTTCCCATATTCTCAGTGCACCGTATACATTTAGTGTAAGGTCCAAGTGGCACTATCACTCCCCACTGCTTCACCACCTTCAAGACCTCCTACACAAGTTAATTGGTCACTGACTCTTCATAATGTGGACTCTTACCCTTGTATTTTCTTTCCAAGGTATGAACCCTCCTCAAATGTGGGAATCTGCTAAATAGAAGAAACAGGTATTATGTGAAACAAATCATCTTTTTAATCTTAAAAGGGATTTTTCATTTACCTGTTTCTTCTACACAAACCCTCCCAGCCTCCCCTCTTCTTGCTGGTCATCAACTAGGGATGTGGGTATGTGGAACAGAAGGGTATGGTGGGTCACCAGGGTTGCCATAGCAATACTGATCATGGTTTTTTTAATGGAATTAAACATAAATGTGGGAAGGAGTTGGGTAATATTGGGGAGCATGTAATGCTAAGTAGAAGAAACAGCTAAGTGCAAAAATCTCTTTTAGGATTAGAAAGGTGATTTCAAATTCCTCTCTGAGTCAGCCACCAACTCTTGTTTCATGTATGATACTAAAATTGCCTAGAAGAGCATGTGCCAGAGAAGCAGCAGCTTTGTCAGGTAATATACCATGATCACAAGCAATAATGAGAGACTGCAGGCATCACCAGGAAGTGGATGCTAGTGACGTGGGTGATGGAGCAGGTCTTACCTGAATCTTTGTAGTGCTGTCTAGTGTCTTGCAATCACTCTTGGCAGACTCAGGGTAGTCAGGGTGGTGTGTGTGTGTGTGTGTGTGTTGCATTGAAGCATTCTATGTGTAAGTTGGTATGGATTAAGAGCAGCATTAATTGTTGCACATTTTTTATTGACTATGGACTTGTATAGACCATCTTTTTTTGCCCTCAATGTCTTACATATCATCACCTTTCCACAGATCAGCAGCAAGGGAGGTATCACTGATACTGGCAGCAGCAGTGATGGTAGTGGCACCATTAGCAGAGGGAGCTCTCTTGTCAGTCCTACCTCCTCCTCGTCATCTTCTTCCCCCACCACCTCCACTTCCTCTCCTTCCTCGTCCTCCTCCTCTTCCCCATCCTCAGTCACCCAACAGACCTCACCACAGCAACAGCATCTTCCTTCTCCATCCCCTCTAGCTGTAACTACCATCACTACCATCACCTGTGCAACACCCTCTTCCACCCCAACTGCCTCCCCCACTGCAGCTTCCACCACCTTAGTATTGGGGAACTGCAGTGATGGAGAGGATGAGGGGATAGCTGATGCAGACAGTGGCACTGGTTCCTCACATGTAAACAGTGACCAGAGTGCTAGTGAGGATTCATCTCTCACTAGTGATAGTGACAGGTATGGTGTGTGTGTGTGTGTGTGTGTGTGTGTGTGTGTGTGTGTGTGTGTGTGTGTGTGCTTACATGTATCCATGCATGCATGTGAATGCATATTTTATGCTTGTACATATATTTATATCTATAAGAAAGACATATTGTCTTTTTTAGGCTGACAAACATTATATTCCAGAACTCTAGTTGGTGAACCTCCTGAGGATCGTCTCTCAGACACCAGCAATAGCCCAGATTACCACAATGTGTCGCCACCCACTGATCCTGTTGGGGCTGCCACAGCTGCCACCTCTGCCACCACTGCTGATGCCAAGGTGTGTAATAGGAAGCCTGTTGAATCAAGAAGTCTGGTTGTTGGGGTTTATTATTCCTACATATATGTCCAAAAAAAACTGACATGCTTATGTGAAATTATAATATTGATATAAGGATATATTTTGGAATTGAGTTATTGGTAACATCAGTTACTGGGTATAGATAAAATTAAAAGTTTCTAAAAAGGTTGAACTTTCACAAGTTTGCAGATTATTTTCTGTTACTTATAAGATTGTAATTGTCTTAGAGATACATCATTATTATTATTCTATCATTGTTGCAAAATTTGAACACATGAACACATGTTTCCAGGATTGATAAATAGTTAAGATTGTTCAAAGCTCTTCAAACTTGTCATGTTTCTAGCATTCTTAAAGCATAGGTCCTCTGAATTATAATCATATTACACATTTTTCCCATGGCTTCATCACATCCAAAGCATTTCAAAGATTTAGTGTGACATGTTTTTTTTTATATTCCTTTACATGTTATTTTTTGCAGTTTTATTGTATGATAGCTTACAGTACCCCACAAGTTTCATGGTATTTGAGTTTTGCAATTTTTGAGTTTCGTGCTGGGTCCTAAATTCTTACCATCCCGACTTTCACACATTATTTCCTCAAGTTCTGCATTTTCATTGCGTATGGGTCATGCATTCCTACCTTTAGCGTCACAGCAAAAAATAAATACATATGTGCTATGTATTGTATATGCTTTTCCGTCCACATACCTGAACAAATTCTTCTTTGGATAAACCACTTGTTAACCACAACACTATTCACTCCAGATTGCATGCAAGAAAGGGGGAGAGGAAGGCCAGCAATGGTGCCATTGCATTGTGAAAAAACACAACTTGCACAGTTTTAGATGCAATGGTACTGCACTGCCACACTGCCAGATGTTAGGACAAAACACACATGCTCAGTTTTAAGAACATAAGAATGTAATAAATGAAGGAAACTGCAAGAAACAACCAGGGTTACACGTGGCAGTCCCTGGATGAAATATACCTACTACCTATTTCAACCTATCATCCCCATCCATAAACCTGTCTAATCTTCTCTTAAAGCTCCCTAATGTCTTAGCACTAACAACATGATTATTGAGTCTGTTCCTTTCATCTACCACTCTATTTGAGAACCATTTTCTTCCTATGTCTTTCTTAAACCTAAATTTTTCAAGCTTGAACCTGTTATTTCTTGTTCTATCCTGGTTGCTGATCCTAAGAATTTTGCTTACATCCCCTTGTTATAACCCTTATACCACTTATCAGGTCCCCTCTTAACCTATGTCTCCCTAAAGAATGTAAATTTAACATCTTCAATCTTGCCTTGTAAGGAATACTCATCTCCCATATCCTTTTAGTCATTCTCCTTTGTACTGATCCTAATAGACCTATATCTTTCCTGTAATGTGGGGACCAGAACTGCACAGCATAGTCTAGATGAGGTCTGACCAGCGCCAAATATAACTTTAATTTGGCGCCGGTCAGACCTACACTATTGCACTGCCCCCCCCCCCCCCCCACACACACACACACACACACACACACACACACTTTTAGATGCAATGGCACAACACTGCTGCACTGCCGAATCATATTGGATGTTAGGACAAAACACACACACACACACACTTTAAGATGCAATGGCGTTGCATTGCCACACTGCCGAATCATGTCGTGAATGTGAGGACAAAACACATGCAGGTGTAGGCAAGGCAGCTGTAATGAATAAGGGTTTTTACAGTGCTTTCAGTATCCCAAGTTTAGTGACTCTTGAGTTTGGCACCATGCCTTTAGAAGAAAGTGATCACAAAAGTTGAGAGGGTATTTTTACTTACCATGAGTAATTTTTCATACTTTGATGTATGTACAATTTGTAGTGGTGTTCCTTAACATTGATTCCTGCATGTCCCAAGTAGCTGGCCCCTGTGCCTACTTGCACTTCTCATTTGATGTTATTCTTTTATATAATGCCAAAACTTGCAATGCTCAAGATGCAAGATTCTTTTACATAGTGACTAGGAATGTGAAATATACAGTTTTTTCTTCCTTGAGCATGATTCATAGTGGGTCATCACGATAATATAACATATCTTACATTTCTTCTAAAATATATGCTGGAGATAATGATTTAATTGCATTTGAAGTTAATGAAAACTAAGAGTGAAAACATTAGCTGGGACTAATAGTATTTTTTTTAACTGAAGAACATTAATCTTATTTACTTAAAAAATGCTAGATTCTAGAATAGATACTAAAATGTGATTTAATCTGTTCAGATGTAATTTCTGACCCCAAACATCTTCTTGTAGCACAAAATTTGTTTTTGTGAATATTTTTTGTTTGCTTATGCCTGCCTAAGTAAATGCACTAATTGTCATGTCATCTCCTCATGCTCCATCTCTACATGTCTCTTCCTATTCTATTGCAGGCTGGTGATGAGACCGGGGGGGGTTGGGGTTTGCCTATCTTTCAGGACACTGATGCTGCATGGGGTGATGATGAGAAAACCACCCCTCAGCTCAAGAGGTACTTCAGAGCAGAGTATTTCACTGAAGAAGACACTGGAGCCCGGAGTGAGTAAGGGGAAAGGGAAGAGAGGGATGAAGGTAGATGCTCTGCTTAGCTTAGTTCATTATCCCAGTGTAAGTTACCACAGCTTTCAATTCTGTTGTTGTCAGGAGTGTTGATGGGATTGTCATTATGTTATTTTTATTAGACTGAATTCTTGTTTACTCATGTTTCTCTTTCCACTGCTTATGTCTTAGTTTTTTGTTAATCTTTTATAAATATTCTATAACTATAGCAAGGCCCACCAATGGTTAGTGGGAATTACTGTGATGATATATTTTTGCCTTTAATTGGAATCATTCTGGTAAAGGCTCTGGTTGTTATGCATCACAACATGTTCCTATCTTAACTCATGATTAGCAGGGTGGTGCATTGAGCAAGCTGTGTATCCCACTGATATTTTTCAAGAAGAATATGGCCTCCATCCATTGTAATATTTTCCTTAACCTCTTCATTATCATGACACGAGCTGCGTCATTACTCGCCCATAGAACTATCCAATGATGCACCAGGCCTGTCACTTCTGTGTGTTTTATGCATTGAGAGTTTGAAATCCTTGCAGAGCAAGGTGGCTTTCATATGCCTCAGTCAGGTAGACCTTCGGCTCTATCCCCTTCATGTATCAGCCAATCATAAAACAATAAATAATTTCAATATCACCCACATGGCAACTCCCCATGCTGGTGCCTGGGGTGAGTCTTTGATGGTGATATGAATTTGTCTGTCTTCTGTACATTATGGATAATCTTTCTGATAGTAGCAGGGATGATTATATCCCAGAGATGGATGATAGTGATGATGATAATGATTCCTGTAGTGATGATGAGACTAATGACCCTGAGGTTGAGGAAATTGGAGGTTGATGTCAGACCTGTTTCCCAACAAGTGTCCTGATTTACCATTGCAGTTCCTTTCTTAGTTCTCTGGACTGAATCCTGCTCGTGACGACATGTCACTTGCATCTTTCTCCAGTGCCTTCAAACTTTTCTTTGATGATGAGCTGCTGGCAAATTATGTCTGGATGAATGAGAGAGCTGCCTGGTTTTTTTTTGCCAAAGATCCTTAGAAAAACTAGTCATGTGAACAAAGTAATTTGACACCATGTTGCGCATGATGATGTGTACTTTTCTTGCTCAAAATCAGTTATGAAATAAATGGATAACAAAAACAGGCAAAATAATCCATGAAAAGATGCAAAAAATGTTAAATGACAACATGGTGAGTGGCAGTGGCCTGCCCCTTGTACTGTGCTGCAGGGCCACACTGTGTGCTTTGTAGTGCAGGTGTTATTCCTTGACATACAATGATAAAACTGAAACCATGCTCACATTTTGATGACCACAGCAATATCATCCACAGTTCAGTTAAGTGGAGTAATAGAAAAAAAAAATTCTTGTTATGTAGCAGTAGGCCTGAGTATTTACTTATTTAATTGGTGTGACTGGCTGCACATTAAGTACTTTTTATTCAAAATATCCAAATCAGCTGTTGTAAACTTGAGTCATTCAGGGTTTTTGTTTAAACAAAGATCAGGACAAGTTTTTATTAGTCCCACCCATGATGGCCGTGTGTGTGGGGGGGGGGATGGTATTTATGATAGGGAAGACCTTCATAAGGATTACCAACTCATGTTCAAAATTATCCTCATGCATTTCTATTTGATTTGAGGCAGGATTGTTTTTGTTTAAATATACATCTCCTGAAGAGCAAACACACACACACACACACACACACACACACACATAGTATGGAAGATAAAAAATTATGGAAAAATTGGAGGAAGACTGCTGAAGTGGATGGAAGATTATCTGGATGACAGAGAGATGAGAACTGTAATACAAGACCAAAATTCATCTTGGGTCCCACAAGGGTCAGTGTTGGGGCTGATAATGTTTGTAATATATGTGAACGACATAAATGAAGAAATAGATAGTTATATGAACTTGTTTGCGGATGATGCTAAGCTGATGAGAAGGCTAGAAAAATGTAAATCACTGTATGGTACTGCAAGATGATTTAAATAAGATAAATAGATGGAGTAAATCTTGGCAAGTGGAATTCAATTTAAGTAAATGTAAAGTAATGGAGTTTGGTAAGAGTAAGAAAAGAATACTGTATCATTATGAGATGGATGGTGTGAAGTTAAAGAAGTCAAAAGAGGAAGTGGATTTGGGAGTAACAGTTACTGAAAATTTGACTTTGGACAGACACACTGATAAAATTACTAGAGAGACAATTAATTTGTTAAAAGAATAAAAATGGCATTCTCATATTTGGATGAAGGAATGATAAAAAGTTGTTGATTTCCATGATAAGACCAAGATTAGAATATGTGGCAGTGGTGTGGTCATCTCATGCAAAGAGGAATATTGTAAAACTAGAAAGAGTACAAAGAGGAGTCACTAAGATGATTCAGGAGTTGAGCAAGTCAAGCTATCAAGAGAGATTAAAAATGTTGGAAATTCCTATCCTTGAAAATAGGAGAGAGGAAATTCAATAAACATCTATAGAATGACAAATGTTATGGAAAATGTGGACAAAAATTTTTTTATAAATTTAGACAGACACAGTACAAGGGAACATAGTAAGAAGCTGAAGAAAGTTAACTGTAGAAGAGACATCAAGAAGTATAGTTTTCCTCATAGAAGTGTGAACAAATGGAATGAACTCAGTGAAGACATTGTCAATGTCATAACTGTCCATGCTTTTAAGACCAAACTGGATAGATATAGAGATGGGATACCATGAGATTACTCCCCTCCTGTAAACCACAACTAGGTAAATACAACTAGGTATTTATACACACAAAAAAAAAAAAAAAAAAAAAATGCATCATCTGTAATTTGGGTTAGCTTACTGTCCCTTAATAATTCATTGATAATTCACACAAACTGTGGTACTTTGTCAGGGCCACCCTGTGTGGGATTGCTACCCTGGTTTATAGATAGATAGATTATTTGTGTGTATGTAAAGTTGATTAAGAATGAAAGAAAATATAATTAATAGTTTTGATATAGATGGCATTATTGGTATTGATTCATCATGGCAGTAAAATCTTTTCTTGGGAGATAGGTAATGTGCTAGAGTTGGTTTCAGTCAGTGGGATTGTTGATCAAATGTATTCAATCTCTTTACTAGTCACAGAATAGTTTTAGTTTCCACTGAGTTTCATCTCAAGGTTTGTCATGACATCTTTACATTAATCTCAGTGGAATAGTTCCATGGAAATCCATTGGAATTCATACTCCATAATGAAGGAAGATTGCTGCATTTACATCAGTATTGTCCCTTCTAAAGACTAATAGTATTGTTGATGTTTTGCAGTGCTGCGGGTGTGGGTGGACAAGCGCATCACCATAGGACAGTTGAAAAAGGAGATGCAACGATGGGTAGGAGTGTCTCAAGATCACTTCAAGCTTTTCAAAATATACTCAAATAGGTGAGTTTTCATGGTCCTTATTAGAGATTAAGGTGTGATATATAACACAGGGTAGCAAATGTAGTTACAGTAATATTTCATTATTGGATATTGTACAGAGAGAAGGATAGAAGCTGTGGAAGTCAAAGCTTTGTGCCAGACTCTGTCAAATACTTTTGATATACCTAAAGCAATAGTAAAATCCCTTCAAGACTCAATAAGCAAAGTCAGATCACCAGCAGAATATTCATGATGAAAACCATTTTGGTGATCAGATATAAAGTTGTGAAGTGATAGATGTTTAAGAATATTCCTTTTGAAGATAGATTAAAAACTTCAGAAAGGAAGGAAATTAAAGCAATAGGACAGTACAGTAAAATCCCTCTCATCCGGCATTTGAGTATCCGGCAGCTTCAAGTATCCGGCACATTTTTCCCCGAGCCTTAAAATCAATAAAAAATCAATGTGTACTCACAAAATTGATTAAAATTCCCACGCGAGGCATACTTTGTCCCCTCACCACTATAGCGCACTGCTTCACACCACCCGCGGCCCACTGCACTGTGTTGACTCAGTGACTCAGTCCCGCGTGTGTACTGTTTATCGCCTGATGCCTTCATCATGCCTAAAGTTGTAGAAAAGAGGAAGCGTGTTGTGCTTACACTTAAGCAGCTGATCAGATCAGCTGCTGATTAAGATCAGGTGATCTTTGTTATGGTAAGATGCGTGAGTGTAGGGTGGTGATTGTGGACATAATTTCACTTCTATTCAAGTATCCAGCAATATTCAAGTATCCGGCATGTCGGCAGTCCCGTTGATGCCAGATAAGAGGGATTTTACTGTAATTTGAACGATTAAAGTGGTCATCCTTTTTAGGAGCAGGCTGAATGTAAGCAAACTTCCAGCAGGAAGGAAAAGTAGATGTTAACAGAGTTGGAAGAATTCAACCAAGCAAGGTGCAAGCATGGAGGCCTAGTTTCAGAGAACAATAGGCTGGACAGCAGCAGATCCATAAACCTTTTGAGTGTTAAGGCCAGCAAGGGCTTGGAAAATCTCATTAGGAAGAATCTAATAGGAGGCTTGAAATAGTGTTACAGGTGGAATTGTTGCCACCATGTATTCCAGAGTGATGAATGATAACATTGGTGAAGAGAAAAATGTATGTTATTATGTACAAGGTACTGTGCAGCACTACATGGCTCAGTAGTCTGCTCAATAGTTAGCCATGTTGACTACTGAGCAGATCAGGAGTGTGGGATGCTACTGTGGACTGCTGGGAGCAGCTTACAGAGGCTAACACATTCCTCGGCATGACCTTATGCCAAACAAGGGCACAATGGATAATGTGTAGGTCATATGCAAGAGAGAGAGAGAAAATGCATGTACATGTATTGTCTGAAAAGAGACACAATAACAATATGAAGAACAACAACATGAAATATATGTGTGTAAATGAGTAATTTGTGCTTAGCTGTGTCAGACAGGAAACTAATACTTCACGAAAACAGAACATCATAGCATAGTATTCAGCCATTTAGAAGCTAAATAACAATATGAAGAACAACAACATGAAATATATGTGTGTAAATGAGTAATTTGTGCTTAGCTAAGTCAGACAGGAAGCTAATACTTCACGAAAACAGAACATCATAGCATAGTATTCAGCCATTTAGAAGCTAAGCTTGGGATGCCAGTAAAAGTGCGGGAAGGAATACTGTGCCCAAACCAGTCACAGAGGCAGAAAAAATATGTAATGTAACCACTGGCCAGTCACAAGGGTCGCACAAACCATAACATCAGAACAAACATCAGAACATCAAATCGCTGACCAGCACCAAAGGGGAAAGGCATCCTTCACCATACAAAGTACAGTAGAAATAGAAAAAGATTACACTGCACTGGCAAAAAAGAGAACACAAAAGAAAAGTCACAGATACCAGAACAATTATGAAACCATGGCCGAAATCTGTAGTAGCAGAGTGGATGGCAGGGAAGATGGAGGTGGTGATACTGTCTTGCAGAGTACCAAAAGCTGAGCAGGAGTAGCCAGGTGTAGGGTAGTAGAAGCTGGCAGGAGCAAGCAGGCAGGCAGTAAAGCAAGCCTGCCCAGGAGGCCCAGAAGCAGCAGCAGAAGGCACTGTAGAAGTGAACAGCCCAACAGGAGGGCCAGCAGATCAACAGCAAGGCTGGGAGCTGAAAGACAAGTAGATGTGGTGTGTGATGAGTGAGGTACAGCATAGCAAGAGAAAAAGTTGCAAGCAGGAACCACAGTGCAATCAGAGAAAGCACCACTGATGCAGCTCATGTTCAGCATAGTCTGCTGACCACAGGAACAGAGAGGGTGGTGTTGGTGGGCAACCTAGCGAGCAGTGGGGAGACAGCAAGGGTAGAGTTTTTAGCATAAGTCTGTATGAAGAGTTCATGGAGAAGATTATTATTTTGCTTTGTTTTTACATGTGTGTATGGAATTATAAAGACTGATGCTGTAGTACTGCATTTCTTATGTATTTATATAATTACATTTAATTTATTTTGTGTACTTATATATTTTAACTTCTGATCTTCTGAAAGTAACTTGTAATATTTCAGAAACACTGTTCTTTGCATGAATTACTGTTAAGTAAAATTTTTCATTTAATTCTTTTTATTTATTTATTTAATTGATTATTTTATTTATTTGTATATCTCTTTATTCACTTATTGATTGATAATTTTTTTTTGCATGATAGCCAAGAGTTTGAGTGTACCAGGATGACGGAGAGCCTGACTTCTTATGGAGACAACACCCGGCTCAGTGTAAGGCTTGGCCGTGCCCTTCTTCCAGGAGAACATCGTGGCAAAGTGTATCTTCTAGAGCCTCACAACTTTGAGGATGTAAGTTTGACAATGTGATGAGGAAAGTGTGTGTTTGTTGGAAGGAGACATCTTTGTCATATATAGAATTGAAGAGGTAAGTTCTTTAAAAAATATACAGAAACCACTAGATTATACTGTGTATCATTAATGCTTAGACTGAATTAACATTGCATAGTATTAGATTCTTGGAAAGGAGTGATGATGGTTTCAGCTTTCTTGACCATTTTGTTAGAGATTTTATTTTGGAGATATTGTTTAATGACAGTGGAGAGAGAGGATGAAGAGTTTCAATATAGGGATGGGAGTGAGACATAAATATGTAATGTCTCTGTGGTTGTATAACTTTACAGCTGTATGAGAGATGAAAGCTGAAGTAAGATCTGTTGGTGTATTGCTGAAACAGAATCAAGTGGTTGGGCTGAGTTGTGTTTGCAACCTTGCACTTTTGTATCAATTCCATTATTTAAGTCTTAGGATAAGACAACTTTCAGGTAAGACGACTGCCAAATTTCAGTTTGAATTTGATGGTTTTGGCTGGTATCGGTGGTATAAGACAACACCCAAACTACCAAACCATCTGTGATGAAGTTTAGGTCAGTGAGTGCCAGACAACTGAAACAGTGATTTACCAGTACAATGAATAAAATACCTTGAATGTATTACCAGTAATAAGGTACTATTATCTTTTTAAGCGCAAAACTAAACCTAAAATAAAATTTGTGAAAAATTTCATGAAAAGGATGGATAAATGAAGATGGTGTAAAATTATGTGTGGTATGATCAATTTTCTTAAACATAAACAAACTCTTACCTTGCACTGCCTGCATGTGTCAGGCTGTCGGCCATAATCTTCTGTGTATCATGTTTCTTTTGATTACATATGCCAACATTCTTGAAGTTTTTATCTCAATACATGGACTTCATCTCTATACAACATTGCAAGCTGGAGAGAGTCATCTTCCAAGTTTACTTTCCTTTGCTGCTTAGCTTGGAGTTCCATGCCTTGAAGACCTTTATATATCTCCTTCTTCAGCTCTGAGAAAATTGGGGAATATTCGCACAGCCTCCTGCTTTGTCTGTTCATATACGGTGCCAGCAGAAGGTTGTAGTTTCACTTCATTAAATTTTGTAAACATTTTTCATTGGGAATATGTTTCAGTGCATTTTGTCAAAATGGTTTCTTATTTTAATGTATAACTTTCTCAAAAGTCATAAAATAAGATTGTTTATTTACAATGGTATTTTGCGTAAAACTTCAAAAAAGGTAATTGTTTTTGTATCTGACATGTAGAATGACCCAGATTTTGTGTCTTTTTTTAGGATGATTCAAGTGTTGTCTTATATGCCAAAATATATAGTAATTGGGCTATGTGTATGTTCAGTGTACTAAATGTATCATATTGCAAGGGATCTGTATATATACATCTGTATAGTGTATACTGTACTGGTTAGTGTGTCATTGTGTGAAATGTGACCTGAGGCCATCAAACACTTTTACTTACTATCAGAGAGCCTCCTCTCTTAATACACTGTTATCAAGCCCTACTACTCTGTAAACATTTTAAGTGATCTTAAGATATTTTTGTATTATTTTATAGTTAATATTTTTCTTAATTATCATTTATTTATTATTGCATATTTTTATCTATTTGCTTATTTTGTTTGTTGTTTTTGGAGAAAGGAATTTACTGTAACTCAGCCCATATGTGCTACCTTAGAGAGGTCTTACTGTACCATTACCATTGCCCTTATCTGTTAACCATAGTGTAAGACCCTCAAGAGAGAATAGGTGACCACATATTTACACACATTTATCTACAACTTTTTACTGAACAATGTATAATCTTTTTCAGCCCTCAAAATTCCTAATTGACTGGGTAGTACGCAAAGGTGACACTGTAGCCAATGCCAAGCGTGCTATTGTGCGAGAGGTGAATGCTCGGTGCCCAGGAATGAACTTGGTCCCTGAAAGAGTACGGCTTCGCAAGAAGAGCTGGAAGACTCCACAAGCCATTTATCTTGACCAGCACAAGTTTGATGATGATATTACTCTCTTCTCCAACTGGGAACTGTTCCTTCAGGTTTGTATGATGAATGTTTGAGGAAGAGAGAGAGAGAGAGAGGAAATTATTTTATCATGTCTTCCATCTCTCAATATTTGTTAATGGCTATTAGACTTACAGAGCTTACATATTCACCTTTATTATTGTTACCATCAACTTTTTTTTTCACACCACAGCTACTTCTGATCATTCATTTGGCTTTTATCCCATGTTCAGGTTTCATTTGTTTATGCCACTGGTTCATACCTAGTTGCCTTCTCACCATTACTGTAACTTTCCTGTTGTACAGAACTGTATACTTCTCCATGTTCTTCTTTAACTCCTGTTATTGCATAAGGTAGAACTAAGATCCACTCATTATTTTATATCTTTGGTACTAGGTTCTTGTTTGTTTATTATATTTTATTTATTTATTTATTTATTTATTTATTTATTTATTTATTATTACTATTTTTTTTTATGCTAATTTTTTCATTGGGAGAGAGCTTCAAGACTACACTTTTGGCTTTGTGTGCTGCTGTGGATAGTGAAGTAACTAGAGATGTAGTTTAGAATAATTATAGCAAGAAAGTTGCTGGGAGGAATGAGTAAATTGTTTAAATGTGGGTTACTCAGAATGAATGCAAACAATGTCGCATGAAGGAATATTGGTACTAATGGCATTGTATTAGACTGAAATGTGAATTGATCTTCAAGTAAGGTGTCTCAAGAAAGTGTGTAAAATAACACATGAATTGAGTAAGGAATGAGGAAGTGCAAAGTGTTGGTGTTGTAAGTGTCAGCTTTTTGAGCAGAGCATGTAGTATTGTGATAATTTAGGCATTTAAAAAGAATGCAAGGAGAGCAAATAGTTTAAGGTTTGAGGCTAAGGTGAAGACCATTAATATGATGGATGAGTGATTTGAAGAGAGCTGTAGATACATGAGGGATATTTGTGAAGAAAAGAAGACTGGTTTCACATGATACAGATGAGTAAGAGGTAGTTGTGAATGCATGAATGGTAACATGGCCTTGAGACCCGTGATTGGAGGTTCTTCCAGATTTGGTTCTGTCAGCAGATCATGTTGGATATGGAGAAGATTGCTGGATATGCTGTGCACCTGACTCATGCATTGGGGATAATAAGGATTAGTTCTCTCCACTAAAATGAAGGAATGCTTGTGAATGTGAATTTAAGCATGTAAGCATAGACAGCTGGTATAGAGATAGATAAGAAATTTTAAATGTTTATTGAAATTCTGCTCCACAGTAACTACTCACTCTCTCCTTAGGTGCTAGATGGGCCAGAACAGAAGACTGCCAATGTTGACGAGTTAGCAATCTTTGTCAAGCGGTGGCGGCCATCTTCACACACCACAGATCCCCTTACTGAAATCATCATCCCAGAGCCAACCACCTCTGCCCTTCGTGCCAAGGTCAGTCCATGCAGAGTATATTGGTAAGGTAATTTTTTTGTTCAGTGAAAAATTACATTTATAAGAGCAATAAATGTTTGTGTATTAGTGAGGTTTATGGTGATGAGAGGCTGCAGGAGGATGAAGAAATATTGTATTTACAATGTGCAAGCTCACATTTTTTAGCAAATGTGGATAAAGATCTATTCAAATATGTGTGAGCTTTGTAATTTTGAATTGGGTAGTTTTCATTTGTAATCCATTCACTATATTTTTTAAAGTATCACTTTTATTTGTTTATTTCCTAGGAATTATTGTATTTTTTTTACACAAATATTTCCACTTGCTGGTTTGTCAGACAAGAAATTTAAAAAATCAGCAAATAAGTAAAGGATTTGCTACATGATAACATATGGAAATGAGATCTAGACATTGCATGATGGATACAAATCAAAGATCAAAACTGTAGAGGAATTATTTGAAGGGCTTATGTGGGGTTGCATTGAGATATAGATTGAGAAATAACGATCTGCATCAGTTATCTGATGTAAACAATCAAGTGTTAAGAAGTTAAAAGTAGGAGTACTTTGATGTAGTGTAATTAGTGTATTGTATTTTTTTTTTTTTCTTAATTTTTTTTCCATGCAGAGTCATCTATGTAAGCTAAATGATACACAGGTTCTATAGAAACTATGTATTCTTCAGTTTTTCCTTTAGATATCTAAACTCTTCATTCATTGCTATCTCTTCACATTCCTTCAATGTTTATGTTTTTCAAGGTGTGTTTCATTTTACTTTAGTTTGTTGGTCTTTCATTACCTCCTGTTCTCACATTACTCATATATCCTCATCCCATATTATCATCACATGTTTCTGTTTAGTTAATTCTCACTCTTTCCACAGCTGTCAGAGGTGTCAGAAATAGCAGCAGAAAACATAGAATTTGCAAAGGGCAAGGGCACCTTCCCTTGTGACATGTCAGTGCTGGATATAGCCAGTGAATTGGACTGGTCACCCCGCACAGGCCAGCTGGATCAACGGCCACTGTATATTATGGATGATGGAGCCATGATCTACTACAGGTGAGATTTAGAAAGCTAGCTTGGAGGGAAGTAGGAAAGCTTGATTAGTATAAGTTGAATTTAGGGGCATACACTAAGTATTTAAGTAAATAGTGTAATGCTGCTTTGAACGAGATGTTTAGAAAAGAACATTGTGAGAAAGACTTGCCATATTTGATGTCTTGGAAGATTCTCTCTTTACAGAAAATTTGCTTGGAAAATATCAATGTCTTACATGATGAAAATAGGCCTTGAGATGATTTACAAACAGAATCTGCTTTTATGACACATATGGATAGTAAAATCAGTGTATTATACAAAGTTATGTCTACACTACCTCTTTTACAAGTAATTTCAACAACATAAGAAACTGTTAAACTAAGGTGTGTGAAAACTCTTTATGAGTGTATTAACCTATCTGATGGATGGTGCATGGCATACATATTGTATAGCAGTGATTCATCAGATCATTTCATTGAAGTCAAGGGCATCAGTTCAAATAAAACTTATAATGACTTTTTTGTGTGTTTCCAGCAATATATGTCATGCATATAAAGTAAATTTATTTGTAGACATTGTTATATGTATGTATATAGGTATTTCTTCATTTATCTTGGTTTTATCCATAAGTGTCAAGTCCTTGGGATTTAACATTGAATCCATAGATATTTTGCTCTGTTAGTTTGATGAGGTTTAGTGAGTTTTTTAAGCTTCCTTTTTAGAAAAATTAGCACCATGTATTGATAAAGATGCAGAGACAAGAAGAGAGCATTGTGGATAAAATTAGGAAGAAAGTTAGGGGAAAGAGCACAATATAATTAAAGATTGTCTTACCCCATGGAATGGAAAAACAGCCTGGCTGCACACACTGCAGCCAGATGCAGATTTCTGACACCACATTTCCTGCTCATCACAAATGGCAACTAACAGGGACAGAGCAAGGGTACAGAAAATGCCCTGCTTTGTATACTTATTTCTATAATGAGACAAGGTGTGCTTGCTTGTCTTAGCTATCCCATGTATGGAGGATATCAGCCTGGTATAAAGATAGATATAGTTAACCAGGGATGGAATATAAAGAAATGCAAAAAAGAAGGGGGAATGAATAGCTGGTCGGACTAATTGAAATAGATGACTTGTTAATGAAAGCAACCATATAATGCCAGTATATGCATGTTTTGATGACTAGAAAGTGATGTTAGCTGGGAGCTCATGTAAATTTCCCTATTCCCACAGAGACAAGACTGAGCCTGTTAAGGAACTGACAGAAGAACAACGGAGAGATTTAGCTGTATCAGAGAATCAGCGGCTCAACAGAGAATCCCAATATTGCCCTTCCTCTTCCTTTACCCCCTCTACCTCCTCCTACTCCACTCTCCGCTCCAGGGAAAAGGGCCTCAAGATATACCTCAACCATGATGACTGAGTGGAGCACATGTGGAGGCTGGGAGGCACTTGTGGAAGCCTGGTTGGTTTCTAAGTGTTGCATATAGTTGTGAATAAAATTTTGTGAACATTTGAGTTGTGTGAGATGTGGTTAAGTGGACTGGAAGGGAAGGAGAAAAGGGTAAGCAAAATTAACATGTTCCATTTATAGACTGGCACCACTAAATGGTTCAGGTTATTAGATTAGAAGTAAGAGGCCTACCTTTCACCCATAGTAATCTTGACTTTGAACAATTGAAATTACCATTTAAACCTGTTACTTAATGGTTTATAATGCTTTCAGGTAATTCGCTATTCTTATAAAGCCTTTGGATATTCTTAAGGCACTGCTAATATTTAAATATGGTTTTATTCTTTTATTTTATTTATTTACTTGTATTTTTCATTCTTTCTTCCTCAGTACTATTCTCCAAATATTAGAAGGCCTTATCTTCAAAATAACCTTGAAAATTCAGTGTACACAGGTTTTGTGGTAGTGGTTTGTCTTGCCTCCTGTGTGTGTGGGCTGCACTGGTAATTGAAAACCTTCCACTTGAACCTAAAAAAGCCTTATCTTAAACTTCTTAGTACTGGTGTATTCTCAAGCTTTCTCTTTGACTTACTTCCTCTAAACAGGCCTCTTTAACTACTGATACAGATGTCCTCTCTGGACTGAGTAGTAACAGATCCAAAAGGATCTCAAAGTCACACAAAATGGCCTTTCTCTCTCTGGACAGGAAATCCTCTGTATGTCTGCCTTATCTTTAAAATTAATGGCCAAGAAGCCTCTCCTTCCTCTGGCCGTTGTTTTATACTGTTGATAACACTTAGCTCATCACCATTTTGGGTGAACTGTAAATAGTGTGTGTGTGTGTGTGTGTGTGTGTGTGTGTGTGTGTGTGTGTGTGTGTGTGTGTGTGTGTGTGTGTGTGTGTGTGTGTGTGTGTGTCCTATACTTATGTATGTTTGTAAGTATATACTTGTATGATGTGCACATGGCATGTGTGTGTGTGTGTGTGTGTGTGTGTGTGTGTGTGTGTGTGTGTCAAAACATCCACAATATACAACCAAAACTCAGATGTGAAATATAATAATAGTAATAGTAATAATAACAATGAATATTATTATTATTATTATTATTATTATTATTATTATTATTATTATTATTATTATTATTATTATTATCATTATTATTATTATTATTATTATTATTATTATTATTATTATTATTATTATCATTATTGGTAGTAGCTACTTCTACTATCTCTTACTATTATTTTTATTATTATTATTGTTGGTATAGACCATTTATTTATGTAAATTACTGTGATTGTGTTTTCAGAAAATAAGTATGTACTCATTATAACCTTGTGTAATTTTATATTGTGGATACTTTCTTTCAGCAGGCTCTATAAAGGAAATGTGTGCATGGCTGCCATTTATTGTATAAATTTTATGTATGAGTTTGTATATTAACTTACTTTTTTTTCTTTTCTTTCCTTTTTCTTTTCGAGAGAGAGAAAGATGATTTATGTAGTAACGTGTGTTTTCTTTCTCTCTCTCCGCTGCTGATCAGCGGTGAATCTGTTTGGTACTATTTTAGTCATGTGTTTCACTGGCCTAGTCGACATAGAAAGAAGTGTCTCCTGTATATTGTTGTGTACATGTCCCTGATAATTATTTATTTCAAGAATACATTTATTGTTTTGCAAGCTTCCCTTGGTTATACTGATGATAATAAAACTTTAAAAAAAAAAGTCTTTTCATGTATTTTGTGTTGTGGTTATCAATGTTTTGAAGTGCCTTGATTATAGGAAGGCTGTGCTGGGCACCACAGTCAGCATTATGTGGCAGGGAGCAGCAAACATAGCTCTTGGGTCTGTCACAATTGAGGTGTCGCATGGAGTAAGGGCAACTCATGCCAAAACAAATACTTAAGTAAAATTGTGTTTAAATGCAAAAACATTAATATGGTGATTGCACAAACACTAATATAGCTAGAATGATGTTTTTCATTTTGGTTTGAAGGGGAACATTTTAAAATTATCCTGTTAAATTTCTAACATTAAGTTCCTTCAGATATTTTTCATAATAATGCTTTTATTAACATATTTATAATATTTATATTGCTATTTTAAATTTATGAAAAAAGTTATTCAAAGCTGTCCCATTCTTACCTCCATACCCCCAAATGTGGATGAGAGGCCCTTCTTCCATAGAAAAAGGTATGAGTTTCCATGAAATCATGAAAATATGCTATAAAATTGTCATAACATGGTTTTAATTCAATGCAGTTGGTGGCATTTTCTAACTTATGGCAAAAACTAGATTTGTATGAGGCCCAATTAGTAAATCAATGGGTGGCTGTTCTCTTTCCCCTGCCGTCATCACTCCAAAAATAATCTTGGCCTCAACTGTATAACTATGAAAGTAATAAATTACACTAAATGTAGCAAATACAGCCAGAAAGATAGCGAATCATTAGCAATGTACTGCTCAGCAATAACAGCAATGCTTGCAGTTGATGATGCTGCTGCTGCCAAAGGTGTAATTTGTACAGATACAGACACACACACACACACACACACACACAGATGCTCATACAAACACAGACACGGATAAACAAATACACACACACACACACACACAGACATGGACTTAGGCAGACAGACACAGACATAGACAGACACAGTCACAGGCAGACAGACAGAGAAAGCCAGACAGGCACAGACGCAAAGAGACAGACACTCAGACAAAAAAAACAGACAAGCACAGACACAGACTGACAGATAGACATGACACAAACACAGACAGACAGACAGACAGATAGAGACAGAGACAGATAAACACAGACAGATAGAAAGACATAGACACATAACGATAAATACAGACACAAACAGACAGGCAAACAGACAATCACAGACAAGCAGACATGCAGACAGACAGACAGACAGAGACAGATGGACAAACACAGACAGACACATAGAGAGACAGACAGACACAGGCACAGACTGACAGACAGACAAAGACCGATCATTTAGAGTCCGAAACGATCGAAGTACCAGAACAAGGGATTAATTGATAAAGCGGTATTACTGTAATGTGGAAAACTGTTGAAAATCAAGGAAAAAAAAAATAACACGAATCGGTGAAGGACAGCACCATTGTGCACATATCTATCTTTTGGCTTTGGCACAACTATAGAGTGAGCAAGCTTCGAAATCCCGGAGCCGCAGGGAGAAGGGATTTGTTGTCTCATCAACGGTGCTTCACATTATTTGGTCTTATTTTTATTCAGGTCTTTTGGTGAAGGTCTTTCTTTAACAGTTTTCTTTTCAGTATTCTTTCCCGATTTCTGTGTTACTTGTATGAATATTCCTTGTATTTGATTGTACTGAGAGAGAAAAAAATCGTACATATAGTATACATCATTGTTATTATTATATTTTGTACCCCGATTTGCATTACAAATAAAAATTGCAACTATTTTCTTAAATTTTCTGTGGGATGTTTTATGTGCGTGACACTTGACCCTTGTTATTGTGTGTCCGTTCCTTGGTGCAGAGGGACAGACAGGCGACAGCAGCAGACGCGGGCAGTAAACAAGCAGACGACGCCCACCATGACGCTGGCCCTCTGCTGCTCCTGACCCCGTGACTTCCCTCACCTCACCTCCACAACACAGGTTAGCAGGTTGTGCCATGACACTGATGGCAATGGTTGTTGCAGGAGAAATTTTCGGGAAGAGATGTCATGTGGGAGTGACAGGAAAAGAAAATTGTAACAAAAGGTTGGTGGCTGGGCCTTGCAGCACGATTGTTTTGGTTTGGTAAATAATAATTTTTGTTCATTTGGCAAGTCTATTACGTGATCCGTGTGGCAGCAAGTTTGCGTTTGGTTGCAGTGAACATGAATTAGGCCTTTCAAAGTTAAAACAAAGTGTAGTCGGCGGAGTGCGGTAATGCTGTGCAAGCCGTGTTACAGTCACCTTGACTTCTTGGTCTGACTCATTAGTGACACCCACGCACACAACGTGACGAATGTTGAGCTTGTGCATTCATCGAGTTGTAGTTCACAGGATTTTATTCAAATATGTACTTTTCTGCAAACTTATTCACTCTATGCCCACTTAGTATTTAAGATTTTACTAGTGATGAGGTTTCCTGACTTTAAATGGTGGTCTGAATAATCAACCTGAATAGTGGTTTAAATTATCAGTATGTCTATTTAAATCATTTACAGTACTTTGAAAGTTATGCAAATTGAAAAGTGTATTGGACATCATCATTATCGAAGTGAAATTTCTGCTTATTTGACATAATTCTGGAAATTGTTTTTTTGTAACTTGGCTTACATGTAAATGTATATGTGATGTTAGTCTCAGTCACTGAAATTAATTTGAAGCTTGGACATGCAGTTTTGCTTGGTTTAGTCATTCACTTAGTGGACTTCCAGCATAAGTCAACACCACACTACTTTTATCCATATGCCTGTATGTAATCAGTAAAAATGTATGTTGATATAAGATTTCCATATCATTAGCTGGTAATTCCCAAAAACTGGGACTTTACCTGTCTGTCTTATTTCGTCTTTCTTTCTTTCCCCAAAATCTTGGGAACCTGGTGGGGTTGGATGTCTAAGAAAAGATATGTAAAAGTGCAGAAAGTGATATCATCAGTGTATGAGTGGGTAGGACAGTGAGTTTAGATCATTGATGAATATTAGAAAGAGTGAGTGACAAGACAGAATCCTGAGAAACAGCACTGTTAAGAGATTTAGAAGAAGAGTGACCATCTATCACAGCAGCAATAAAACAATCAGAGGGGAGACTTAAGATGAGGTTACAGAGAGAAGGATAGAAGCAGTAGAAGGGTAGTTTGGAAATGCAAGCTTTGTACCAGACTCTATCTAATGCTGTTGATGTCGAAGTCAGCAGCAAACATTTCACCAAAATCCCTTTAAGAGGATGACCAAGACTTGTAAAGAAGACCAGATCACCAGCTGAATTTCCATGATGAAACTCATATTGGCAATCACATATAAAGTTGTGAAGTGATTGGTTCTTAATTCCTTTGTGGTGGAGGATCTGTATATAAATGTTTTGAAAATAGGACTTTTTTGTTGGCGAGTCTATAATCCATATATAGATGTTTGCTCTCATATCACTACCACACACTAACCTGTAGCATGATTTACATATGAGGCACCTAGAGCCAGAGTGTCATAAGTGCTGAAAATTAAAAATGAAGAAAAACGCTGTCAAAATTTTGCATGTTTCAAAATGTGATATCTCTTCGATGGACTGAGGTAGAAAATAGTGATCAGTATAAAAATATTCAGTAATGTATACCCTTTACAACTGTTTAGTTGATATACATTATGAAGTTACAATTAAATTACATTATTGAAATAAATAGGTGACTGTGTTTTTTTTCGATATGATTTTGTTAAAGATATCACACAGCTACACTAAAATTATGTCAAGTAGCCCACACATTGTTTATTTCCTTTATTCTATCAAGTTGTTTTATTTTCTGTTTTCTACTAATTGGGGAATCACAACCATTAAAATGTCGTTTTTAGTGAACTTATCAGTTTTATGAAGCAGAAACATAAGTGACATACAAGTAGTTCCTAAGATGAACACAAATAAAGAGAATGATACAAGCTTAAAAACTCAAACTGGAAGGAACTAAAACAACTGATAAATGTTATGAAAATATACCAGTATAAAGGATAATAGAATACAAAGAAACAGTAATGTCATATGATGCTTCCAAAGCTCACATAGGCTCCCCCCATTCTTCTTTGTCTACACCTACACTGGGAAGTGTCCCAGTGTAGGTGTAGGTTCACTCGAAATCTATCCAGCACTCAGGGTCAGCCTACAACGGCATGACACATGACTGGCAACATGAGCTGTCATTGGCTGGCTCTTCCTGTGCTGCTGTGACAAGGGAGTTACTTCTCTCTGGCCCCAGCAACTGATAGCCATATCACAGGCATGACAAGAAGGTTCCATGGATGATTTCACTTGGATGGATTTTTACCCTATTGCGGGGTCCATTCTGATGTCCGTTCTCTCTCTTGTCATGGAAGGAAGGTTGGGGAAGACAATCCAATAAAAATAATAATTTCTGCCACAGGGTTGCTTACGTCACTCTTACTCTGGGCAGCTCATATATATATATATATATATATATATATATATATATATATATATATATATATATATATATATATATATATATATATATATATATATATATATATATAAGATTCCTTTCTACTAGCAGAATTATCCACATAAATTGCTATTTGGCTCCTCAGGCAGGCTCAAACCTCTGGAAACTAGTTGAGAAAGCTGAATACCTGTCAGTGACAGTCACTGCCTGTCCTTTGCTGGTGGTTGATGTGCATTCTTATAATTTTTGTCTTCCTGTTAGTCTCTTATGTCAAGAATCAAGTGACCTCTTCATGGAAAATGTAACGGGTCTGATAGTGGAGAATGAAGGCTAGATGATGATTTTCTGGATGACTTTGATGATTTTGACTCATCAGTAGAGTGACTCCTAACCATCATATTAATATATATTAAAACCAGTTTATAGCATATATATATATATATATATATATATATATATATATATATATATATATATATATATATATATATATATATATATATATATATATATATATATAAAGATCAGTATATAGGTTCAATTGTTTATTAATTTTTGTTAGCAGAGTCTGTATCAATATAGATGTCAATATGGAGTGCCCATGTGCAGGAAAACTGTATGAAATGAAAATGAAATGAAATGAAAGTTGGCGGACTCTATATATAGATGATTTTTCATTTGGTAGTACATGCATCTGCCCCAATGCTGGGAGGGATTAAGAATCTTTCTGTTAGTGATAAGTAAAAAAAAATAATAATAAATAAATAAATAAATTTTAAAAGAATGAAAAAAACAGGAAATTAGAACAATAGCTTGAAGGGTATGAGTGGTGACCCTATTGAGGAACAGGTTAAATTTAGTTAAATTTGTATTGTGTGTAGGAATGGTAGATGTTGACAGAATTGTAAGAGTTTGACCACTCTTGGGGTAAGCACAGAGGCACAGTTTCAGAGAACAATAGGAGGGACTATATCTGGTCCATGAGCCTTCTTAGGGTTAAGACCAGTGAGGGCATGGAAAATATTAGGAAGTGTTTTAATAGGAGGCATGAAATGTCAGTAGGTGGAAGAGAGAAAAGAACAAATCCTGAATCATCCAGAGTTGAGTTTTTAGTGAAGGACTGAGTGAAAAAATCAGCTTGAGTTAGATGAGATGGCCATGGTGCCATCAGCTTGAGATAGAGGAGGGAAAGATGAAAAAGAAAAGTTGTTGATATTTTTGTCTAGGTGTCTGAAGTCACAAGGAGAGTTAGATTTAGAAAAGTTTTGACATTTTTTATTGATGGAGTTATCTTTAGTTGAAGGACAGTATTGGCATAATTTCAGGCAGAAATGTAAAACACATGAGTTTTAGGGGATGGAAGGCCCAAGAAGTGTTGGGGCCCATCTCTCAGTCATTACAATAGGATGAATTAAACTAAGGTTTAAAAGGCAAGAAGCAGAGTGTGGAATCTATGCTTCCATACCAGACACAACCATCTTGGTTATACACTCAACCTACAGGAATGGGTCCCTGACACAGAAACAGTAGTCATTCTAGGAAAGGTCAGATTAATACTTCCTCTCCTGAGGCATCTCACTTTGGAAGATCCAAAGGAAAAATTGGAGTGAAAGGACAAAATACAGATATGATGATGTGATTAGAGGAGTGCAAAAGTGTAGGCAGAGTGGCAGAATAAGCAGAATTTAATTTTCTCATATGATCTATGAAAAGAAGTTTCATTCAGACATTAACATATTTCTTTGATATTGCTTGACCTGCTGTCAGCATATCAGTTCACAATGATACATCTGCTTTTTCTTGGTGGATGGACATAGGTTTCTGTGAGATGAGACTTTGGATAAACACTGGATAGTTTGAAGGGATCAGAACACACAGGCTGCATGGACTGGTGCTCAAATCATGACTGGAAAGAATCACTTCATTGGATGATTCTTCATGTATCATTTAGAAATGGTACCAATTAGTTATATCAGAGAGAGGTTTACTGAAATTATCTGTAATAATCTTAGTGAATCACTTTTTTTCTTAATTAATTAATTAATTTATATATTTCTCTTTTCCCACAGTCCAGTTTTCAACGCTCCCTCAAGTGAACCCCTGCAGTGGCCAGTGTTGTCCCTCCCTCTGACATACTGGAGACCATGGAGGGGTACATTAGGCCCCTCCATTCATGAGGCTACAGTGGGAGGCCATGTGGAGGCCAGGGTCACCCCTCACCATGGCCACATTATGACCACACAGATACTGCAACCCATACCGTCACTTGTGAGTGCTTACTTGATTTGACAGTATTTTTAACAAAGCTAGTGATAGTATGTATATTGACCTAGTTGCTGGAAGGAAAAACATATTATTAGTGATCATATGCAGTATCTAGGTATATAATGTACTGGACACTTAAACTTTCATTTCAGTGTTGTTGTCAAAAACATCACCAATAATCTGATCATCATTTTCAGCCATTGCTTTTGTTAAAGCTATTCAACTATGCAACATTGCATCTAATCTGGCCCATTAGCAGAACCTCACCTGATTGTATAGTGATGACTTAGTGTGGTGTTTATGGTGTTTATGTAAGTGGTAGATGCAACTGATGTGAAATGAGCTTCAGTGAATGTGAAGGATGGTGTGCTGGATGCAAAAGAGATGAAGGGAGAATGAGAGGATTAGAGTATTCAAGTACAGGATTGAATGAAACCTGCAGATGAAGCACCTGTAGGAAATTCTTAGAAACAGACACCTGTAATATATTAATAGATGATTATTATATATATCTTCTAATTTCCATTGCTGAAGGGCAGAGGGAATTATAATAAAAGACTGTGATGATAGATTTAGGACTATAATTTCAACCAGCCTGTGTTATCCTTCACAGGTGTTTACAGTGTTGATAAACCGTCCAGTTTGCCGCCTTAGTGCCAGAGCCCAGCATGCCATGGCGCAGCGCAACCGCCGTCAGATATATGAAACAGCCTTTGACAGTAAGGTAAGCTTGCACCACTAATCAGTGTTTATTCTGTAACAGACATTAGAGGAAGCCACTGCCTTTATAGGCATTTGATTTAGGGACATGAGACTTCTTGGTTACCTTTTTTTTTTTTTTTTTTTTTTCTTTTTAATTCCTATTTACAGTAATCTATCATCAGTAATTTATAAAAACACTGTACCATCTGTAATTTTACTGTATGTGTATGTGTCTTATTTACGTATTTTACTACTGGATTTTTATTAAATTAGTTTTTATTAATGAATTAATATATTGCAAGTTTTCTTAAAATGTAAGTGCAAAAGCTTAGAAAGACAAGATGTGTCATGTATTAGCCAGATGCTGGCTAGATTTTGGTCTTATACAGGCATGGTACATAGGTGATAACACTTGTAGCAGGATTTAATTGAGAGGTTATCTACTACCTTTCTGTTATATATAGTAAAAATTTGTTAGGTAATGTTTGGAGTAAAACTTTATAGATTGAGAACTTACCTCCTTTGTGATAGTAATAGAATAATTCACTATTGGCCACATGATTTTAGTTCATCATTCAAACATTTCCTCAGTATCTTTAAAATGTCATGCTGCTATTTCTAAACAACTACAGGTGTTTCCATGCCATTTGTTTGGGTTTTGTGGGATAGTACATGTTGTCATTAGCAGTGTTAAGTGATTAGCTTGAAGGAAGAACGTATCCATGAAAACTGTCCTGGAAATGCAAAGAAAAATTAAAAGAAATATATTTTTAATGACACTAGAAAGTATAAGCATCCAGAAACACATGGAGCACTTCAGCTCAGTGTGTTCATATTCATATTTTAAAGTTTGACTTAAAAGACAAATATAATGAGTAAATTAGTGTGTTCCAGAGTTTACCTCTGTAAGCAATAAAGTGAAAAATACTTTAGCTTCTTCATGGAAGCCTGAACCAAGCAAGAGAGCCTATGTGAGTTTGCTAAGCTAGTGTTGATTGGAGGTTGTCATATAGGTATTTGTGATTATTTTTTTTATTTCTGTTGTTTCATTACATTTTACATTGACTTCACAATTAGAGCATTTTACCACATTCTATAAGTACTAAGTAGAGGCAGTAATGATAACAGCATTCATCTATCATTTGAAATAAATGATGTATTAATAAAGAAAGCATATCAGTGAATGGAATGCTGATGATATTGTTCAGCATGTGAGGGTAAGACAGCAATGCTTCCACACATCCACTTTGTTGGTAAACCAGTGTATGCTGCCATGCCTTGCTTATGGAAGTATGTGGCCAGCTTGTGGTATGGGGATGGTTCATGAGATTCTTTCCACCATGGGCCGATGGGGCAAAGAGCTTGAATGATGTGTGTGTATAAGTGTATGGTACTTTGGGCCACCGTGGTATATAGATAGATAAAAATATAATACATTTAATCAACTTTTTAGGCTAGGTGATAATAATACATAGACAGTAGTGACAACAAGAAAACTTGATGAACTTTTTAAGTTCATCTTTATTAAAATGTATTTATGGTTCTTTATAATGAAACCTTAGTTACTTAATAGAGCCATGGTTACCACTGTTTGGTACCCAGTGCTTTCTTTTGTGTGGGAAAGACATCCATAGAAAAGTTTTCAGCTTCTGGAAATCTAGATAAAAGGATGTGAATTCATGTAACTAATATGGACTTGGCCATATAGTGTTTTGGTAAGAAGAGGTCCTTTTGCCAGTCATTTGTTTCATCTTTAGTTCAGTAACTTGTAGTAATGTGATTTCTCCAGTCTAGCATTCATAAGTTTAAACCACCACCACCACCACCACCTTACCTTACACTCACCTGCCTCGCCTCAGCCGGCCGCATGCTACCGGCAGGTGGAGAGGAAGGGGGAGGAGGGGGGGGACCTGATAGACCGGATTGCCAACCACCCCATCCTGCAACTGCTGAGCTTCCGCCGCCGGACCTCCCGCTCCTCTGCCACTCCTGCACACCCCCCGCCCACCTCCTCCGTCCTCCCCTCCACCTCTACTGACCCAAAGTTCCAGGTATGTAACTGTCAGATTGCTGTGTTCATTGGTTCCTTCTTTTCTTCAATATTTTTACTTTTTCGTTACTTTCAGCTTACTTGAATTAGACTTGATTTTTCTCTTTTTTTATACTTATTATAGATAGAAAATTCATTGCACTATAGTCTGTTAGATTTTAACAGTTGTGGTTTACATATCCATTCTTATGGGACATTGTGTAACACTTCCTTAACCCCTACAACATCAATGGTGTTCATTCAATGCCATGATAGTAACTATAGGAATTGCTTCTTAATATTAGCTCTGGCTGGTGGCCTGAGTTGTTCCCACACATCACAAGATGGTACAGTTATGTATGCAGTGGTTGGGGTCTGTTGGAACTCTGTTTAATAGCTCACTGTGCACCATTTTTTTGCTGTCATAGGTTGACAGATCCACCCATACGTTCTTTCATAACCTTGTAACACTGCTGAGTGTTTCCAGAAATGTTGATGACACATTGTTTTTCACATTTTGGATAAAACATTGGTGCCCTAGTTATGTCAAAATTTAGTGCTGTTTCTTTCATCAGCTATTTTTGGAGTTGTAGGACATTCATAAGGCATATATATATATATATATATATATATATATATATATATATATATATATATATATATATATATATATATATATATATATATATATATATATAATAATAATGAATTTGGCTTATATATATTTTCATAATATACATGAAAAATGTAAACTATAATCTGGAATGAGAGGGGGAGGAACACACAAATTTACCACCTTATCCTGTCAACTCAGTGATGCTTACTTTAGGCCTATGCACTTCATAGCCCTCCCTGATCTCATGCTAACATCATCATTGTGTGCTGCTTAAGGAAAGTAACACAAAAGGAGATTGAAGAGTTAGGTAACTGCACATAAAACATACAATTGATGATAGTGATTCGCCTGAGGATGGTTTTACTGTATCCAAGTTTTGCCATCCCAACTTTTGCTCATTATTTCCTTGAGTTCTGCTCTTTTGTTGCATATGGGTCATGCATTCCAAACATTGGTGTCACACAGATTGTAAAAATAAATGCATACATGCTATGTAGTATGTATTAGGAGGCATCATCCTAACCCTGATTTATGAACGGAATGTGAATGTGAAAACTGGAAAAAAAAAAAAAACACTCCCTGATTTTTAAACATCCAGAGATATGAACAAGAATCCCTGCGAGTCCAAATTCTGTTTGTCACTCCACCTCAGGTTCAGTTTTTGCTGTGTGCCATTTTTGGCCACTACCCACACCAGGCAGCACTGTAACTGTAACTAAGGAGAGAGGCACCATGTTGTTTACCCATTTCTCAACTTGCTAAGACCCATTTGGTTGTGTTCTTATTTATTTATTTATTTATTTATTTATTTATTTCCTGCACATTTTCCAACTTTCTGATAACCATGGCTGATGACAAACATAAGGCTAGTGATGATAGTGGCAGTGCTAAGAAGCATCAAGCCATGTTAATGAAAACTAAGGTGATTATAATAGATAAGTTTGGTTGTGGTGAAAAATGGTAAAATGTAGAGTCTGTGCTTACAGTATAGTAGTACAATATTTGTACTGTACAGGATTGTTTTAATGCAATTTTATCATATTATCTATTATTGTAAAAATATTTTACAAAATAACTACAAACATAATGGCTTATGAACAACCATCTGGAACCCAACTCATTTGTAAATTGGGGGAGTTTCTCTATTTACATTTATATCGGTCAGGTCACTTACAATAGTGAGAATATCATTAACATAGTGAAGGGTTTATTGGAGTATTATATATATATATATATATATATATATATATATATATATATATATATATATATATATATATATATATATATATATATATATATATATATATATATATATATATATATTAAAGCTTCCCATTGTTTTCAGAAGTTTAACAAACAATACATGATAGCATTACATGGTTACATGGTTTATGTACAGAGATTGTCACACCATATGGCAGACCAATCTAAACAAAATGTGGTTTTCTCATTTCCTGTTCTTGACAGGTGGGGGTGTTCACACCCAAGGGTGGCCGGCGGGAACGTGGGCGGGGCCGGGGAGGTGTGGCACCCCGTCCCGCCCGCAGTGTGTCCACTCATCACATCACAGAACGCCATGTACGTCCCATTGCCCTCTCCAAGAGTGACGATGAAATCTTGACACGAGGCTCAGATTCCTTGGAGGAAGAGGATCGGGTAGAGGATTATGTAGAAGGACAAACTGCCCAGGAGCTGTCAGCAGCCCTTCATCCAAACAGCATGGTTGGGGATGATTACTTTACTCACACTGAGAAGAAGACACCTCGCAAGAAAAAGTCCCGGTCTCGGGAAAAACCAGAACTGAGCAAGTCACAAGCCATTCCTGCCCGGCCCCCACCCCGCCCTGTCCACCTCAGGAGCCCTCCAGGAACAGCACCACTACCCTTAAAGTTTAGTAAAAAGCCAAGTGGGAATGACAAAAGTCCTTCCAGCTGGTTCAGTCCACCCCGTCAGAAGGATCTCAGTCTGCCTATTAAGAAGAGTCTTAGCAAGGAGCTGACAGGCCTTGGCACTGCTGCTCCACCCAGCCAAAGCCGTGCTAGCCTCAATGCTTCCATGGAGGTACTCCTTGATGCCTCTTCCCAGCGAGAGCTAAAGGGTTGCCTACTGCCTCCACCTGGTCGCCAGTTTTGTAGTGTGGAGAGTGTGGTATCCAGCTTGGAGAGTTTGCGTAGTTCTGCCAGTGAAGGATCCTCTGCACCCAGCAGCTACAAAAGCTCATTGGGAAGCGACTCCTCCTTGCTGTCCCGGCCTGCCCTCAATCTCTCTGCCCCTCACCGTTCCTTAATACAATCAGCAAAGTTCCAGATCCTTTCTCCAATATCTGATAAGTCACAGGAACCCTCCTCAGAAACTGGAGGAGGCTCCCAAAAGGCTTCCCCTCAAGACCTGGTTGACATGCGGCTCAGAGCACCCCCTCTGCGTCCTGCTCTCCGCCCTCACTTGCGTCATGACTTTAGGAACTGCCATCATCCACTGCCTGGTCCAGGTGGGGAGGGAGATGTACAAGGCTCAGACAGTGGCATTAGTATAGAGTATGGACACCACCATCGGGGGGGCGGTGGGCCTGAAGTACCATATGGAGATCTGCCATTTGACATGCCCAAACTACGACGACGGCTGGCAGCAGCAGCAGCTCGAGGAGGTGGTGGCAAGACCTCCCTCTCCTCCAGCACTTCTTCTCTTTCCTCTGGGGCGAACAGTGAGGCTCCTCACATGCCTCCATCCCGCATCACCCATCCCTCCATATCTAGACTGCAGGTAAGCCATGAAAGCTAAATTTATCTTGTACTCACTTCCTGTAGATTCAAGAAGCATTGATCATCATTTTGTGCTCTATGGAAATTATATCACCAATACCTTATAACCGTACTCTTATCACACAAACAGACACAACAAGGACCCTCAAATAGAAAGGAGATCCACATTAATGGAAAAAAAAATATTGTCATTGCAAGGAAATAGAAGAAAATTATTAAAGTATTCTATATGTGTAAAACATGTGGACATATGGAGTTACTGGGTAGATTTTGAGATGATGTACAAAATAGTTGGGATAAGCCCAGTACATCAAGAGTAGTGGGATGTGGTCTAGAGGACCTCTACAGGAATATACAACTGAATCCTGTGTCAGTTATTTCACTCAAGTCAACCTGAAAGTTTTCCCCATCCATCATCTCTCAACCTCCACTTCCTTTTCTTACTTGCCACGATCACTTCATTCCCACCGTGCATCAGGCACTCCACAACCAGCATATTGTGATCAGACAAATTGTCAACCATATCATCCTCATCCATCCACATGTGGGATATTATTTCACACATTCTTCCATTCACCAACATGTAGACAGTTGCTGATTCATGCTCTCTTTCACTCCAAGTCACATGTCCCTCAGCCAAGGTAACATTTCCAACTCCATTTCATCAACAAACTCCCCAAACATTTTACCATTCCTGTTCATCTGTTCTCCTAGTATTCCTATATGTGCATTCATATCACCCATCACTAGCACTCTTTCCTCTCCCTGCTCTCTCACAACTTTCTTAAGTATGTTGTACTTCCTCCTGTTCTCCCTATGTGTTCTTTCACCCATGACAGTCATGTACACTACCACCAGCACCACCACCTCTGGTCTGCCATGACCATCCATACATTCCACTCTCACTGCCATCACATCCTCACTGTTTCGCGCTTACCTACGTCAAGCTCCTCGAATTTCAATCCCCTTTCTTGTAGTTTAAGCCTACACCTCCTCCCAGTGTCTCCTGAGTCTTACGCCCCTTTCCAATCATAACATACTCGCATCCTTCCATTCTGACATCATCTCTCAGGTGTCTTGGTGAGCCCAACCATGTCAGACTTCCATTCACTGAGCTCTTTGCATACTTCCACAAACTTACCTACACCCCATCCTCTCACATTCATGCAACCAAACCTCATACTCTCACTCACCTGGTTGGTGTCTTCCTTCTGTTGTGCCTCAGCTGTCTCCTGTCACTGGTCCACCAGCTTGGGATAGCTCCTGAGCCAATTCTTTAGAATGGCAACTCCTGTAGAGGGGGCAAAAAAAAAAAATAAATAAAAATAAATAAATAAATAAATAAATAAATGAATAAAAAAAAGAAAAAAAAAGACTATCTTCACACTAATAGTTCCTATATCTAACATTCCACATTCTTTCCAGGAACTCCCTTACAGCCTCTATCATCCTTTCATTCAGTCCAAGCAGCAACACCATCCATTCCTGTCCTGTATTTTACACTTTCATTCTAATAATATCTAATTTGACTCAGCACTGCTTGCATCATCTCTCTCTTGTCTCCGGTGTACTTCTCACATTCCAGCATCACATGTTCTGTTGTTTCATCTCCCATGTCACACATTTGGCACATTTTGCTATGAGACACTAACCATCTATAGTTCCATTGTGCTCTAGCTCAGAAGAGATCACCATCTAGGCTTCCATCATACCACTTTTCATACATTAGGGCCTTTTTCTCCTTATATAATTCCAGTCTTCTTTAATCCATTTCATTCTTCTATTCATTCAGTCCCACACTTCACTTCTGTCTACTTCACTTTTCCATTTTTGTAAGTCTTTCCCTAAACATATTCTATCCCATATTACCTCTTAAAGTTTCTACTGCTGCATACTTTTGGTGCATCCAGTGCAATCCTTGCTATTCTATTCTGCCACTTACCAAACTTCACTTTCATTCCATGCAATCACATTCATACTATACATACTGTACTTGGCACAGTGATGCTCTTCCACACTTCTCCCTTCATACTAACTCACTTTCATCCTTGCTGCACTTCCTCTTTGACCCACCCACTGGTTCACCATGCCAATCTTTTGTTTTCACTCAAGTAAGGTATTGTGCCAGTTGCTCTCCAAGAATGGTGGTCTCCACTTTGAAAGTTGAATAGTCAAAGAATTTTTTATAGTCAGAGGAGTTAAGTGAGAAGTATACAGCACATACAAATTTAGTTTGAAAGTGACTCTGTAGTCATAGCCAGATGTCAAAAAATTTAAAAGGTTTAAGAGTGTAGGCATGAGAGCAAGTTAGGTCATTGCATACATAGACACAGCATCCAGATTTGGATTGAAAATGAGGATAGAGAAAATAGGAGAGAACAGAGAAGGGGCTACTGTCAGTGGCCACGGACTAAGTAAAGCTCTTTCTTTTCAGAAGTTATCACATGTAGCTAACCAAAAAAAGAAGAGACAGCTAACTGGTTTGGTGTGATCTGGTTTAATGTGTTAATGAAGTTTTGTTATCATAAGAACACCTTCTACTGAAGTGATAGCTTTGATTAGAGTTGGCTCATGTTCTCATTTTGTTCAATATCTCTCTTCCTCTAGCTTTTTATCAATGTTGATTCATAGAGGATCATATAGCAGCTTCCAGATGCACATCTCTGATTTGTCTGTTGTAATCACTTACTCCAAAGCTGAAATCAAAGTATAAGGATGGAAATATCTTTTCAGCAACTGTTCTTTCCATAATTCAGATAACCTGGAGACTAAGGAGTGTTTCCATTTTCTGTCAGTGAGAACTGAAGTTGAAACATGGCTGCCTTCAGTTCAGTTAGAGTGCTTAATCTGCATGTACAGGGGCTTAACACAGCTATCTGGCAAGTGTTCATATCTTCCACAGGTCAGTGAAGGTCTCAGTGGCACCTCCTCCTCCACATCTAGTGACTGGGATAGTCGCTCCCGCTCCTCAGCAGATTCCAGTGATGAGCAGGGCACACCTAAACTTCGTCGAGGTAAGTTGAGTGTAAAATCCATGTCCTCCAACAAAATCATGGCCATTATATTACTAGTCGCATCCAATCAATCCACTGTTTCTTTCTATTTTTAAAATATATATTTTACCATAATTTAGTTTTATAAGGAAGGTGTTTTACCTTAACAATTGCTAAATTTGAAACACTATGTGTTTCACACATGGTGTTTGAAACACTATGTGCTATGTATTGTATGTGCTATGTATTTGAAACACTATGTGCTATGTACAGAACCTTAGAGTGTGTGTGTATGTGTGTATTTTTCTAGTTGTAGGATGATATTAGACACTGTTTGATATCATTAATGACAGTTTAACCTTTTCAGTTCTAAATGCTTATAGTGAGCATTAGTGTCATTTGCTGGTGGTGCTAAACGCTTGATGCGACTTATAATTGTACTTAAATTTTCCATGTATGAGCTTGTTCCAACAGTATTTTACAAGTCACAGCACTCCACAACATTTCCACTAATATTGATGGAAAATCATGTCAGCCTACCGTGGAAAATCAACAGACGAGTAACTGGTGGTTGTTCTTGTCCAATATGATGGCTTTTTTGCATAACTTCCCTATCACCTGACAATTTTTGGCCAAGTGGTTTTAAATTTTGCAGCTGGCAGTACTACCTTACCAACACCCTTTCAAGCATCATATCTACTCAGTTCCCTCAATATGGCTGACTACCATGGTCATGAACAGATGAAGTGTTCACAGACAACACCCCTGAACATGCCTGCATGTTCGCAGAAAAGACATTGCTTGCCTACTTAGAACATTAGCTGTGATGCATACTTTTAGATATCTATTGTGTGAACAGTGGTTGAGTCGCCTAAGTGACCTTGGGTGCTATGTCACCACCACGTAATTTGCCACTGCATAATTTTTCATATGTAATTCATTGTAAAAGTATGCAGTTTTATAGTTTTTCCTTCGTCTTTACATTGCTATGCATTGCTTTTTATCACAAAATGTACTTTTTGAGATCTGATTGCAGAAAAAAGCTCAATAGTACAAAAATTTTCATCAACTCTACACTGCACATTTTTCATTGACTACACAGCACATGAGAAATTATATAACAGCATTCATAAATTAATCTCAGAGATCTGTGACTTCTTTTTCCAATGGTGATGAATAGTTTGTGACATATAGCAGTTATAAGAGACCCCCCATTGAGTTGCCAGTGCACCTGGGGGGAAACCTGCCTTCCTTACCGTGCACAATGAAAGGATTAATGAAGAAATTCTTTGACTAGTTAATTTCTAAAGTGAGCACATTCTGACTCTCTTCCCTTTTGCAGAAATATCCATTCTTGGAGACTTCATTGTTCACCACCAGCTTTGGCTTTTCTTTCCCTTGACTGACCATCCTGGTGAACTAGCTTTTAACTTTGCTTTCCTCCACGACCTAGAACAACTGTGCAACACCCTACTTGTATTCCTGACTAAGTTGGAGATATGCCCAACATTCTCAGTCTTTTCCTAACCTCTAATCCTTCTGCTTATGTTGTTACCTTATCTTCTCCATTGGGTTCCTCTGATCAGGATCTTATATCTGTATCTTGTCCTATTGCTCCAATCCCTGTCCATCAACATCTACCTAGTTTGCCTACATTCAGCCTGTTCCTAAAAAGGGTGACCATTCTAATTCCTCATACTACTGAGTTTTTGAGGCATTGAATAATACTAAATTTGCTCTGCCTCAATCAGAAATTTTAGATCAGAAGTCAGATGTTCTGTGGCTTCCCTGCATGAGCTGTTTATTTCCTGAAGGGTTGGACGTCATTGAAAAGTTGTGGAAAAGTGCAAGGTGGTATCACCAGTGCAGAAGTGGATAGGACAAGAAGCTATGTTTAGAAGATCATTGATGAATAACTGGAAGAGAGTGTGTAACTGGACAGAACCCCATGGAACACTATTGTTAACAGACTTAGGAGAACAGTGACCATCTACTACAGTAGCAATAGAACAGGGAGGAAACTTAAAATGAAGTTACAGAGAGAAGGATAGAAGCTGTAGGAGGGTAGTTTGGAAATCAAAGCTTTGTGCCAGACTTTTGATAAAGCTTTTGATATGTCTTAGGCAACAGCAAAAGTTTCACTAATGTCTTTAAAAGTATATTTTGTCCTCACATTTGGTGTGATGCAACGCTGTGGCTGTGTAGTACTAACATCAAATCTCATCTCTCTCTCTCTCTCTCTCTCTCTCTCTCTCTCTCTCTCTCTCTCTCTCTCTCTCTCTCTCTCTCTCTCTCTCTCTCTCTCTCTCTCTCTCTCTCTCTCTCTCTCTCTCTCTCTCCTCTCCCTAGTCTCTTATCTCTGACAGATAAGGGGGAGAGGTGACAAGGAGGGAGGTTTGAGACAAGACAAAAGAGGGAGAGGAGAGGAAAAAGGGGAGGAAGGGACATAACTGAGGAAGGAGAGTACATGGGGCAAGGAAGTGGAGGAAGGGTGAAGGAGGAGGATGGGAGGATGGGGAGAAAGTAGAAAGAATAAATATAAGCAGCAAGGGTGAGAAGTGTGTCAAGAATTAGCAGGAGAGAGGAAGTATTGAGAAATAAGAATTCCCTTTTCCAGCCCTCCATCCATTTTCGTTTTTCCTCCATCCACTTCCTTTGCATTGATGATCCTTCCATCCATTTTCATTCTCACTCAGTCTCATTCAACTTTGCAATCCTCAGGATTGTTCTCTCTCTCTCTCTCTCTCTCTCTCTCTCTCTCTCTCTCTCTCTCTCTCTCTCTCTCTCTCTCTCTCTCTCTCTCTCTCTCTCTCTCGAGCTATAAGCCCAGACTTATAGGCTTAGGCATGTGTATTACAGCTGCATTAGATGCACAGTGATTATTAGATACTTTTTTCAAGAAAAAAGTGTCATGTGCCAGCAAATATGGTACTTTATCAGATGGAAGGGATAGTATGAGTGAGGTCTGTTCAGAAAAGACTGAACTTTTGCCCATAGTGCACACTTTTTTTTTTTTTTTTATGTAGGAAGGACACTGGCCAAGGGCAACACAAATCCAATAAAAAAAAATGCCCACTGAAATGCCAGTCCCATAATAGGGTCAAAGCAGTAGTCAAAAATTGATGAATAAGTGTCTTGAAACCTCCCTCTTGAAGGAATTCAAGTCATAGTCATGTTGCCACTCACCCACACACCAAAGCAGCAGCACTCCATTGGTTGACACACAGGAAAGCAGGGGACATAGGTAATATCCCACACTGCACCACAGCAGGTATAACAGAGTTGCTTTGCAATCATGGGCATCCAGGCAACACTGATGGCTCTGCTACTCAGGCCAAGCCACCAGGAGGTCCACTTGCCACAGCAGCTGGAACAAGAATCCCATGGTGGTTATTTTCTTGAGGAGAGGATCTTATGAATGTGTATTAAACATATGGAAAAGAACAAAGTACAGCCAGATTGCTGCTAATGTGTAGTATGCTAACATAATCACTTCAACAAAGAGGGGCCATGCTATAGCATATGAGACTCAAACCCTTAATGCAGAGATGGGCCACAGCAAGTGATTTTCAGTGAATTCAGAAACATAGACAGGATTGTTGGAGATTTTAATTTGACACCCATGATAAGAGATAAAATAGCATTGATTTCAGAAGAAGAAATACACTAGCAGTGATTTCAGGAGAAATACACTCTTACATCACCCTCTTTACTTTTGTGGTAATACCTTTTTTGTATTTCCATTCCTTTCTCCATCCAGAGGGCAGTTTAGGTAGGAATCAGAAAGAGGGTCTGGCACTGGATCTGGGTTGTGCTGCCCTTGCTATCAAGGGTCAGAAAGTGGACGTGAAACTGCCTCTACTTAAACAAGGGTAAGCTACTTCTCACTGCTTTTTACTTTAATGTGATAAACACTAAGAAAGTGTCAGCCATCAGATCTATTGGTATGTAATACTTTTCTCACTGTGCCCCTTCCCTGTTCACTCCGTAGGTGGTACCATGGGGCACTAAGTCGCACAGAAGCAGAAGCCACCTTGAGACATTGTGCTGAGGGTAGCTACTTGGTCCGCTCCCTCCATTTGGCTCGCCACCAGTACTCCTTAGCCCTCAAGTGGGTTCCAACACCTTACTGCACTGCTGCTTTCTTATGTATTCCATTGTTGTTTGAATGCTTTGTATATTTTAATTTAATGCTTGTTTTTAGTGCATCTTTGGCTAGTATTCATATTTATGGCTTTTATCTATTTAGTGATTGTTGTAGTCATCAGATCTTTCTTGGTACATTTACTTTATATGTTTTGTATAGTTATTTACTTTCCAAATCCTACATTCCAGGTTTATATTCTATAAAGATATTTGCTTTAGTTTTCTCTACAGTACTGTGTCAAGTTAGGTATTCGATTGGGACCCTGAGAAGCTGCACCAAACTTGAGGCATTGACCTAATGGAAAGTTAATTAGGACTAGGCCCATAAAAAAAATTACCTATAAAAACAATAAAACACTTTTAAGTACAGCATTGTGTATGAAAAAATATTAATACAGTTGCAAATACACTTTCCCTCCATACAGTCATAAAAACTTATGAGAAAGAACAATGTAAAGGCCTCAATTAACACTAGCAATATCCAAGACTAGATGGGGCTAGTGCCCACTGTTGTCTTCAACACATCTCCATTTCTCTCTTCACCACTGTCATCACCATCAATTTGTTTCTGCCATTAGATGCAGCATACTTACTTTGTGTTGCATCTTCCCTGATTTTTCAAGTTCATACCCTTTTTCTCCACTCCAGTTGCATAAGTAGATGACAAAACTCTGCCAGTTGCAAATAATTATTAATCCAGAACACAATGTAATGACTTGAGTATAACAGTTGACTTCCAATGTAGTTTGAATACATGGGCAAGCTTATAACTTACTTACACTGCTATTGCAGTAGCAAAATTTGAAAACTGTAATAGTGGTGGCTACAAAAAATCAAGCTGTATGCATGTGTGTTGTTTGGGGTCACCCAAATGCAATTTTCTTTTCCCCATGAAAGTTAAATTATGAGAATATTTTAACTGGGATTCACCAGATTTGATGCAGTACTGTATTACATTTTGTTTTAAGAATATTCTTATAGTTTGATGTACTCTTCTATTTGTATGATCATTAGTGGTTGTGACCTAATCACCAGTCAGAGGGCATAAGGTTTGTTACTGTATCAGTGGCTTTTTGGAAGTGGTGCATGCATATTATTTTTGTTACTTCTGCATATGCTGGATTGACTGGGAGACAATGTGAGACATAAAATTTATACAGATAAAGGTAAAACTGGCAAAAAGACTTTAAAACATTGCCTTGGCTGTACAGTCCACCCAGATGGATCTCCGATAGAAATGAAAGCAGACTGTTAAAACAGTAATGCGTACAGATCATGCAGAATGAAAGAAAAGTTGAAAATTTAGGTAGACAAAAATTTTTTTTTTTTACTAGCATCATCCTTAGCAACCAGCTTCTTGAGCAACATCATAACTTATATAAATAAAGTTAACTTTATGGAAAAACACAAAATACACTTCAGAACACAAATGAAGGAGGGCATTGCTGTTCCCTCTTTATTGCCTGCTGCCTGATGGAAAACAAAGGCTGCTCAATTCCCCTGCCTATTCAAACAGGTGCTCAATATTTGAGAAACAGAGAGCAAATTGGACCACAAAAAGAAATCATAAACAATACCACAACAGGTAGGTGCTTTTGCAAAGGCTAAACCTCCCAACCCTCAACCAGAACTAGACAGGTCACAACCAAGTGCCCATATGTTGAGCAAGTTTTTACTTACAGTAAAATCCCTCTCATCCGGCATTCGAGTATCCGGCAGCTTCAAGTATCTGGCACATTTTTCCCCAAGCCTTAAAATCAATAAAAAATCAATGTGTACTCATAAAATTGATTAAAATTCCCGCGCAAGGCATACTTTGTCCCCTCGCCACCAGAGCGCACTGCTTCGCACCACCCACGGCCCACTGCACTGTGTTTATTCAGTGACTCAGTCCCGTGTGTGCACTGTTTATCGCCTGACGCCTTCATCATGCCTAAAGTAGTAGAAAAGAGGAAGTGTGTTGTGCTTACACTTAAGCAGCTGATCAGATCAGCTGATCTTTGTTATGGTAAGATGCATGAATGTAGGGTGGTGATTGTGGACATAATTTCACTTCTATTCAAGTATCCGGCAACTTCTGGTATCCGGCATGTCGGCGGTCCCGTTGATGCCGGATAAGAGGGATTTTACTGTATAAGTTTTTACTTATAATGTAGGTCTTGCTTGTATTGGGCAAAAAAATGACCATACACATCTCTCATAACTTGAGTATTCCCTGAGGTACATACCACTCTGTATTTACACACATACACATACACGTATATATATATATATATATATATATATATATATATATATATATATATATATATATATATATATATATATATATATATATATATATATATATATATATATATATATATATATATATGTGTGTGTGTGTGTGTGTGTCTGTGTGTGTGTGTGTGTGTGTGTGTGTGTGTGTGTGTGTGTGTATCTGGGAAGAGAATAAATATGATAAATGAAGCAGAAAAAAAAGTTATTTCCTGAGAAGAAACAGAAGAACAATTAGAGATCTCTAGTTTTCTTGAAAATATCATGAAGTCCACAAAAAAAAAATTCTTACATGATGTTCACTTTTGATGCACCACATGTTTCCTTTATTATTATTATTGTTCATACTGTTGGTGCTTGCTACATTGTGTGCTAAAATAAATACTGAGATAAAAAGCATTTCTGATATAATTACCAGTGCCATGATCGTCTCATTTACTATCTCTCTCTCTCTCTCTCTCTCTCTCTCTCTCTCTCTCTCTCTCTCTCTCTCTCTCTCTCTCTCTCTCTCTCTCTCTCTCTCTCTCTCTCTCTCTCTCTCTCTCTCAAATGACTCCTATGCTATGAATACATGTTGTCTAGAGCCAAAGGGGCAAACATAACAATGCATAATTTTGAGTTATGGAGCTTCAAAGTTTCACACCATTGCTGTTTCATCATAAATCACACTGTGTAAACATGTTTTATAATATATAACATGTTTACATAGATCCCTCATATCATGGTATATAGTACATGGATTAGCTTGAGCTGAAATGATGCATATTTTAAAAATATAACTTAACACATTACACCTTTGGTAAGCTGAATTTCAAATTTTATTGAATGAGGGATTAATGAATAACATGTTTATGGCATAACTGCAAAAGATAGGCAGTACCTGCTATACTGTCAGCTAAGATGGTCTCACCAAGAGAGAAGCAATGTTTCAAGGTAAAACAACATAAAATTCCTTCTAACAATTCTTTACGAGCCATAAAATTGTCTTTATCACTCTCACTGGCACACAATAGTACAGTCACTTTTCTCACATGTAGTAACAGAATCACTGTCACCATTTATATTGGCATAACTCTGTGCACTTGATGCTGCACCAATAATACTGTCATGACCATTTCACATGACCACTACCACAAACAGCACAGATATTGGAAGACTTTCTCATGGGTGGAGTTCATGGAAAGAAGCTGGCAGTGGTTATAGTGAGTGCCTTCTCCAGTTTAACTGTGTGGATTATGAATAATAATAGATGCCACCTTGTTCATTATAAGTGTTCATTGCATAAAATTTCTAAGACCTCTATCTTTGTCATAAACATTTAATTGAGGTGTTCACAATTGTCTGAGTTGCTGGTGGCTGCCTGATTTAATGTAGGACTTGTTATATGTTCCCACAATTCTTTGGAGATGCACATTCTAAAATCACCTCTCGTGATACATCTTGATGTACTGTAACTACCTCTTACAAAACATGAATCCATGGGATCTGGTGATGCACACTCTACAGAAGAGTTATTTATTATAAGCTATATATTCAGAACTAAGCTGTTAGTGTTTTCACATTTATAATTTCCTGTTACATATTTATTTTGAAACATTTTCCACTGGTTTGTACAGTCTGTCAGGTAAATCACAAAAAGAATTTAGAAAGTATTACTTGTGCTGCTGGAATGCTGTGACAACCAAAACTGTGCCTGGATGAAAGGACCAGCCAATATCAGACACACTGACTGTGAGGTGGGAGATATGAGTTTGCAGTTCATTTGTAAAACCCCAGTCTATGCATGTTCTGTGGTTGATTGCATGAACATATCATGAAGGAACCAAAGTGTGAAAGGATGGGTTGTATTTCCAAAGAAAGCAAAAACTCAGAGAAAACGATGAGAGACAATGTAAACAATCAGTCATCACCAGTGGCCTGTGAAGATTCAGCATCAAAAGATGATTGTTTCTTTCATATGTGACAGGATTTATAAAGTTGTATGTTAATTGTATTCTTAAATACAGTAAACTTTCACAGAGAGGAAAAAATAACATTCAACCCCAAGGTGATGATACATCCCAAACCTGAGTTAAAGTGTGCAATATTTATCTTGTTTTGCTGTGTTTCTTGTGCATTACTTGATAATGGATTCTAATATTTTATTAATTGGTTTGATAACACACAAATGATATAAAGATTTTTTTCCAGCATACAAAGTCTTTTTTGTGTTTGGTGAATCTGGCAGTTTTTCTAGACCATTGTGAACACCCCAATTTTCCCTTAGGCCATACTCTTGGATAAATGTTATATTCATATACTATATAATTTGCCCAAAGTTACATCTTTTCTCACAGAGTCATGACACTTTTCTTCCATTTGGGAGTAAAAAGCCTGCCAAAGGAAGCTTGAGGGACAAGGAAGCAGTCAGCAAGAACCAAGTGGCACAAGATGGAAAAAATAGAGAACCTGCAAACACTAATGAAAAATGCTATGCTGGCTTCTTATGGCATTGTAGCAAACCACATTTTTTCCTTCAGCTTTTCATAGACAATTCAGAAAGTTATGAATACTATTGACTCATTATATTTTTCTGTTCGTTAAATTGTGTTTGAGAACTCCAAGAAAAATGTCATACCACACATCAATGGACAACAGCAACAGTGCAAAGTGAGTGCTGCCTAGCACTCAGAGGATAAGTCAAACTTACAGCCTTTGTTCCAATGTGTCATGTCCACCAGAAAAATATACCTGTTTGTTGAGTGACAGTGGGTGACAGTTTCAGTTCAGCAGTTTAGAGTCATGTTAATTTCAAATTACCATGATCTTGCAAGTCTCAATGCCAATATAGGTACAGTACTTTTTACTAAATATCCCCATGCCCCCTCACTTTTCTCTCAACAAAGTGACAGCCAATCCCTATGTTTTAGTATTGCTAATGTGTTTCTGTCTTGCCTAGGAAACCTCTCAGCTTGATGCACGCAACACATTCTAAATGGAATATTATAAAATTAATACAACTCACTACTACCATTCTATATATTAAAAATTCATATTTTACTTGTGTTCCACACTTATTTTATGGGTATTATTTATGTCTCATTGTAATCTCTGATACTTTGGATGCTAAAAATATTTAGACACTAAAAATATTCAGCGGCAAAATTACATAAGTTAATATTTCAGTGATATTTTTTACACATCCCAAACAATGTTATGAATGGAAAAGTTTTCTAGGACATGTCCATGACATACACTAACAATTCTCAGCAAAGTGATCGGCTAACACTTGGACAATCAAAACAGAAGAAAATGTGGGCTGCTATGGTCACTTGTGATACTCGAAAAAACAGGCTTGAGCTCTATGCCAACCTAAAATATCTCCATCATAGACACACATCTGTATCCAATGCTCACAGATTCAGCATTATCACTTGCATTTATTCATTCATGAATAGCAACCATTACACACACACACACATACACACACACACCAAGAGATCATAGAAGTCAAACCTGAAACAAACATCAGTTAGGGATACTATGGGCAAGACAAATGCATGATGATCTTTGGTATTAAGGAAGAGAAACTCCCTAACAGGTCAGTAAAAGAAGGGAAGTGAAAAAACAATGACTTGGACTGTGGTGCAAGTGCAGGAGAAACAAAGCAAATTAGAAGCATCCACAGAATTGAAATATGCAGAAAATGGAAAGGGATTGAGTCCCACAGTGTGATGCTAAGGAACTTCTAATAGGGGCATTGAACCTACCTTGAACTGAACGATGGAAGAGTCTGGTTAAGGAAGCTTAAATGTAAAAAAAAAAAAAAAAAAGGCAAGGGGAGAGAGAGAGAGAGAGAGAGAGAGAGAGAGAGAGAGAGAGAGAGAGAGAGAGAGAGAGAGAGAGAGAGAGAGAGATGAGAAACAGCTATAAATATTCATAAAATTTATTCATAGACAGCACAAGATATACTCAGATACACAAATCAGAAATATACTAAGGTACAGTTGGCCACACTCTTGCAAGATTCGCTCAGCATTGCCAATACTAGCTGATATGGTAACTCCAAAACACTAGTAGTGAGCTTCACCTGATGCATTCGTTGGTGGTAGGAATAGGTAAGGAAGGAGGTGTTGAGGGAGGTAACAGGGATCTCCCGACCACCAGTGAATGGGTCAAGCAAAGCTTACTATTAGTGTTTCAGAGTTACTACCTCGGTTGGCACTGACAACACTAAGTGGATCTCGCAGGAGTGTGGCCAACTGTACAGTACTGTATATACAACAATCATTAGCGATGTGATTTTAACTTAGTACACCTTTTCATTTCTACTATATATATGTACTTATTTTTTGTGTACTAGCCTATTAGAAGAATGACTTTTTGTATGCTCTGCCTTTGCATATTTCTGTAGTATTAATGGAAATAATTATTTTGTTTACATATTCCATCTTTTTCTCCATCATATATATTTATACAAATGCAACATCATGTTTTCTCCATTACCAAAATTGGTCAGTCTTTCATATGTCACTGCTGGTACTGCTTACATCAATGAAGCTAAAGTCTCGCTTGATTTTTACTTAGTCAATAATTTTCTATTTGGGGTATACTGTGGGTATTATAAAGAAAAGACAAGTGTTTATCACTAACCTCTCTACCTCACCCTTACCCACATTACCCCACCTGTTCCCTAACCCTACTTCTCCCCTCTCCTATCATGGCTAAACTTCCCTTCCTCCCTCCCTCCCTCCCTGCCCCCATCCATCCTCACACACCAGGTCTGCCAGAGGCTTCATGCACCTCAAGATCCAGTTTGACCACAAGACCGGCCAACACATGCTGGGGCGTGGCACAGCCCAGTTCCCTTCCGTGCCACTCATGGTGCAGCACTACAGCATCTTCCGCCTGCCCATCAAGGGGGCGGAACACATGGTGCTGCTCTACCCGGTGATGCACGAGACTCTTTAGTGTGTGTGTGTGTGTGTGTGTGTGTGTGTGTGTGTGTGTGTGTGTGTGTGTGTGTGTGTGTGTGCAAACATGCACAAAAGTGTGCAAATACCATACCAAAGATTAGTTGACTGACACAAGTACATTCATCACCTCATCAGTGTGACATTAGTGCTGCTGTGGTCCAGGTCATGAGTTGCAGAGGCTTAGTGGTGCCTGAGGTTCATGGTACTTATGAGGGGCACTCAAATGTGCAGAGTTTCCTGGTAGTTGTCAGGGTCATGCTACAGTATCAGTGCAGATAATGCTATCTCTTTAGAGGACAACGATACATTTGCTCTGGTCCTCCTGGTACCTCTGAGAGGGTTGTGGTTCAATCTTGGAGCTTCAAGGTACCAAAAATCAGGGTCATGGTGCCATATTTTAGGTGGCTTGTCACACCATAAGCTCATCATGTCATATTTACTAAGGTATTGTGCCAAGATCCATGGATTGTGGTGTCTTAGATGTTGCTGCACCATGTTCATGGATTATGGAGGTGTGTGGTGCTGCTTTTCAGTGCCCTGCTTCAAGGCTTCCTTGCTCTCGTATCAGGTCAGTGGGATACTTAATTTGTGTATATTTATGTAAAGTGATTGGTTTTAAGGGGTAGCTAATCTAAGAGTGAATAAAATAGAAAAAAAAAATAATGATCACATGTATTATATTGCAAGACAGTGATGCAAAATTTTTAAGTATTGCAGAAACATATGTACTTCCAAGGTTAAAAACTGTGCCAAATGAAGCAATTTTCTCAAACTTTGGATCATACCATAAAAATAAATTGTACAGTAGAAGTGCCAAAGCAAAGCTGTTAGGCTAAATGGTGCCAAACTTGAGCAGTCAAAACAAAGAGCAAAATAGTGTCACATGAATGTATACCTTAGAAAGCATTCCATAAAATGTGATCCTGTACAGGTAGAATCAGTGCCAAATATGAGGTAGCTCAAGAAGGAGAACTAAGAGAATGGTGTCAAGTTCAAGGAAGTCTTCATAAAGAGGAACAATGTGAATTGCAACACGGAATAAACAGTACTAGGTGGACTGGCAGACTAGAGAAAATGAACACTCCACAATGAACAATACATGATCAAGAGTGTAAAATATTTCGGTCCTAATTATTTGTATGTATGAAATAAGGACTTTCCACCTTCAGTACTTCATTATATTTTACAATTTCATAATCAGATTTCAGTTATTTTAAAATTTATACTGCTATTCTCACACCACACTGTTAGAACCTGATGTCAGATTATGAATAATGTTGCAAAGTACTGAATGAACCATCCAAGGTTAACCTTGAGCTTCCAATACATTTACATAACCATGTTTTAACCTGTAGCCCTTTTCTTAGATATTTCAGAACCATAAGTAAACCATCCATTATCAACTTTGAGCTTCCAGAACCTATTTAGGACCATGTTTCACCCTTAGTATTCCCTACCAATTGGCACCTTCTTCATATAGTCAGTCTCTGAATGTTTCATTTTCCTTTCACATCTAAGCTTCCATAACATAGTGCCACTCATTTGCTTAGGGCTTGTAGGGCATCTTGGAGATTCCTGGTTTTCCATAGTAAAACTTCCATTCAATAATGTAATTGTATGACCATAACTTTTCATTACCTATATTTCATTTTTCATTTTAATTTATTTTAATATACAGTGGAACCTCTGTTACTGAATGCCTCCCTTTTCAAACTTTTTTTTTTTTAACTCATTATTGCTTTGGTTGTTTGAACAAAATTACTTGATTTTGAATATTAAGACATAGCAAAAGCTGCCATTTATTATTAATTTATAGTTTCTATAAATATCTACTTTGTTTTTTATATACTTGCAGGAGAGACAGAGTGTAAAACAGTAATGCAATCTTTGAAATAAGGTAAATGCAATCCCACTGAAAACCCTCAATGTAAACAAACATTTTTTTGGCACTCAAGAGTAATCCCAAGCCACCTGTGGCTCTCTCAATGACCTCCAGTGCCATCACTACTGCACAACTGCATTTTTCCAGTAGCTTTTCCCAGAAACAAGATGTCTAAGTGTCATGATCACCTTCATTTTGGCAGTAAGTGGGTTGCTCCTCTCTGTGTCCTTCTGTAAGGCTTTCCTTACTAGATTGCTGATGAGCTCTTGTGTCACTAAGTTCATTCATTACATCCTTTCTAGATAAATAATTTGTGAGCCGGAGATGTTGTGAAGTAGCCATCTTGGCTGTGGAAGCTGCTAAGACAGTGTAGACTGGTGTCTGGGAACAAATTAATCCATTTTACATTGATTCCTATGGGGAAAATAGTTTTGTTTTTTTAACATTTTGGATTTCAAACACCATTCAAGAAAAATTAAGTTTGAGAACTAAGGTTCCACTGTGTATATATATATATATATATATATATATATTAAGGATGAATCATAAATTATGTTTGCCTCTACTTTTGACACAGTGACATCAGGTACAGGATGATCAAATGCATTTCTGAACACTTCCAATGGTTTACATTCACATTATGTGCTACACATTATTATTATTATTATTTTTTTTTTATCAATAAAAGTAATCTAATTTCAATATAGACATATTAACAGCAGAATCTTTTGATGGAAGTTTTACTGTACCTATAGAATATGTAGAATGGTAATGTAATAAATATATATGTTTGTGGGGCACCTAGAACTTTATACTAGAGATATACAGGGCTTCTTTTTTTAGCTCCAGAATATTTTTTTTAGACTTTTCTGAACATGTATTGTAGTGATATAATTCCTCCAAACAATTTTTGAGCTTCCACAAGCCATTACAATCCTGCATAGATTCCAGAATTTCTCTAGGAGAAATTTTATATATATATATATATATATATATATATATATATATATATATATATATATATATATATATATATATATATATATATATATATATATATATATATATATATATATACACACACACACACACACACACACACACACACACACACACACACACACAGAGTGTCCTGAGAGGAAAGTCATATTCTCAGAAATGATTTAATTTCTAAGTTGGAAATATTCTATGGGCAAAATGGTTTTATTGCTATGTTTGTAAGTTATAGGATATTTAAATATGAATGCACATCAATAACAAGTAGCTATACACAGGCTGTCCCAAAATGTCCAACTGGTCACTGTTGCCTTATGGTATTCATTGTGTTTTAGCTATTACTTTCTACAATGATTCAATTCAGTTATATCTTATTTATGGAAACCTAGATATCTAATCAGGTAACATCCTCATAATGCTGACACCCTCCTTTGCAACCATCTTCTCACCTCCTCCCTCACCAATTTTTAGTGCATTCATATTTAAATATTCTGTAACTTCTAAACCATGGCATTAAAAAGCACTCGACCATAGAATATTTCCAACTTAGAATGACTTGATCCATCATATTTGAAAATATGTAACTTTCCTCCTGGGACACCTTATATATATATATATATATATATATATATATATATATATATATATATATATATATATATATATATATATATATATATATATATATATATATATATATATATATATATATATATATATATATATATATGTCACCTCTGTACATCCTAAACTTGACAAACCACATTGAATTCATTCTATTAACAATGCAAGGGATACCTTGTTTATCACAAAGGAAGCACAATGGGCATTACAAGAGTAATTGAGTCTGAATGATAGGAAAAATGTATTTTCAGACATTAAATGTACAGGTAATGAAAGGATCAAAAAACAGGCATAACTGGACAGCAAAACCAATGATGTTATGCATAGCATGACAATGATTGCATTCTGGAATGAAACTTGTTATCCTACTGACATGTAAGAAATGTGATAAGGTTAAGTATATAGCTGTTTATCGGAAGATATGATAATGATTTTCTGATATAGCTGCAGTATTAACTAATGTCTGAATAAAGATACCAAAGAAAGGTCTACAGTTTGTGGAAAGTTCTGAGTGTTGGAATGACGTATATACATAGATATATTACAGTTGTAGTAAAATTAAATGCACGGGGAAAACCCTGAAGTTTTCTGGTTCACAGTGGGGAAAACAATAACGAAGGACATTACACTACCTGGCCAGCCAATGCTTGAAAATGAAAAGCAAATGAGATGAACCTTGTCCTGTCAGGTATCGCCTAAACTAAGTAAGAATTACAGATTTGAAGTTAGACATGAAGACAGTAACTGTGATGTGTATTCTGCTACATATAATGTGGATCAACTGATAAAAGCATCCTCAGAATACAATTCCTATCTGGTTTTAGTGGAAACTAGAAAGGAGGGATAGTAAGACATTGGTTATATTGAAACAAGAAATTCTGTACAACTGGTGAACTAATGCACACAAAACACAAATTTTTGTTTTTTAATTGTTTTACAAGTTGAATACAGTTTTTTTGCTACAAAGAGTATCATATGCATTCATAACAAGACATTCAGTTCCAGCCTGTTTTCTTTTCTTTCTATTTTTCCCCTTTTCATCTGGCTAATTACACAAAATAGTGTATCTATAGGCATTGAATACACAATGTCACATTCAGAAGCAGCTTGAATTCACATATTTCATTAGAATATTTTGTGTAATGGTGACTAGTAGTATTTTTTGTTTCCCAATACAGTGAGTATTACTAAAATTATAAACACACACACACACACACACACACACACACACACACACACACACACTATATACATATATACTGATGACTTCTTGATGATTAGAAGATTGATCAACAAAAGACATGAAACCCAAAATGTTGTTCATGATAACTAAATAGAAACTGACAGTATATATATATATATATATATATATATATATATATATATATATATATATATATATATATATATATATATATATATATATATATATATATGAGTACAGACACATGGTCTATATATCTATCTCTGACATCTTGTTCTCTCTGAGAATCTTCCCCATTGTGGGGTGACAACCACGGCAGAACAGCCTCCACTTCTCCCTATCAAAGCTCCCTTGTTCATTGTCCAAGTGGTCAGCCTCAGCACCTTATGTATTCCTTTACCTTATCTTTCCAAGGGCCCCACCAACTCTTAGTTTTTATGACCAGTTTCACCCATATACATACTATCTTTGCAAACTCTTTGTTCTCCATCCTCCCAGTATGATCATACCATCTCATTATATTCCTCTTCACCCATTCTACAACATCACGATCCACTCCACTTGTACACATGCTTATACCACAACTCTCATACATATTTTCATTACTCTCTCCCTTCCATCTTGTCACTCCACCTATTCCTCTCAAATAATTCATTTCCACAGTTTTCTCTATTTACTGTCATGCCATACTGTTCAGGTTTCTGATGCATACATCTGGAGAAAACCTCCCTTTACATCCACAGACTAATTTTTATCTTTTATAACCCTTGGAAATGAACTTATGGCACATGTTCCTTCCAAGGCCCTCTCTTTGAGTTCCCCTGTGCATATCACCATGATTACATAACAATGTTCACTGATACTTCTGCACTTCCTCCATTCTCTCTCTCTCTCTCTCTCTCTCTCTCTCTCTCTCTCTCTCTCTCTCTCTCTCTCTCTCTCTCTCTCTCCTGTAACTACCTAACATCTTCATGCAGCTAGCATACATTCTCTCTCTCTCTCTCTCTCTCTCTCCTCTCTCTCTCTCTCTCTCTCTCTCTCTCTCTCTCTCTCTCTCTCTCTCTCTCTCTCTCTCTCTCTCTCTCTCTCTCTCTCTCTCTCTCTCCTGTAACTACCTAACATCTTCATACAGCTAGCATACTTACTCTAGTATCCTGAAGTCACACACACACCTACATCACCTTACTTCTCCCAGCATTCACCTTCATATTTTGTCTCATACATGCTATAGAATTGATCCACCATTCTCTGAGTTTCCATTTAATTATTAGTAATAAGTCTGCATACTTACTACTAATACTTATTCCACTTCATTCTATTTCAGCCTTGCTCAAACATTTCTTGTTTTATCTTTCATTTCCATATTGCCAACCATAAAAATATCTAGCAAACATGGAGGCATCACACATTCCTGTCTTCCTCTTTGTACAACAGCAAAACTCTCAAAAATCTTCCTCCACTCTCACACAACCAGTTGTCTCCCTTAATTACTTACAACTGCCTTCCTACACCATAAATCTTAAGAACATTTCAGAGGGCTTCTCTATTAACCCATCATATGTTTTCTCTAGGTTGCTGAAGGCTGCATATAACTTTTCACTCTTCCCTAAGGACTCTATTACTTATGATCATGGTCTTTATTATGTCTCCAAAAACATATGCACTAAAACCTCCATAAGATAGAAATCCACATGTCAGCAATGTACCAAAACATTATGTAAAAAAAATAAATAAATAAATAAAAATATAATAATAATAATAATAATAATAATAATAATAATAATAATAATAATAATAATAATAATAATAATAATAATAATAATTTGTCCAAAAAGGTGATTTCTCCAAATTTATGTAAGTCAGCACCTTGCTGACTAAATCAAATAAAGTGAGACCAAATTTGGCATGAGCTACACAATACTAATTACTGCATAGATTATGACATGATGCTGAGAAGGAATGCTTGTTCGTCTGGTTCTAGTTGAAGGTTGGGAGGTTAAACCTCCCTGATGTAGTCTTGTTTATAGTTTCTTTTCATGGTCTGATCTGTTCTTGTTTCTTTGAAATATCAAATATTCTTGTACTTTTCTTCATTCTTTAAAAAAATAAATAGGATTTTTTTTTTTTTTGTTTCAATGTTTATGTCATCAAAAAGGAGCTCACCAACAATCTAATCTTTATCTTCTATGTATAATCTTCATAATATATCCATTAGTCTTCTCTGGTCTTCATCTGCTTTCTTATTCTTGTTATCAGTCCATTCCTTTTCTCTTGAACCAAGCATATCATGCAGCACCTGCACACAAGCTTTGTTTACCTGCAACAAGAGAAAGGAGATGGACTGCTAATAAGTTTATGGGAGATGAAGACCAGAAGAGACAAGTGGATAAATTACAAAGACTGCATATAGAAAATGACGATCAGGTTATTAGCAAGCTCCTTTAAGCAACAGTAATGCTAAAGAAAAGAGAGAAAAACTACAAGCAAAACTAAGTGGTATTTGTGAGAAACAAGTGAGCAGATCAGACCATGAAAAAAAAAACCATAAACAAGACATCAGGGAGGTACCATTGCAAAGGCTAAAACACTTGACCTCCAATCAGAACCAGAAGCAGCAGCTCTTCTTATCATCATGTCCTCATAGTACAGTGTAAGGGGAGGCTCTAGAGGGAGGAAGGGGATGAAGCCTGCAAGAGATTCCAAGGTTTATAGTGATATTTCATTAAAGCTGAGCCCTTATTATGCTTACTTCTGGAGATTTTACTGTACGAGTAATTTGTGACCCAAATGAAGACCAAAAGTCCAAATATTTATCTTTTGGAGATGTATATTTCAAGAAGGTGACAATCAGGATTATTATTATTTAGATCTAATACAGCTAAACTATAAGATCAGAGTTGGAACTTGAGGCAACCACCATTATTACTGTGGGATGAAATCAAAATAACATGGTTGATTTAACTTTCATACATATAGGAAGTCCATGACTTATGTTGGAATTCTGTTCCTATGGCGCAACGTAATGTGATTTTTGCCGTAAGTTGGAACTCATAAGTACCAATGTCACTTACTTATGCTAACACTGGTAAAATCATAATCTAGGACATAAAAACACTATACAGTAAAAGACAACACAAATGAGAGAAAGTGAATGTAGCACAATCCAATATGGCGTACAACCAGCAAATATAAACAAAGCTGTCTTCCTTGTATAGCATTGCATGATGATGTACATGCTTTAACATTGCAAATGCCGTAGGTCAGAATGATGGAACAAGACTTTCTTAATGAAATTATGGGAGATGGCGACGTGACCACAAAACGCCATTGGTTGAGGATGTCGTAAACCAAGGACCCCCCTGTAATTTAGTATTTAAAAATATTCCTTAAGTATATTACAACTGATTAGTTCTCAAAGAATGTCTCAAGTTTCATTTCAATCTCCTGTGATCTGTCACTCATTCACTAAGTTTTATAAGATGTGAAGTGAATAACAAAGAACAATTCACAAAGAACAAAGTGCTCACTCAGTACAGCAAATTATTTTTTATCGGATTTGCAAGTTATTGCTTTACTGTCACTGTGCACTGATGGGTAAAAGTTCAACTCCTCTCTCAGTTTTAACTCACAAATCTTTGTTTCCATACTTTTGATTTAAAATCTTCCTCAAATTTCAAATTGATGACTTCAGCATCAACCATCAATATTTCTCTCTCTCTCTCTCTCTCTCTCTCTCATACTTAGTCAGTGGTATATGTAGTAATTTCAAAAGAATATCTTATGGGTTACCTAATGCTGCTGGCCCAATTACAACTTTCCTTGCTAATCTGTCAATGACACATTTTCAACATAGCCTGTGATACTGATGCATTTGTAGATATTAAGTTAACAAGTGGAACCTACCATACGATTCTTGGGAGGCAAAACATGAAGCAACCAACAGCTTTGTTATACTGAAAGCAACAAATAAATTAAGACACAAACTTGATTTTGAGGCTATTTTGTGAATATCTTATTGGTGGTTTCCATTCAAAGCCAGTCACAGTCTTTCTGGAACTTTGGTAAAGCCAAAATTTCTGTATATTTTGTGTCACTTATTTTTAGAACAGAGGTGATGTTAGCAGGACTTAAATAAATTAAGAAGAGACTTTATGGAATTTGCATGAAATGTAGAAAATTACTGATCTTGTCCCTCATTTGTATAAGGAGATTGATTAATTTTATATGGCCTCATGTTTTTATTAGCCTTCTGTCAGTAAACTATCACATTTTGATAATACCTAATTATAATGAGTTTTTTTTTTTTTTTTTGACTGCCAGCAGTATTACCTAAAATCACACTTAATACTACCAGTGTTGTTGTCACCTATCATTGCTATTACTATGTATATCACATGACCAACATCATCAATTGCCTTCACAACTATTCTCATCATAATTAATATTTTTCAGTTATTCAATATTTTTAAATATCAATATCAATATATCATAATCATTCAAAAAAGAAAAGAAAAAAAGTTGGGTTTCCATGTGTGTGTGTGTGTCATTCACCGATGATCATCTGCTGGTCACCCAGCCAGCCATTCTCCTATGGAAAGAGCTTAGAGCTCATAATAACTGATCTTTGGGTAGGACTGAGACCACTCACACTGGGACAGCAAGGCCACAACCCCTCTGGTTACATCCTGTACCTACTTGCTGCTAAGTGAACAGGGACTACACATTAAGGGGTTTGCCCATTTGCCTCACCGCACCCAGGACTCTAACCCAGACTTTCTTGATTGTGAGACAAGCGTGCTAACCTTTATATTATGTGATGTGTGTGTGTGTGTTCTTACCTAATTGTATTTTAACAGGATTGAATCAAGCTCATAATGTTCTATCTTTTATAGTTAATTTGTCATATATATTTATCTTTAAAGCTATGAATGCTTCTTGCACTCATAACTTCATCAGTCAGTACATTCCATTAGCTAACTGCTGAATCAGGAAAACTATATTTTCTCACATCTTTGTTTTGCTCTTGTACAATTTCTTACTTTATTCTTACTGTTGATTGTTGTGGTACCACAAACAATCAAAACTGATGCTAACAGCAGCTTGTGCCTGGCTAACAGGCCTGCCAGTTATGGGAAGCATATGTTCACATCTGGCTTCATGGTCTTAATCTGCATTCCTGTTCCTACTTCATGCTTTTTGCATGTACATGTGTGTGTGTGTGTGTGTGTGGGGAGAGAGAGAGAGAGAGAGAGAGAGAGAGAGAGAGAGAGAGAGAGAGAGAGAGAGAGAGAGAGAGAGAGAGAGAGAGAGAGAGAGAGAGAGAGAGAGAGAGAGTAGGGAGGGATGTGTACTATGCATTGAGCTTGGATGATTGTCACTTGGCTTTTCAAAAGGTGTTTTACTCATTTCTTTGCTAGCAACCCATGCTTGATATCAATGAGTTAGTGATATATATATATATATATATATATATATATATATATATATATATATATATATATATATATATATATATATATATATATATATATATATATATATATATATTATATTACATCTGATGTGTGGGGGGGGGTTAGTTTACTTTCAGTGCCTACTTTAATGCAGGGATTTTAAAGCTTAATCCGGGGACGAGCCACAATAAGCCGCAGATAAGTCTGTAACACAGAGTAGGGTAACATTTGTGTTGCCATGTAAGATATGTGTGATCAAGGTTCACAATACAAATGATTTGGGTATATTAAAACCTCAGATCAGTAGCTAAATTAAATCAATATGGTATAAAAAAGAATAATAATAATTCCCTGATATAGGTAGCTAAGATAATTTTAGTGGCTCTGCTAAGGTTATCAGAGAACATGCCCCCTTCACTAAGAAACTGCAGTGAGCCAGAATTGAACTCACAACCGTTTGGCTGTGAACTGAGCACTGTACTATAATACCCACCTAACATCCAACTACATCAGGCAATACTTCAAGATACAACACTACAATACTCTAAACTACCCTTCCTCAAGGAAAGAACTATAGTATCATGGGATGGATTACAAAATATCCAGCAAAAATTATTGAATTACACCAATAGGAACTGCATAGTGAGGTATCATACTCCTGTCCAGTAATAATGTGTCTTTTCTACCTTATATACCACCCCATCCTCTCATGCAAAGGTCCGTCCCAAGACACCAACTACATCATATGAATGCAAATCTTAGCGTCAAATTACAAATATTTTCTTATTTCAACTTTTCAATATTTCCTTGCTTAACTCAAGTTTCATCACTTGACTTCAATGCAAATGAATCTAGAAAAGTTTTAGATTTGGGTTATCTTGTATCCAACTTTATTTTGTGGTTCATCTACCAACTCCATGGCATTTTCACATGATAATTGTGACATGCATTAAAATGTTGGGGGGAAAAAAAAAGTACCAGGAACTCCTTTAGTTGTGGTTATTAAATAAATAAATAAATAAATAAATAAATAAATAAATAAATAAATAAATACTCTTCCAAAACAATAGAAGCATCTTTGAGGCTATATGTGATTGCTTCAGTGACAGCATCAGAATTTGAGTGTTGGTTTTCTCAATATGTACCAAAAGTGAAACATACAAGTACGTACAAACCCACCTCCTTATACTGTGTGTGTGTGTGTGTGTGTGTATGTGTGTGTGTGTGTGTGTGGGTGTGTGTGTGTGTGTATATATATATATATATATATATATATATATATATATATATATATATATATATATATATATATATATATATATATATATATATATATATATATATATATATATATATATATATATATACACACACTTTTTTTTCTGCAAGACTGATAATACTGTGTTAAGTTTTCTTTCCATCAAGAAAAGAGGGAAAACCAAAAAGGAAAAAGTATGGTTGGCAGATGATCACTGTTTACATCAGATGATGCCTGTTTACTGTTACATCATTGCTCATAATTATGCAGAATCATTTTATCATTGCTCATAATTATGCAGAATCATTTTATTTAAAAAAAGCCAAATATGCCATGACTTCTTAATTATCTAACCTTTGTTTGTCTCTATCTCCAAGTTGTACAAATATTCATGGATAAAGAAAACAAATGATCCAGCATTGGCTGCTTCACAGGGTTGTGCTTCATGTTATTACAACTGTTTAAAGATGATATGGATGAACTGGTAGAAATAAATTAATAAATAAAAGGCACAAATAAGGCATGTAACACATGAGGAGACTTGGTATGGCACATAATGATGAGTATGTATGATCACACAATAAAGTGAATTTCTAGAGAACAGAAAAAAAAAAAAAAATGATGTCCCCAGTCATTGTACAGGTCAAAACTCAATTTACAAAAGAAAACTCTTAATATTTGCATGTGTAATTATTTTTACAGAAAATCTTGGGTGTAATTTTATTTACTTTCAAGATTTTCACCTTTACCTCCTCTATAATGTTACTGTAAACTGATGAAAGCATTTGCAGGAACTACAGTACCTTTTGAAAGCACTGTCACAAAGCAGTGTCCCTCCATTCACTTACTGAAACATTTTTATGTTGTAACATGTTAGATATGGATAAATCAACTCAAAAGTGATAATTATGCAACCTCTTTAATTTTGCATAAGTAAGTGTTCTGTCTTTTGTATCGTCTAAAAGAATCATACAAAAATGATCATGCTACTATACTGACCAACATGACATCCAGCAGATGTGTACTGACAATACTGCAATGCTCAGCAAAAACATGCCACTTGCCCTCAAGCTTGTCCTCATTTATAAGGGTTATTTTCATTCACCCACCATCTCATGCTTCTCATACATTGTTATCTAATTTACTGAATGATAATAATAATAATAATAATAATAATAATAATAATAATAATAATAATAATAATAATAATAACAATAATAATAATAATATTATTATTATTATTATTATTATTATTATTATTATTATTATTATTATTACTAAATTTTGATAAGTTACAACACAAAAGCATTGGTGACAACTTACTTGAAAAGTACTATACTATAACCACAGATTGTGACAAATTAAAGTGACTAGTACGCAATATGGAAAGTAACCTTAAATGCATATGTAAATATGGCAATGCCACACTGCTGCTTAAAAGGGAAGTGCTGTGCTTAAACTGCATTTGCTAATGGACAGTATCTGATGAGTTACTTGGATCTGATGTGGATCAGTTTCTAATTTAATCAGTATATTCACCATTATTGTAATGCAGTAACATACATAAGGGTTATCACCGCTAAGCATATTAAAATATATAATTGCTCTGACAACAAAAGTGTGTGGCTCAGTTTTCTTACCATGTCTCAAGTTAACATTCATATTTTTCCTGTTTTTTTTTTTTTTTTTTTTTTTTTTTCAGGCCTTTCTTATAATGCTCACTGTGCAAAGCATGAAACAGTTAACACCTGTTTGGCCCATGATGCAGCCACAGTTGTACTGGCCAACTCTCTACAATGTCTCTTCTTCATGGCCATAACATTTTCAGAACCTTATTTAGCTTTCTAAATTATCACTGATCTTAAGTTGTTCCTTATGTGATATTACTTAATATGAAAAATGTAGTAATGTGATATTTGGTTTAAGTAATCAAGGTTGTCGGATGTAGCCCCATATTTCCTGTAGGTATGATCAATTTAACTTGGCAAATTTAATTTATTCACCTGTTCTTTCTCATTTCATCAACATACAAAACTTCCATCAGAGATGACATGGTAAAGATTGTATCAAGTGGTTTAGATATTATCTGAGATTTTCATCAAATTATAAAGAATTATAATTCTATCAGATAATTATGTATTACTATTCTGTAAGTTTTAAAAATAGGGCTTCAGTGTGAAAAAGATAAATTCATGATAAAACCTCCATAACATTCTCCATCAGTAAACTTTGTTGCTTGTTCATTCTACTGAAGTGACAGTTGTCTTGTGATGGACTATTTAATGTACATTAAGGTATGGCATGTGCAATGGCAAGCAATTTTGCTGTGGTCTCAAATATCTATTCTCTAAAAAATTATCTTCATCTTCAATTAATGTATTACTTTATTCTGCCTACCCACTCTCTCACTGTAAACAAATATGTATGATGGAAGAAATCCAGATTCTCATGTCAGTACATTTAAGCCTTATTCATAATGATACTCTTGAAGACAAGTGAACTAATGGCAATAAACATTAAGGATAAAACCTAAATAACTGTGGTGGTGCATGCATTGATGGCAAGATAATACCAGTGGTTCACATGAATGCTACACCAGTTTTCTTATGATAGCTGCTATCTCTGTAACTTTTTTTAATGATGAATGTTATGTCATGATACAAAGGCATTTTGAAAACTGATTTTGCAATAAATACATGGGCATATATGTGCAACAATGTTTTGAGAACACTGTCAAAGTTTAACTCAAGGCATTACTTTGATTTTACCAAGAGTTTATAGTACATACACATGTAAATCAAGACACATACAAGGAACACTTTCCCATCCATTTCCCTTTCCATTGTGGCAGATAGGTTTCTACATCCACCCACAAACTTTATGTATATATTTTTGCATGGTTTTATGGAAATATGTAACATTAATTAATAAATAATATACAAAAGCCATACTCCTATCCAGACACAAACCACCTCCACAAGTTTTCATAATTTCCTACAATGTTGTGTGCAAATATAAATTAAGCTACATTTTTCATGGCTTCACTGTCTCTTCAGATTTGCAGTGGTTGCCAACTAAACCACTTTTAATGAAATAATCCTGTTTACTTTCAAAACATCATGTGCCTCTTTTCATGCTATACAATATCAGTCTGAATTTAATAAGATCACATAAGTTTTGATGGGCCTCCAGACATGCTAGGAAACATCAATGGCTAATTTATGGAATGCCTTTTCTTGATAATGACTGTTGGGAAGAACACAGTAGTTACCCCTTAACACCTGGAAGGGGTGAGAAATTAGTGATGCTGAATATCTATCTGTGTATATCTGTTACTACCTTTCAAAATGTGCTTGGGCACTTCTGTATATAAAAAAGAAAAATCTTATGTACATGTCTACAAGCACTTAATTTTAAGTATTATAAAAACAAAGCAGAGATAATGATTAAGACTGGTTGGCCTCTATACACAACTTATTCCAGCTCCCTCCTCCAGCCTACACACCATCATCACTGCCAATAAGACAACAAACACTTTAGATAAATGTTTGAACAAACACACACACACACACACACACACACACACACACACACACACACACACACACACACACACACACACACACACACACACACACATATGAGAACTTGAATAATGGGAGAGAAAGAGAGAGAGAGAAAAAAAAAATGTGCACAGGTATTTACCCATTTTTTATTTTCATGGAATTCAGTCAGTCATAATGTCTTGCTTTCAAGGTGTGTGTGTGTGTGTGTGTGTGTGTGTGTGTGTGTGTGTGTGTGTGTGTGTGTAAATGTCATTCACCTACGGTTGTCTGCTGGTCACCCAGCCAGCTGTTCTCCTACAGAAAGACCTCAGAGTGACTGAGACCACTCACACACCACACACTGGGACAGCAAGACTACAACCCCTAGGGTTACGTCCTGTACCTACTTGCTGCTAGGTGAACAGGGGCTACACATTAAGAGGTTTGCCCATTTGCCTTGCTGTGCCCAGGACACAAACCCAGGCCTTCTTGGTTGTGAGCTGAGCATGCTGACCACTACACTACACTGTGTGTGTGTGTGTGTGTGTGTGTGTGTGTGTGTGTGAGAGAGAGAGAGAGAGAGAGAGAGAGAGAGAGAGAGAGAGAGAGAGAGAGAGAGAGAGAGAGAGAGAGAGAGAGAGAGAGAGAGAGAGAGAGAGAGAGAGAGAGAGAGAGAGAGAGAGAGAGATACAATCACTCACACACACATCTTACAAACCTGCCTCAATCCACAAAAAAGCAATAACAAATTCCCAGATTCAAATATCTCCCCATCTCTTACATCCTTTCTTCCCATTCCACCACTTCTTCCTTCCTTCTCTTTCCTAGGAAAAATTAGGGAAGTTTGCATATTCCTATATCTTTCACTGGTTAATATTTCTGGACTACCCTGTGGATATTTAAAATCGTATGACAAAATTATGAATGTCAAGGAATGAACAGTGGGCTGAGTACTGTTACATAAACTGATTCAGACTGCTTACAACAGTACTTGCAGTACAAATGACAAATGTAGATTAATTTCATTATAATTGAAGTTGCTGTACAAGGTCTCTTCAGAAGTATCAATCTTAGTTTGAGGTATAAAAATTAGCCTATGTTTTGGGTTTTACCTCTAATCCTCAAAACAAATGCCTTGTGACTTCACATACTTAATTTATTTCCATTATTGGAAACAATTCTGGATATACCGCTCTGGAATGGTTATCTGATGTACTGTCATATTGTGCGTGATTCTTTCTATTGCCATGAGGCATATGTCCAGTCCCACCTAGTCAAGATTTCTTGGTTGATTGGCTAAACTTCCTACTCTTCAGACAGAGCTTCTTATGATTTTTACCTGTCCTTCAAGCTGAAGATACCAATGAAATGAGCCTGGTTTGAAACAAAGCACCATCATGCAGAATTAAATGGTGCAACTCATAGCTTTTCCAAGACATTACTCCCAGAATTGTTTCCAGAAATGAAGGACCAATGGGTTAGATGTGTGTAGTCATAAGAGACCTTGTTTGAAGGCCATTAGAGATACAACCCATAAAAGTAAGCTAATTTTTGTCCATCAGTTTACGGTCAGACACTTTTTGTACAGACTTCGTAAGTAAGAGAACAGATGTGTGATGTGGCATGAATAAGACAAGTGCATATACAAGGTATTAATGGGATGCCTGAGCAAGGTTATTCTTTGTTTGGACTCTCAAAGAAACAGATAATGCAGGAAGCATTTAAAGAGAAGAATCACTCTTCCTTCCACATAACTGTAGTATTGTTAAATGACCAAATCAAAGGCTATTTCTCTAGTCAGCTTTTAGTGACTTTCTGTTCATCAGAAACACCGTAATTTGTACCTGGTCCTGTTCATACAATCAGTGCACCATTCTCCATGTCCACCAATATCCTATGCCCACTCTGTCTCACAACCAATCTAACACTGTCTTATTTTACAGATAACCTTCCTCTCATAACCACATTCACTCCACCTCTGCCTTCCTTGTTATTTAATTTCTACTCTCTTTAGGTGACTGAACCAAGAGCTGCATTTAACCAACCTCACTATGTACTCTAGAATTCATCCTTACATGATATGAGTATATCAACTTGGTGGTGTAGCTTATGCACCAATATATTTCTCCTCTGGACTATGTACTGTACCTCATTATTCATCCTCTTCATCTAGTCACTCATCATGTTGGCCACTACTGTACCAACTATGCCTGAGAAAAAGAATATTACTTTGAAAGGAAAATTACTTAAAAAAATATTTGGTTATGTATCTTGGGACCACAAGATTATAAGGATAAAACTAATAGTGACAGTTAAGTAGGTGGATGATAATTCTATGCACATATTACTACTTTATTATGTAATTTACCACATAAATTTTATTGTTAGCCTTTACCTTTATGACATTCTGACACACACACACACACACACAAATGTGAGAGAACATCAACTGAAGGAAAGATTGGACAAACATAAATATGAAAACAAAACCCCACGAGTGTAGCTCAGGCCTTGTATACAAATAGGTAAATACAACTAAGTAAACACACCTAGATGGAGAGTAAGGAGGTTAGAGAAGAAGTGGAAGTGGTATGTATGTACAAGCAAAGACCATCCATATTTTCAAGATTATTTTGGACTAGGTTAGATATGAAGACAAGATAACTTGAGCTTAGCCCAAATATACTCTGTTACAACTAGGTAAATACATACAACTAAGTAAATACATATTCACATATGCTAAGACAGGGTATCTACATAGTCAACTATGAGACTGGTAATTAGGTTAATACAATAATCAATACACAAAATAAAGCTTCTTGTGGCATCTCATGGTTGCTAATGTTCCATCATAGAAAATATACTAGTTAGTGAAATGCTTGACTCCCAGGCCTCTTCCTGTAGTATGAGAAAATGTGAATGTAGCTTCTGTCTAGAAAACAGTAATTTGTAATTAACTGATGAATTATTACCATTTTCTTCTTCATTTTTCATAAACAAAGAGGCTTCACTGACAAGATAAATGGATCATTCAGATATTTACACAAGGAAGTAACACCAATACAGAAAACATGTTCAAGGTATTGAATAGCCATAAGCTCTATAAAGCAAACTCAATGGACTGATACAGCAGGGGTAATGAACTGTGGAATGCTCATCAGTGATGAAAATATATAGGCAATACAGTATAGCCATCATATGTATATAGTGCATAAGGGGTCAGGTGAGTGAGGCTTCATATTGGTGTGGACAGAAGGTATTACCAGATGGGCAAGTTAAGCTGGCAACCACACATCACCATTAGTTAACGTCCAGTAATACATAACATAAGCAGTAGTGAATCAGTAGTGTTAAAGTAATGAGTAGCATATGATGCTAAATATACCTAAGCTAAGAGTCTATACTGCTCTCTAATTAAGGATCACTGGTAGGTGGTGCCAGTCACCATAACAAAATTTAATCCCTAAGGGATTTCTGTATTTTGATGAGTGAGACTTTGGTAACCTCTGACCTTAAAGAGGACTTACCTGAAGGGAAAGAGGCAGGTCAATGTGTTTATGTCTGTTTCCATGGAGAGGAGTCCAAAGGTTTGGAACAGTGTTTCCTTTGTTTCCTCTGCTGAATTTACAAGCACAAGCAGAAGTTACTTAAGCATCAAATTATGGTGTATTTATACCAAAATTATGAGATGGTGTGCATCTCATTATATTCTTGTCCAAGCAATATAGTTGCTTGGGGAAATGTGAACATAGTAATGGTGTCAATTAGTTGGTGCTCTCATTTGCCAAATGATCAAATGTTCCTATGCTCCTTTTACAACAAACAGCAAATTTAGTTTAAATTTCCATCATAACCATTATTCATTTGTATGATATCATATTTGTATCTGTGTAATCCAGTAATTCATAAATAAATGAGTTTTAGCAAGATTGCATGTATTTAAATGATGGGGATGCACAAACCCATCAGTGGGTGAGAACACCAGCACTGACACTGTTACTGTGTGTATCCTTGGCTGCCTAAGTTTCTGGGGCAGTCAATGAGTACAGAACTTGTGGAAGTGTACAGATGAACATCTTAAGTGGGATCACATGTCTGAGGTGAGCTTTGATGGTGCAGGTGTGGAAGTACAATGTTTTGAGGATCCATCTGCAGAACTTTTAGAACCTTCTGCATGTGAATCCTTACTTAATAAGATTCAGAGGAACTGAAAATAAAATAAATGAATAAATAAATAAATCCTTCCAAAGCCAAATTTAAAACAAGAATCTTTCAAATAACCATAGCAACTACCTTTCCAGAGTTAACATACAAGTGAGTAAGCTTTCAACTTAACTAAAACTTCTTTTCACTTTCAAACATATTTTCCTAGTGTGTTTGTTTTATCTTATTTAACTTTTACAACTGTACCTGAGCCTCACTGAATTTAATCTATTTCTATTTTTTGGCTTAACAATAATCTGAAGGCAGTAGCCTTCAAAACTTATTGAAAATTGTTAGTTGAACCTGTTACATGACTGACAAAGTTCTAACAAATAACAAATTGTATCTTTACAGTAACCAAATGCATGTCTCTACAATGGATACTGCAACATATGTAGACATTAAGGCATATCTCACAATTTTGATTTCCAGTCCTTCATCAACTAATAGTGTTTTGAAGCAAAAATGAAGTTCTTTGGATATTTTTACTGTATTATGAAGATATGTTCAAAGACTGGATCACTTCTCAAATTTGGGAACTGCATAAAGCCAGTAAAATCTAACCTCTGTACTTCACAACTACTTTATTTGTATTCAACAAGAACTTATCCTCCTTAAAACAATTAACTGTGTAATAAACTCATATAAAGTTCAAATTAACTTTCACACCACATTAATGCACACCAGACATGTAAATATGTATACAGTACATGTATAAAACATTTTATTTACTACTCTCATAATTTAGAAACAAAATGTACCTGTAATATTTTCCCTCTATCATTAAGCAGCCCACATTTTCTGATTTTTCCCTTATATCTGTGGTAACTCCTAATGGGAGGAGTGTCTGCTTAATATTAAGGTGTAAATAGTATGGAAAGGAGTGTACATAAAAGGCAACTTGCCAAACCTCAAATACTCAAAGGTTAAGTCTCAACCATCTCAGGAGGACACTTTCCTTCCCTCTCTAAAGAATAATAGAACTGCCACATTTTTCTTAACCAGCAAAAAAGTTCCTTAAAAACTTTAAAAACTGAGAAAGCTTTGCCCAACATGGTAAAACTGAGGTAATGACACTCTTCCTTGCTCAAATTAAATTTTGGTTTCTGAGCTGCAGTTTGGATGAATCTTGAAAAACAAACTAAACATTCAAGATCACAGCATCACAGGTTCTTTATGGAAATATCCAGCTAGTGCTACAACTACAAAGAAAAGTAGATTCTTTATGGAAATACTCTGCTAGTGCCACAACTTAAAAAATAAATAAATAAATAAATAAATAAATAAAAAAAAATTCAGTTTCACATCAAACTTGGGCAGAAAGAAAGCAGAAATTTTATTGGTGCCTCTTTTTCAACCAACTGTCAATTTTTATTGGCTTCATAAATATCTTTACTTAAGTAAATGATGAAAGTAGCCTAAGTTCACTCCAGCACATCTTTATATGAATTTCTATATATTCTTCCATACTGCTAATTCATCTAAATAGTTCACATTTCAGAGAAATAAAACCAAGTACCCCTTCAGTCATAAAGTTAGAGAATAGATTGCATTTTTAATTCCGAATAAAGTTCACTCAACACATTAATACATTTAAGCATTAATACATTTAAGTTATGAATTTACATGATTTACTTAGTAAACTAACAGAAAACATCCAAGCATAATTCCACAACAACACTCTGAACAAAGCAAAGCAAGTTGATGTGTGAAATACAATGAATGAAATCCACTCAACTCCTTTATAACCGGTGGGACAATGATGAAGTTTATGATATATTCTACACTTGAAAGGTAGTGTTAGATATATTTTATTCTTGAAAAGTAAGCATACAAGTACAGCTTGGTCAATAAGGAAGAAGTTTTAGAGTGTAAGACTTTGCTGTAAATTTCAAATTAGATGTGTGTTGTATTTAAAAAATCATATGGTTGAAAAATGTGTAAACATCTTCAATGCAATAAAATACTACTGGGATTTCTTTTAAATTGTGATCCAGCAAGAATAGTATGGAAACTGGATGACAATGATAAGCTGATGGAGAAGTGAAAGCTCTAATATTAAGATGAATTTAGTATGGTTACAACAATGAATGATAGACTGTTTGCCAAACATGAACATATGGATGCCACAGAAATGAGTTCTGGTTAGCTTGGAGGGAGAATCACCAAAATATGTTCTTCCTTCATGTACTTGTTAAAAACTTACAATACACAAATGAAAACTGAGTAAGACTTGTCTTCATTTTGTTCCTTTGCTACAGTTTGCTACAAATGTTAGTACAGACCAGACACCGGACCTCTATGGTATGGTAAAATACATTCCACTGTATACATATTTTTGAGAGAGAGAGAAAAAAATAAATGTAGAACCTGGCTTAATCTTATTCCACTCAACTCAATCATCAAAATACACACTTTAAAAAAAATATGGTTAGGTAATGACTGCAGACCAGTAAATGCTGACTAAAAGAGAAAAGAGGGTGTGCAGCAGCAGGATGCCACTGCCACCACTTCCCAGTCTGCATCAGCATTACGCTAACCCACTACAGTGTTTTGAGTGTGATTTACGTAGTGCCAAAGGCCTCAATGAGTGCAGGGATGGAGTGAAGAGGGGTTGGGGTTGATGACACAGATAAACCACTAAATGGAGAGGAAAAAAAAATACATACAAAAAAATAAATAAATGCAGGACAGACAGGGTAGCTGCAAATGGGGTCAGTACCCAGAAAATAACTACTCACTGGCTCACATCAATACACATCCACACATATTATGCAATTTATCTCATTTATCCAATGACAATGTCTGATAGTGACAAGGAAAAAATATTGGATGCTGATCATGTGGTGGCCAACACAATCAATGAGTCTAACTCTCATGGAAAGAAGTGAGGAGCAGGTGAGTGGAGGGGCAGGGATGTGGATGTAGTGCCTAAATACCACTGCATCTCACCCACATCCAATTAGAGGAAGAAAGAATGGAATTAAAGAAACTTCATTAGTTTACTCCTATTTTATCTCCCTTATCTGATAATGACTGCACGATGCATTTCCTTCATTACAAACATGTCATACAAACTGATCTAGCTAGCTAAGTTCACAAAAAGACCTCACTGCAATGGCCATCAGGTAGAGCACAGTTTTACTGGTAGATATGAGGTATGAGGAGGAAAGAGTATAAGGGACAAAATCCACTTTTGTTTTTGTTGACACTTGGAATGGCAGGCTAGACATCCCAGGAAGAGCAAGCCTTCAACTGTAGGAGGAATGTAGTCTTGTATATTCAATATACAGAGAGTTGGGAGTTGTATAATTCTACATGCTTTTATCCACATATAACTATTACAAGTGGAGGAGCAATGCAAAGCACAGGCAAATTAGTCTCCTGCCATAACACTGCTCCAACCAATCTCATACAAGTATCAAGGCCAATCACTTCATTTAATTTTCTTGCATGCTTTTATTATTATTACCTGCACTTTTGTAAAGCTTGTGAAAATTCGTTATAAATACATACAGCCATGCTGTGCTTAACAATGAGGTCATGTACATGTAAAGTTAACCTATTTTCCTATTCAAAATAAAGGAAACAGGCAGGGTTAAGTGTATAGATGTTTTTTTTTAATAAAGACATATACATGAGTGAAATTAAATTGTAATTATTACTATATAATTTTGATTTTCCTTAAAGTACTAAAATTCACATAAAAAATGCCTTGGGTAATACTGGCAGAGGTGAGGCTGTGTGGGGTGATGGTGGCTTGGCTGAGACTGGCTAGGGAGAGATGTCTGTCCTGGCACTCTTTGCTGGTGGTGCAAACAAGCTCTCAATAGTTGTCTGCCTTCCTCTGGTTTCCTGGAGACTTACGGCCTCCTCACAGATCCAGAGAGAATTCTGGACAGCCACTCACACCCAATAACTTTCCACACCACAATCACACGTCACAAAAATTTCAGTCAAACTCCTTGCTTGCTTCTGTATTTCCTCCTTCCTACGACTTGAACTCTTTCAGAAGGGAGGCTTCAAGACACTTATTCTTCAATTTTCAGTGATTCTCTTGACATCTCATTTGGGACTGGCACCTCAGTAGTATTTTGTTTCCTCTTTTTTATTTCCTTTGCCCAGTGATGCTGACTGAATTACGTTTATGAAGACTCTGTCAAGTCCATCATATTCAGTACATGACGTTTCTTCTCTACTCTATCTTTGCTTCCTCCTTCCCTATAGCCTTGTGTAATGGACTTTAATGATGCTGAGCTGTTCATGCACTGATGAACAGAAGCAGAATTAGTAGCAATACACAGTGTATAGGAGTATAAGAGTAGCTAGCCAATCACAGTATGCCTCTCAAGTTTGACCAATGGGCACACAAGGACAGATGCAGGCTGCTCATAACCTCTTTTCTCTCTATCTCTCTTTCTCTCCCAGCAGCTGTGTGTCAAAAGTGCTGGTCACTGGCAGTCAACCCCCTCAAGGACAGATGGTGTCTGTAGTTGATGCAATGTAGAGGGCAGGTGGCATCTATAATTGCCCTACATTTTGCAGGCTTAATTTCAAATTTCTGCATGAATTTTTGGACCTGTGAAAATCCTTCCCTCACAACAATGTCTCCCTCTGAGCCTCAGCATTCTTCAAACCATAGTGATGGCTACAGGGAAAAATAATCATTTATCATTCTCTGATTCCTTGGATGAGGATAAGCAGCCAGTGACATCTGCTCCACATAAGGGCAAATTCTTATTGAAAATTCTATTGGGAGAGAGTTAGAGGTTACTCTCACAAGTCTTGAAAGTGGCTTTACTGAAGAAAAACAGAACACTAGTAGACTGTGTTTTGCTCATGTACATCCTCCCAGCCGTGACAATTACAATTTTTTTCTTGCGTGTTATAAGTGACAGACAGCAATACTAATTCCTTTAGTGCGTCTACAAAATGATAGATTTAGGTGTTCATGTGAGTGAGTGACTGAAAGATACTGGTGAGGGAAGCAGATAAAGGAAGCTTGTGGTCCCCTCAGCTGGGGCTCCAGCCAGGCCGCCACATGGCACACAACCATCCAAACACAGGCTGAGAAAGTGCTGAAAGTTACTTCACTTCACCACAAAGACACCACATCACCTAGAGAGTTTGGGTTTGTGGGGATACTGAAGAGAAAGGATTGATAAGAGTGATGCCATTACATTTTAAGCAATTGATCACAGCAAAGTTGAGAAATTAATTGGTGATGGAAAATGACCTATTTTTTGCTGAATTGTCAAAACTAGCTGAGCTGGGAGAGACGCCTGCGAGGAATGTCCCTGTTCTTTAGAAGTTAATGTGCTGAATATTGATGCAAAAAATTTCTTTGTCTTTGCATTGGAAATTCATCAGTTAAACTGTCATACAGTGGAGCATACCTGCATATGTAAATACATCACATTATCTTTTGCATTTTCCTTTAACTTTGCTCTCTTCCATGCCCTAGAGCAAATAGGTGTAGTACCCTACTTGTATCCCTGACTGTCTTCGAGATACCCCAAACATTCTTAACCTTTTCCTAACCTCTAAAGCTGCTTTAAGGCCTGTCCACACCAGGAAACATTGTTTGGAAACAATGTTTGCAAACTGTTTGTAAACAGTTTGGAAACATTTAAGACACATCCATCCATCCATCCATCCATTATCTTTCCATCTATTCATCCATCTATCCACACATCCATCTTTCCATCCATCCATTCATCTATCAACTCATCCATCCATCCACTCATCCATCCATGAAAATCGTTTCCAAACTGTTTGCAAATTCTGTCACTCTGTCATCTCTGCTGGGTTCTTCCAATCAAAACCTCTTATCTGTATCTTGTCCTATCAATCTAATTCTTCCTTAGGATTCTCCAAAGTGGAGGTGCGTCTGGTGTTTTGCCTCTGCTAATTGGAGGGATCTCAGGGAACATTATTCTAATTTTCCATGGAATGACTACTGCTTCTGTGATTATGTCTGGCATGGAGGCATTTATTTTCACTTTTTCTTTCACTCTAAAACTTCCAAACCTTGGTTTGACTCAGCCTGTTTTTATATTATACACAACAGAGAGGTGGCCTACAAATTGTACCCAAGCCTTTTATCACCTAAAACTCATGTGCCTTACATTTCTGCCTGAAATCATGCCAAGATTGCTCTCCAACTAGATAAAAACTTTCATCAATAAAATATGTCAAAATCTCTCTATGTCTAACTCTCTTTGAGGCGTCTGGCACCTAGCCAAAAGTATCCAACTTTTTCTTTCGGTCTTTCTCCTCTGTTTCAACCTGATGGCACCACTGCCACCTCATCTACAGCTAGAGCCACTTGATGTTATCACAGCAAGTTGCAAATTGTAAAACTGCATTCCTGTTATTTTGTCACTGTATTCACCAAAAATGCATGGGAAAATAATTACTTTATAGCAACACTTTATTTCTCACCCAACACCTTGACTGACAGCAACAACTGGTTTTTAATATGTTTACCTGGAGAAACATGTACTTTATCATCCACCTCTGTCCTTACCCCTTCTGCAGCTGTGAGTTATGCATATGTATTTCCATGTGCAAATTTTCCCTTATGTCTGAGACATGCACAAGTGATGCTATAAACACAGATCAGTGCTTTTGTAAGCTAAAACTTAGTATTTATACAAGATATTCCTTGTGACCTCACTCACTATAATGTGACTGACTTGGTGTCAGATGTTTAGCTGAGGCACTTTTGATAAGAAGAGAGAACAAGTTGGGTAATACTATGATGGGTTATCACTAAGCTTCTTTTCCCCTCAGATTGTACAGAGTGACTGTGACATGTTATAAATTTTCAGATGTGGCGATGGTCAGTTGGCACCTTCCACTTGGACTAACTCATCCTACCTGGAGATAAATATCTACTGAAGGTAACTAACCACCAAACAGAACAACAACATGCAATGTCAAGTATATATATATATATATATATATATATATATATATATATATATATATATATATATATATATATATATATATATATATATATATATATATATATATATATATATATATATATATATATATATATATATATATATATATATATATATATATATATATATATATTGGAACCTCGGTTACCAAGCACCTCCCTTTTCAGACAACTCGGTTTTTGAACAAAAATTTAAACTCATAATTGCTTTGGTTTTTGAACAAATACTACAAGACATAGTAAAAACAGCCATTTATTATTAATTTCAAGTTTCTATAAAAATTTCCTTCATTTTTATATATTTGGAGGAGAGACAGAGGGTAAGACAGTAATTCAATCTTTGAAATAAGTTAAATGTGATTCTGTTGAAGATGAAGAACCTTGATGTAAACAAACAAGGTTTGGCGCCCAGGAGTTATCCTCTCTATGATCCACAATGCCATCACTACTGCACAACTGCATTTTCCCAGTATTTGTGGGTTGCTCCTCTGTGTCCCTCTGTAAGGCTTCCCTCACTAAATTGGTGACAAAGACCTGCATGGTCTAAACAATACCTTTTGATGAGTTCTGTGTCACTAAGTTCATTCAATACATCCTTTCTGGATAAAAAAAAACTCTAAGCTGGAGATGTCGTGGAGCAGCCATCTTAGCAGTGGGAGTGTAGGTCACTACCTGCTAAGACATGGTGGATGGGTGTCTAAGAATGAATTAATTTATAGTTTTAGTTTTGTTTTTTAACATTTCGGGTTTCGAACAACATTCAGGAATGAATTAAGTTCGAAAACCGAGGTTTCACTGTATGTATGTATGTGTATGTATATATATATATATATATATATCTGTGTGTGTGTGTGTGTGTGTGTGTTATTACAGCAAGGAATATTGCTGGTTACAGCACTAATGAGGTGTGGAGTTACCCCTGTTGGCCTCTCCTACTTGGGCCATGTGCAACTAGCAAGGCATAGGAAGGCACCAGACTTCAGGGTCCCATGCTTCACAGGCAGAAGAGAGAGGTGGCAGGAAGGCAACTTGTTTTGCAGCCAGGCAATTGAGATAGCTGACACTAAGACACAAGAGAGGAAGGAAGAGACAGAGGAAAGCAGACATGGAGAAGAGCAGCAGAGGCAGCAACAGTGGCAAGACAAGTCTGATGCCCATGGGTCTTGAAGCAGCAGCTGGGATGCCCTGGCGAGCAGACCTGAGGCGAGGATGGATGCACATGTGGTGACCGGAGTCTGGTACCTATACATGTGGCGGCCTGTGCAAGGTGCTGTGGAGGCCAGAGGGAGTGCTGGCCTGGAGGAAGACCACAGAGGGTAGACGTCATAACTGGCCTCCCTGCTGCTGGAGGAACTGGCTGGTGGAGCCTCTTTGAGGTGTCTGGCGTGCACCTGAGGCCTGACCTGAGGAAGGACTGCGTGAAGATGTCCTGTGGCTGTGAGGATTACTGGCTACTGGGAAGTGCAGCTAAGGAGGAACTCCACTGTGTTCAACTGTGGCTCCTGCATTACACTTGGAGACACATCTTATGCTTCCACTCCCCTGTTCACTTCATTTGTTTGGGTGCCGGGTTCTTGCTCTTCTGGGCAGTTGTGCTGAGACTTGTAGAGGCTTATGGTGCCCACATGTGGCCTTGTGTGTTCTGGGGGGAGGTCCAAGTTACTTTGTGCTCTGCATATGTGTGGATGCCCGAGTAACTGTGCCTAGCGTGTGTATGGACGGTGTGTGCCACATTTAAAACTAAGTGCTCTACCTGGTGTGAGTTTTGGTGCCTATGGTGTTCTAAGAGACATTAGATAATTGTGCCCTGTTCTCTAGTGAGAAAACATATGTCTGTGCTGTGCATTTAGTTTTTGCATAACCTTGCCTCACACAACTCTACTACACCAATCCCTCTTAGTTGCTTCAGACTACATCATGGTGCATGGAGACAAAGTGAGTGCTGTCCTGACTTATCCAGTAAGTTGGGACCTGCCCAGTTAAGAGTGTTAATAGTGGCTAAGCTGTGGGCGATGGTGTAAGTGGAGGGTGCTGCAAAAAATAAATAAATAAATAAATAAATAAATGAATAAATAAAAAAAAATTTATATATATATATATATATATATATATATATATATATATATATATATATATATATATATATATATATATATATATATATATTTTTTTTTTTTTATCTATTTATTTATTTTTTTTCTTATTTATTAAAACTGGTAAATTTCCAGTTTCAAGCAATACACCCCCTCAACCCCTCTAACCAACTGGTCACCCCTAAAAGGTAAACTAACCTAACCTGAAGTTTTGTAACCTCCTAATCAGGGGGAAGGTGAGGAGAGGGAAGAGCTTCGTCCCTCCTGGATTCCTCCTATAAGGTAAACTCACCTAACTTATCATTTTGTAACCTCTTGACCAAGGGGCGAAAGTCCTGGACTCCCCCCCATAAGGTAAACTAATCTAACATTTTGTAATCTCTTAACAGTGGGGGCGCCCCCTTGAATCCCCATAAGGTAAACTTATTAATTTCCGACAGGATAAAATGGGGCTAGAAATGCTGCAACGAACTACCTAGACGCTTAACTTTCCATATTTAATTGTTGGATTACGTGTAAAGCCAGCACATCAGAGGTTACGCTACCCTAACACTGAAAGTTCCATTGTGTAATAGTCTCCGCTCTTTTCAATAAAGCTAAATTACAATAAAGCAATCTTTATAAACCTCCCCAGTTCTGGCAACGTTTCTGAGTATGGCTACTTTTAACAGGTTCTCGTGAGTCACTGAGGTTTACAAGGCTGTTTTCATTATTTTAAAGGACTTAACAATGTTTCTACCTATTCCGTTACGAAAAAAAAAATCTTACCTATCACCTTTATGATCTTTGCAATTCATCCTTTGAGAGCATGAAAAAAAAAAAAAAATAGGCGCTGTTGTAGACTCTCCACCACCACTTTACCTCCGTCACATGTACACTATCCATTACCCACCTTTATATTATGGGAGCTGCTGCCACAGTTACGAGGTATTGGACATGGCCAGCACATCCACACATGGAGAAGAATGACACACACACACACACACACATTCACTCACCAACACTGCCCGAAGTCGCTCAGTGAAGTGAAGCACTGAAACTGCTCATGGTAACAAAAGCTAGTAGTCTTGCGCAATGCACACAAAAATGCTTCATGTTTGAATGTTGAAATATTGAAGCAACGAAAATAGTAATACATAAATTTTGGATTGTGACTGTAAGATAGCTAGGCAGGGGAGCGAGACACAAGGATACACGTCTCTCCTTTATTGGGCTCGGCCCGGAACTGAGGATACAATTTACACTCTTCTCTTGGCGACAAGCAGTGCTTGGCTTGCCGCCGGGAAAACATATCGTACACCATGTACAAATAATAATATATCCAATATCCCCCCCGTAAGATAAATGTGTGCCTGCAACACATTAATCTGATATGTGTATGAGCATAACGGGCTACGACGGCACGGGAGGGGAACGAACTAAACTTGGAATGGAGGTAAGTATGCACGTACGGGTGAGGAACAAAAGAGAACAATACCTTTGAAAATAATAATACAAAATACAAACTAGAAGAACGATGGTTCGATGGTTTTACCTGGCCTGAAGTCTGTCTGTCTGTGTGTGTGTGTGTGTGTGTGTGTGTTACACATAGTCGCTCAGCCGCCCCGGTCACCGCACCTGCCTCCTGGGTGCGGGGCGTAGCTGAGGTTGGGTGGGGGTTGAGACTTGTGCGGGTGTCGTGGTTGGTTGAGCGGCCGGCGGGGTTGGTGGGCGCAGGGTTGGCGGTGCGGGCGGTGGGGTTGACTCAGCGACGGGCCGCAGATGCTTCCTGTTCCTGAGGCTTATTTGGCCGCTACCATCAAGCCTGACGGTGTACTGCCTGTAGGGCAGCGCCTCCACGATCAAGCCCGTGCGGTCCCACGTGCCCGAGGCCTGGTTCTGCATCCTTACTCGTGTGCCGGGGGACAGGGGCCGGAGCTGTCTGGGTGTGCAGGTTGCCATCAGGGTGTTGCCTTCCTCCTCCATTTTCACTTCTCTCTCACGCAGCGTCCTTCCCCAGTGCCTGTCCACCTTGTAATGTCGTCGGGCCGTTGGCATGCCATCACGCAGCTGCCTTCCGGTGGCAAGTTGGGCGGGGGACTTGTTGACAGATCGCAGCGGGGTGTTAAGGTACTGCAGCACAGCAAGGGAGGTTTTGTCCGTGTCCAATGAGCCCCCGCTACCTGTGTTGGCTCTGATGATTCTTTTGGCCGTCTTGACCGCTGCTTCGGCCCGCCCGTTTGACTGTGGGTACTGTGCTGAGGACAGGCGTGCAATGACACCCCACTTCTTGAGGAATTCCGACATTTCCTCGCTCGCCAGGTTCGGTCCCCCATCAGTGGACAGCTGTTCCGGGGCGCCCCATCGCGTGAAGTACTGCCTCATTTGACTCTTGATTTTATTAGATGTAGCACCGTGTGGGAAATGGGCGAGTTCTAGCCATCCAGTGAGCCTGTTAGCGTAGACCATGTAGGTGTGCCCCTCATGCTGAAACATGTCCGCCACTGTGGATTGGAATGGGTACTCTGGGGGCGGCGTGATGACGAGTGTTTCTGAGGGCTGAGAGGGAGCGTGCGTCTCGCATGACGTGCACGACGCCCGGTAGTGCTGCAGGTCCCCTTCCAACCCGGGCCAGTATACACATTGCCTTGCCCTCCGCAGCATGGAATCTAGCCCTTGGTGACCAGCGTGTAAGTTTGCTGCTACCTGTGGGCGGAGGGGCTCAGGAATCACGAGTCGCACACAACCCTGGTCAAAGGTGTATGTGACAAGGTCTTGAGAGACTGCCAACCGGTCCCTCACGCCATAGAACGGGCGCAGGCTGGCCACTTCTTGCGCCTTGTGCAGGTGCCAGTCCGCGGCCAACACTTTGGCCAGTAGTAGTTGGTAGACAGGGTCGTCGGCTGCAGATTTTCTCACCGCTGACTCGTCGAGAACGTGACCCTCGTGTTCGGCTGTGGCGATGACCACGGCTGCTACTGCCTCGGTGAGGTCCTCATCCAGGTTGGCGTCGGTGTCTGTGGTGGGGCTTCTGAGGGCTGGGTACCTGGACAGGAAGTCGGCTGCGGCGTTCCTTTTTCCTGGCAGATATTTGACTTGAAAGCGGTACTGTAGCGTTCGCTCCTTGAGCCGGAAGAGTCGTGGGTTGATGACTTCTGTGAGGGCCCTGTCCCCCAGCAGCTTGGTGAGAGGGCGGTGGTCGGTGACGATGGTGAGGTTCGGGCACCCCAACAAGAACAGCCGGGCTTTCTGGAGGCACCACACCACAGCCAAGGTTTCCCCCTCTACCGCGGCGTAACCAGTCTCGGCGGCCGTGAGGTGGCGGATTCCGCACAGGGCCAGACGCCAGCCCGCCCTGGAGCAGAAGGGAGCGGCAGCAGACGAGCAGTGGCAGAACTGCTGCAGGATAATGAATCCAATGCCCTCCCTGCTCCAGTCTGTGAGGGCAACTGTGGGGCGGGTTTTGTCGTAATATGCCAGGCCGTCCTTTGCAAGCTGGCATATGGTGTCCTAAGCGCGGCGGAATTTCTCCTGCAGGTGCTCGTCCCAGTACACAGCCTTTCCGCACGGCTTCTTCAGGAGCTCCCTGAAGGCGTTCATGATTGGGGCTGTGGCGAGGAATGGGGCAAGTTGATTGACAAACCCGTACCACGACCTGATGTCTGAGATGGAGGGCTTGTCAGGCATCCTGAAGCTTTTGATTGCCGCTAGGCGCTCGTCTGTGGGTTTGTACTCCTCCCAGCCGAGGCGAAAACCCACGAAATCCACCTCCCTCCGTGCGAACTGGAATTTTTCAGGCTTCAAAGTAATCCCCTTGGCTGCACAGGTCGCCAGAAACTCGTACGTGTGCCAGAATGCGTCTTCGATGTTGCTGTCGTAGAGGAGGGTGTCGTCGATACACTTGTGCTTCCTCACGATGCCTTGGATGGCGTCATCGAAGCGCTTTGTGTATGCGTCGCCAGCAGAACAGTGGCCCATGGGGGTCCGGAGGTACCGGAACCTCCCCCATGGGGTGATGAAGGTGGTGAGACTTCGACTCTCCTTGTCCAGCCTGACTTGGTGGTACCCCCAATAAGCGTCAGCCAGTCTTGAAGCAATGTTTGGGGACACTAGACACCATGTCGAAGGGGGCGGGGGTGTGGTGTGTCTCTCTGCGGCATGCGGCGTTGAGGCGCTGGTAATCGACAGTGCGCCGCGGTTGCCCTGATTTCTTTGCTACCACAACCATGCGGGCACACCACTCCGTGGGTTCCCCTGCCGGGACGGGCTCGATGACGCCTCGCCGTACGTCGTCTTAAAGCTGGGCTTACACCTCGTCCTCCCAGTGTTTCGGCACCGAGGCGGGCGTGTGGCAGGCGTAGGGGACAGCGTTGGGTGCCAGGTGGATGTGGTGAGGCTCGCCGTCCATCACGGGCAGCAGGCTCCTTGTGGTGTTGAAGGCGGAGGCCGAGAAGTGTTGTAGTAGCCACTCCTCTAGCCGTCGTACGTGCTCCTCGTGTGGCGGGAATGGTATCGTGGCGGGCTTGGCAGGCGGCTGGGCAGGCTCGGCGGTCGTGTCACGCGCTTCCACTGCTTGAACTGTCGGCAGGGAGTGGTGAGGGAAGCCGGCGGGCACCAGCCCCAGCTCCTTGCACGCGCTCAGTGACAGGAACAGCGACCTGGCGGAGGGTACGAAGTATACTTCTTGCTGTGTAGCATGGCCGCCAAGGTAAATGTCACACCGGCACGATCCGAGGCACCGTAAGGGCAAGTCCGCTACATCCCGCAAGCCTGCACGTCCCTGTAGCTGCGTGGGTTGTATGTTGAGACTGGACAGGAGGGCCGCCCCCGCGACGCACACCTGGGCGCCGGTGTCCGCCACAGCTGCTGTGCGGTGCTTGGCGCCCTTGCCAAGCGCCACTGTTACCTCTATGGTGGGTTGGCGGGACACGTTCGCGCCTGCCGTTGTCACTGATCCCGAGACGGCGTTGGCAGATGCAGTGCCGTGTGGGCGCTTGGAGCTCCTGCAGCACCTCTTGAAGTGACCTTTCTTACGACAGGCGACGCAGACTGCTTCCCTGGCCGGGCAGGAAGCTCTGTCAGGGGCGTGCGAAGTACCACAGTTCCAGCAAGTACGTGAGGGCTGTGTCTTGCCAGAGGTGGTGGCAGCAGCGGCGTCGAGCGTCTGGTCCCCGTCCTCCTCGGCCCGCACGGTGCCAGCCGCGCGACTGCTTTCCCGCCAACCGCCCACGCCTGTGGTGTGTTGGCGGGCTGCCTCATATGCACAACACATGGCCCTTAGGGCGTCTACACTGCCTAACGAGTCACACGCTTGATACACCTGCTGTTTGAGGCCCGTGTCGCGGATGCCTACCACAAGCTTTTTCAATAGCAAGTACTCAGAGAGGTTGAGGCTGTACTGGGGACACTCGAAAGCGCAGTCGTTGACTTTCTGGGCGCCCCGTACGAAGTAGTCACTTGCACACTCGTCCTGCCCTTGGCTGACACCGAAAAACTCTGCCCACTGCACTGCCGGGCTGGAGGAGCGAAGCACTAGGTTACCAATGGCGTCCAGCGCCTCCTGCTGTGTGAGGGCGCTCCACTGGTCGAAGGTGAATCTGGCGTCCAAGGCACGTTGCAGCGGGGGGCCACAGAGGAGTCTGACGTGATGGACCGCTTCCTGGCGTGGCCACTTGCAGAGGAGAAACCAGCACTCCATGGACCGTTTCCACGACCTGAATGCAGCTGGTGTCATATCCAGGTCGCATTTCTCGGGGCACCCGAGGGGCGGGCGCCACGTTGCCTCGTGTGATGAGCGCCGCCATGTTGGCCTGCAAGGTGGTGATGGCTTGTTGCTGGTCACTGATGGTCTGCCTTGCCTGCTGGAGCAGCGGCTGGAGGCTGCGAGGAACCACTGTCGTCGAGGCCCTAGGCGTCGAGCGAGGGGATCGGCGAGGTAGAGGCATCTTGACCGGTGTAGGTAAGGGTTTCACTGCGCCATGTAAGATAGCTAGGCAGGGGAGCGAGACACAGGAACACATATCTCTCCTTTATTGGGCTCGGCCCGGAACTGAGGATACACTTGGCGTTGGCGATAAGCAGTGCTTGGCTTGCCGCCGGGAAAACATATCGTACACCATGTACAAATAATAATATATCCAATAGTGACAGAAAAGAAAACGAAAGAGGAGACAAACAAAGAAATAAAGCCGCTAAAGCGGGATGTACCATTGCAATGACGAAACTCACGACAGTGAAATTAATTTCCACCAAGGACTCTGTATACAGTATACAGAGTAGTCTGGTGCTGATGCAAAAGCCATGCCGGTGTCGTGCGAAATCCTTGAGTTGCTAAAATAGTGGCGAGTCGGTCTTCTGCGCATGCGCATCATCGCGTCAGCACAACACACGGCCTGCGAAATTCTTGAGCTCCAAGTTTTTTTTTTTTTTTCTCCGCACTTATATACCGACTATACCTTGATTATTAAAAATCATTCAATGAGTAACGCAATGGGCTCCCGTGCTCTACGACTGTTAGGTTCATTCCTTACCATGGAGCCATTTCTCTTTATGTTCTGGCTGTGCTTTTAAGTTATACAATTTTGAGACAATACAATATAGGGACAATGAAGCTGCGCATACGTATACTGTAGGGGAAACGTCCTTCACGTGGAAGGGGAAGGAGGATGTCTTTTGCGGACAGACACTAATTTTTCTATAGTTTGCTAATGTCTGTATAGTTCCAGTATTTTATGTGGTGCCATAAATGGACACAGAAACACGAGCCAAAGCTCAACTACCTGTTAGGTGCTGGATGGTCCAGTCATTCCGAAATGTCAGGCTCGGATTTGATCCTTGGGTCGCGTCCACCTCTTGTATTATATATACAATCATTTAACATTATATCGTAGTAGAGAACGTAGCCTTTTGTTCACTTGTGTTACTGGTGGTATGGTGGTAGAGGGTCTTGGTAAAGGAGATGGGTTAAAGCCTAATCTGAGCTTAAAACGGTGTGGTATTGTTGAGTTAGCCAATGAGTGTCGTCGCTCCGCTCCTCTCATCTCTCCCCCACCGAAGAGGTAAGAAAACGTATATGGAGCACGAGTTTCATATCGTATAGTTCGGTGAACCCTGATGACCTGTCTTTCCAGACATACGCCTTAAGACTGTTGGACTACCACATTAAATCCAAGAAGCATTATAAATTAATCTAGGAGGAGGAGGAAAATCATGTAAAATGTAAAACCATGGCGGCACACAGAAAGATAAGCCAAAACTTGACTGACTGTAAGGCACCTTTATGGCCCAGTCAGTTAAGGCCTTTATTTCTGACCACTGGATTAGATCTGTTACGGTCACCTCTCTTATTTATAACAAATTAATTTCTCACTGTTTCATTGTGAAAAAAAAAAAAAAACATAATTCTTAGTTCAATCACAATGTATCATAGCACAATGACACCTGCACCAATCCAAACATGGTCCACTTGCATATACATACTCCCTATTGCTTTTGTGGTCAATCTTGAATCAGAGGTAATCTATTATAGTATCCAAAGAACATCCTTCACAGAAGTAATTCGCAAAACAACAAATCAAACATTAAATTTCTCCATCCTTTCCACCCTAACTATCTCCGTTAACTATCTCCGTTGACTTCTTTGATATGAGAGCGCATGTTCACTCAGTGTAGGGGTGGGTCCAAGATTTACTTTTGGGTGTTCCCCAAATATTAACTATCATATTTAATACTGAAAAAAAATCCAACACTTATTTATATATATATATATATATATATATATATATATATATATATATATATATATATATATATATATATATATATATATATATATATATATATATATATATATATATATCCAGAGTTCAAGCTCGTGGTCACCCTGAATGGAAATCTTAGCATTAAAAATTAAAAGTGGTTGGAATAAATAATAGTATATACGTTTAGTTAGTGTTTACTATTATATTCTTTATCTCATTTTTTTTTTTTTTTTTAACCCTCAGGTTTCCACTATCCCTATCAGTTCTCACCTTTCAAGACTTTCCAACCACAACATTGAGAGATAGAAGGGGAATAAAGATATACTCACATGAAACATTCGATATATCACATACACGATTCTCTTCCTATTCTCAAAAAAGGCTCCTTGTTAAAGAAGAATATTCAGATGCATTAACAGAAACTGTAGCCGGCATTGGATTGCTTTCATCCTCTCCCATCTCTCAGAGCAAGGCTCGTTTTCTCCTGCAGTTGCAAGGTCACGGCTCCTTGACCTAAACCCAATCTCTTATAGTATCTCTACTGCATTTTTGTAATAATATATATATATATATATATATATATATATATATATATATATATATATATATATATATATATATATATATATATATATATATATTTTTTTTTTCATTATGGCGTTTCATGTAGTCTATAGGCATGCACAGTTCCTTAATAGTGTGATTCGCAAATCTGGAGGACAAATCATATGAAAAACTGATTAAATATTTGAAAAAAGGATTAGATAATGCAGAAGATTATTTGAATTAGAGAAGGATGAGCTTGATTGTACAATGCTGTACAGCACTAAGTTTGTGGACATACACTGTACTATAGTTGCGTGTGGCCTCAGTGCTAATCTCCATCTCCTTGGCCTTTTGAGCCTGTGGCGAATGACATCCTGTACCCCACGGCACAGGGCCACTGTGACATTGAGGTTTCCTTAGTTTACCTTTCCCAGGTTTTGCCAGGTACACATTTACTGACCAGTCCGAGGGAAGGATGAACAGCTGTGGAAACAATAAATGTCCAGTTGTGTAGATTGCATATATTAGATTAGGGAGATGTCTTAAAAGATTCTCATGGAAACTAAAAGTCTGCTTAAATGGATATAAAGCTTATAAAAGACAAGTTAAAAGAGATCAGTTTTCTTCATGGAAGTATATGTGACAAGTGGCAGGCCCCACAGTTCAGTCCTACCTCCACTTAAATTGCAGATACAAGGCAAGCGTGATGGACTATGAGTGTTTGTAAACAGTGCTCTAAGATTACAATACAAATTGTTGTGTTGGTTGATGCAAAACAAGTGTTGCAAGACTGCACAAGTCAACATTGAAGGATGGAGTTCATGCCAAGTGCCACGTCTGCAAGCTGTTAACTCCAAGAGGGCCAAGGGTTATAAACAGACCAAACTGGGAATACTGATGGGAATATACAATTAATAAAGGAAGAAAAGTATCTCAGTGATAGTACATTGATTTATCACCACCAAAGAATATTAATAAAATCATGGCAAGAGCAAATAAATTGTTGACTCATGACAATAAAACTTTCATTACATGATGAGGAGGATCTGTAGAGGAAGTTGGCAACTAAAACTGAATGTATGCTGCAGCAGTGTCCTTATAACAGTTTTGGAAAAAAAAAAAAAAAAAAAAATGTAGGTGCATATGCATGACCACAAAGTTTATATCTACCAATAAGATACTTGTTGAAAATCATAAAGTCTTTTAAGTAGCTAACATTACCTATCCAATGGACAGAGAGAGAGAGAGAGAGAGAGAGAGAGAGAGAGAGAGAGAGAGAGAGAGAGAGAGAGAGAGAGAGAATCTGTTAATTTGAGCTGAAGTATGAACGTATAACATGAAAGGCCAGCTATCTAGATCTGAAGTTTTTCTTTTGATCACCAGTGTGGGTTGCAATCAGAGAAAATGCAAGCAAAGAGTAATTATCTGTTAAACTTTAAAGTCTGACAAATGAAAAATGAAGCCACAAATATGCAAAACCAAGAAGTTTAAAACAGAACATCCAAGCAAATCAACACTAACACACATACAGGAAAACAGAATTGCTGGGGGACACAACTCAACCATGGTCCATATCTAATGTCTCCCGGGTGAATAAGTTGTATCATCAACCATCCATCCAGTCTCCACCTAGTCTAGCATTAGTACCATGATCCCCTCTAGTGTGATGGAGCACATCAGTCACTATAGCCACCAGGCTGCTGATACAAATAAACTACATAAATAAATAAACAGAACAGATACATGAACACAAAATAAATGAATAAAATCAAATAAAACATTTGCTCTTTACAGTGAAAAAATTTATTTATCCATTTATATGAAACACATACTCGACATACACATAACATGGTGCCTGATGTACAGTGGGAGGCGGGGAGGGGAGCAGAGGGCGGCCGGCGGCGATAGACTAGACCAGGGCGGGATGTGACGAGAGGCCGAGTGAGTCACCAGTGTTCCAGCAACTCGTCGTGGGGAAAATATTGCAGAATATATATGTATATGTATATAGGTATATGTATACAAAGGGACACAACACACAAATCAATTGTATCCATGTGGAGTCTGTTTGTCTAAAGCAAATCTCTACTAGTGGATAATGGAATTCTCAACGTAGGAATAAAACTTTAAATTTGCATTCTTTATAACACATAAAAACTAATTACAACTATTTTTTATTACACACCTCCAATAAAAAAAATCAGGAACTTCTGAGTATTAAAACAAAGTCAATGTCTCACTCAGCCATGAACATGTCGTCACACACAAGTCCAGAACAGCAAAAAGAGCACTAATAATAACTGTAAAAATATAAATTACAACAAGAATCTAAAAACAACAACTTCCTGGTATCGGCCCCAGAATGTGTAATACAGAGAGATAATGAAGAGTCCGCCAGCCGGCATCGTCCCTCCGTATGTACAGTGTTGCTCCTTATTACAGTGATAGAATTTGTATATTAACATCGTATTACTTGTATTTTTAAGTTTAATAATTAATACCAGTAATGATTGTATCAAATGGGGACTTTCTTCTTCTTTCTTACAAGTACTAATATAATACAAAGGAACTATACAGGAAATCATCAATATACACAAGTGCAGCACACACAGCTTTAAAAAAAACTTGTAATGATAAAGGAATCATAATTTCAAAACCTTAGCGCCTTTCTCTCTCTCTCTCTCTTACACACACACACACACACACTCTCTCTCTCTCTCTCTCTCTCTCTCTCTCTCTCTCTCTCTCTCTCTCTCTCTCTCTCTCTCTCTCCCTTACTCTCTCTGTCTCTTCTGGGCTCACCTCTCACAGGCGAAGTATTGGACGTGAAGACTACAGGCAGGGAAGCTGATGCCTTTTTTGTTGATGTGGAAGATTGTCACTTTTACCCCTATTACAATAGTTATATTTTTGTCTTGGATCCATTGAAAGGTTACATCTGCCATCAATACTGATAAAATCAGCAAAAATATGATTAATAAAAGAACACTTATTAAAAAATAGTTATTACGGTGAGAATAACACTTAACAGTTTGTACTAAACTTCTTAATATGACTTGACAACCATCACAGTATTCATCCATGATGACAACATTTTCTTTGCCTATAGATAACTCAATACTGTTTGAATGCTATTTACCAGATGTTCTATTTAATGCATTCAGACTACATTAGAGATTAAATTTCCTATGTTAGTGATGTGAAGATGATTTCAAGCACACACACTCACTCCCACCAATCTGGCTTGTTAATGAGTATGCATCCCACCCAATAGAAAGGTTTTACCAAGTCTGGGGTTGAGGTTTGGCAATACTATGTGGAAACATTTGTGCCTTATGAGGATCATGCAACAATGTTTCTATATATGAGTTAAAAAATGCAGTGCATGCAGTAGATCTGCTGTGATGCTGCAATCATGTGCGCTACTTCATGTATACAAAAAAACTGTGCCATAAATACTTTATCAAAATGTTGTGCTTGGAATTTTTCACCTCTTGCATAAAAATAATAGTAATATGAATAACAATAATAAAAAAAATAAAAAAAAATAATAATAATAACAGAATTTAAAAAAAAGAAAAAAAAAAAAAAAAAAAAAAAAAAAAAAAAAAAAAAAAATCATGTGGCAGACAACTTCAAAATTTGTTGCTAAAAAGTCATCAAAAAACATGGGGCTAAACTATCATCACAAAGTTTCTTCACTTGACAATCTGCACCAAGTAGGATGATGCCAACAGGTTAACAAAGAGCCTGCAATGTTACGAAAAAAAAAAAAAAAATAAATAAAAAAAATAAATAAAAAAATAAAATAAAAGGGGGCTAAAGGCATCAGCTTGGCCCTGGAATTGGCACACACACACCTCCTCCCTACACACCCGACACCGAGACGACATCTGAAAAAAGGACACAAAAACTTCTCCGTCCAGCCGTGGCCTCCGAGCCGCCACGGGACTGAGGCTCCTGCAGTGCATCCCGAGGGTCACGGCAACGCACATGTGAGAACCAAACCTCTTGGGGGCGGGCGGGGCGGGCAGGGGAATTGATTACGTTTCTCTTCTCCATGCAGGCAACCCAACGTCAAAAAAGAAGCTTAGAAGAGGTCCATTGAACACCAAGACAATACACGCACATTGCTCCCTCCTGCTGCTCCTTCTTTGTTTTCTTACGCGCGCACACACGCACACACATGGCAGTAACAGTTGGCGCACACACGCACGCGCACACACATTTCGTACACAGAAATATCACATGAAACTTGAAACATCTGAAAAGTTTTTATTATTATTATTATTTATTATTTATTATTTTTTTATGGTTTTTAGCGCAACAGAGCAGCTCAAAGTGATGATGGCGATGATGATGCGGTCAGGACAGGAGAAGTGTTACCTCGGACAGACAGAAGCCTATTATTATTATTATTATTATTATTATTATTATTATTAATAACATTATTAATATTATTTCGAGCGCAGTAAATGGTTTGCTATAGTCAGTCCCGCTCTTGAATAAATGCTGTGGGGGCAGTGGGATGAGGAGGGGGCCTGGGAGGCTCTGATGGGGGATGTGAGGCAGGGATGATGGGAGGTGGGGTTTACAGGGTACAGTGAAAACAGCTTCAACAGTGTCCAAGTAAATGCTACAGTCTGGCTTCCTCCTCCTCCTTCTCCTGCTGCTGCTGCTGCTGCTACTGAGTTTGGTGTCTGAATAGGTGAGGATGACGCACACTTCACTCCTGGCGGTGAGGTCCTCCAGCCACTTCCCAAGGGGGCCAAAGTGAGGGTAGCCTCCTCCACCTAGTGTGATGAGAGCTTGTTGTGGCGGCTTGGTTCCCTCAGGAGGATGAGGTGGCTTGAAGATCGTCTGGCTGTTCTATTGTAGGAGAACAGGTGTTTCCATGACGTCTAAGAGTCAGCGTGAAGCCCGACTCCTGTGGTGGCGGCGGTGATGGTGATGTTATTGTTGTTGTTGTGGTGTTGGTGGGAGTGGTGATCAGTGTTGTGGTTTTTGGGAAGGTGGGGGAGGGAGACAGGTGAGGGAGAACTCACACAGAAGCAATCTTGATAATGGATTAATAAAAATATCACATATGGAAATTTAAAATTTACAAGTGCAAAATATTGACTCACTGATGGGGTGATAAAATGTGGCACACTGAACTCCCCATTGACATTCATGCTCTCTCACTCACTCACTCATGCTGCTGCCTGGACCAAGCCAAGCATCTGTTTTTGCCCCTATGGCTACTACAGTCAGTCCTTGGTGGAAGACAAAATGGATAATACCTAAAAAATAACCCAGAACAGCAGCTAATTACATTGTGATGATTTAAAGCAATGAATCTTTACATTAGATCTGACATACGTACACAATTGACTTGTTGACTAACATGGAGACTTGGTTCTCATTCTGGGGCAAAGATCTAGTGATGACCACACATGCAAACAAGCATGCATGTATTCATGTAAGTAGGCACATATAAGTATGCACTTATGAACATGCACACATACATGCATGCAAGCTCACACACACATGCATACTCACGCACAACAATCGCACATACATACACGCAAACATAAGGAAGAAGGGGATATAAGCACCAAGTTCAATAATTAATTCTTCTCAAGGTCTAATGAGTTAAATATAAAAGTATAGAAAAAAATGCCATTCAATGTTTGCTTCCTGATTCCTATACTGCCATGAGACTCTCTGTCTTGGTGCACTGAGGTGGCAGGGAGGGGTTGGGAGGGGTGTACTGTTGTGCATAATTTGTGTGAGAAGAAAAAAATTGTCTTGCTGCTTCTGTTCCACTCATCCCTAACTTGTTCCTGCGACACATATTCGTTGCTCACTCCAGGGCACCACTAAGCTTCCTGTGGAGCACAACACTAGTGCTTCCTCCAGGGCACCACTGCATGCTCATACTGGGGCAATACTACGCTTCCTCCAGGGCACCAACTGATGCTTGCACAGGTTACCACTCAACACTCTGTCCAGGGCACCACTTGACACACTCCTGGCACCACTATGCTCACTGCAGCGCACCACTAATAGGTTCATTGTGGGGCTCTACTTTATGCCGGCCCCAGGGCAGGACGGGGTGTGGGGTGGGCCTCTTCTGCTGGCCCCGACACACCGCCCACACACCCTTTTTGAGCAGAGACAAACCTTCCTCCTGATGGGGCGGAGCCTCAGGTGAACCTGGGCTCCTCATATTCAAACTCATACACTTGAGGAGCACCCCGGCCAGGAAACTGGGCTGAACCATAGGCTCCTGGGGAGAGTCTGGCATGCTGGGGCACCCCATACAGGCCATACACACTGCCATCTACACCACCTGGGCCCCCCGGGCCCCCTGGGCCACCCTCTTGGCCACGGTAAGTAAACACGGTCTCCAGCTGCCCCTCGTACACAGCAGACTGGGGAGGTGACACACCATAATTGCCACCCCCAGGGTACACATGATGTGGTGGAGAACCCCCATACGGGCCAGGAGGTGAATAGGAGCCAGGGGCTGCGGTACCAGAGGAGGGACCCCGTTGCTGTTGGGACTGCTGGGTTTGAGCCTGGTCAGGGCCGGGGCCAGGGGCGGGGGGGGGCGTCCTGTCAGTCGTGGTCAGTGGTCATGATGCTGTGGACCTGCTCCAGTCGGTAGGCCAGGCGGCTCTTTGTGGAGAACTCATCCTCCTCCAGTGTCAGGATGAGCTGATCACTGTATTTGAAGGCATAGTTATACAGCTCAGCAAGGGCTGCCAGACTGTTGAACTCAGTGGTATGCATCTGCAAAATAAAGAACTCTTACCACTCTTTATTTTCCCATATTCACCTGTCATGAACTTTCTTCCCATGTAATACCTTCACCATTAAAAGGTCAGCTATCCTTGTGCCTAGAACTCTATTACTCACCCTGGACTCCTCTGCTAACATAGCATTCATGTCCTGATCTGAGATGGGTTGCATGATTTTGATGTCCGAGTAGTAACGTTCCACCCATTCCTTGTAGATGGGGATGTCCTTGGCATAAAGCAGCTTGGAGCTCGGGGAGTCCTTGCCTGGAAGAAGTGAAACAAGGGAATGTGATTCATGTTACTCTCTACAGATGAATATTGCACAGTAATGGCAATTTTCTAGTCTTCTCACTTGAAGCCAACTCAAGCAAGCTGTGTGAGCCTTAACAAGTTTGCACCCAGAATTCTAATTGGCTGCTGTCATTTATTCACAACTCTGTTAATATTTACTGTATTTATGGTTTTACATTATTTTCTAGAAAAAGCATTTTATCATACTTCATAAATACTAAAAATCAATAATAATCAAACCACTCAAGCCAATCAGAAAAGTAGAGGATCATATCAGTGAATGTACTGTTGATGTTGCAGTTAAGTGAGTACGAGCTGGGCACAAATACAGCCACCATGTTGGTAAACATTACCTCCTAAGAATATATTTTTAGTCAAGTTATATGGAAAAATTTACCAGTAAATCAATAATAAATGGAATGTAGGTAATGTATACCAATATGGTGGTTTTATGGCAGAGGTGATGCCTGACTCAAGTATTTGACAGCAATATCAACAGTGCATTTACTAATATATTTACTTTGTGAATTCTTTTTATGATATGTTTGAATGTTGTGGTTATCATTGCCTTTTAGTATTTATAAAATATAATAAAAATGCTATTATTGCAAATTTACTGTAAACCAGTAAAATCATTAAGTCATCACAGCTGTGAATACACAACAGCAGACGATCAGTCCTCAGCTTACAAACTTGCATGCACTCAAGCAGCTTTCTCAACCCAATTTTTTATGAACTGACTATATCAGAGACATTATGTGACTTTTATTATCTGAATCCTTTACTCTTAGTAATAACTTTCAAAGCTCACTTTTCCCTTTCACCTATACTTTCAATACACTTACCTAATCTGTGGTCTGAGGTGGAGCAGGAATCCATGAAGGTTTGGGCCACCACAGAAAGGCAAGCATCCACAATATTTGACTTGTGGATATCAAATACAAAGTTTGGATTCTTGATGAGGTTCACCCAGAAGCGGAGAGGCAAGCTGTTGCTTTTCCATGTGTGTACCACCTGAAATGAGGAACAAAAAAGAAATTCACAAACTGCACTTAAGTCGATCCTTATATTTTTTGGTCTTTCAAAGCACATCTTTAATAAAGACCACAATATAGGACATTAAACACCTATAATAAGTACATTTATCTATCTATATACAATCCAACAAAGAGCAGTAGCTGGGACAAGGCAGGGACATGCACACACACACACAATTACATTATTACATAAATCAGCTGAATATCTCACCTCTGGGTCAGTAATGCCATGCTGGAGAGCTTGGTCATCAAGGAAGTCAAACATGTATTTGATGGCTAAGGGCAACGCTGAGCCACGATGAGCCGTGCTAAAGATAGTCTCAAATAGGTCATCGACAAACTTCTGTAGTGTTAGCTTAGTGGATAGGAGGCGGGTGAGGTAGATTTCTGACACCATCTTGTTGGTGCGTTCTCCCTCCCGCTGCTCTGACTCTTGTTGCCTCACTAAATGCCACACCTGAAAAGTGAATGATCAGTAATGAATGGCAAGCACAAAAATTTCTAGAGAAAGAATAAGAAGGAATAATGTGAGCAAGAGATAAGTGAGCAAGGAAGATGAGTGCTGAAGTTTATGAATATGAATGTCAACAAAAGTGTGAGTGAGTGTGTGTGTGTGTGTGTGTGTGTGTGTGTGTGTGTGTGTGTGTGTGTGTGTGTGTGTGTGTGTGTGTGTGTGTGTGTGTGTGTGTGTGTGTGTGTGTGTGTGTGTGTGTGTGTGTGTGTTTGGGTGTAGGTGTGTGTAGATTGAATGAGTGTGTCTAGATAGAGAAAATTAATGGGGTTCAAATAACAAATACTCTTCCCTCAAGATGAACGCTGAGCAGGCAAGTGCATGTATGTGCAACTTTTCAAATAAATACAAAATGACAAAGATGGTGCACAATACAGAAATAAGCTGCATATTTATAACCTGTGCACTAGGGCATGTCAGGGGAAGTGGTATTGCAAGTAATGAGGCATTTAAAGGCTTGATATTGTAGACACTAGACAATGGAGGGGAGTGCAACTGTAAACGTTGGACCATTTAGGGAGTGGTATAGTAGATACTGTGCCACGTAAGGGGTGGCATTACAAGTATTAGGGAATTCATGGGAGGGGTATTGAAGGCACTACACCATATAAGGGAGTGGTATTGTAATTCATTATTGACCACTCATTGAGAAAATAAGATTAACTGTGCTAATTAAGATTTGGAAAATTTATACATCATTTACAAAGGTGATATATGTAAGAAAAAAGAAAAAAGAAAAAAGAAAAAAAAAATAGTAATAGCAACAAGCTTAGATAAAATAAAAAAAAACAAGAAGTGATTCATATCTATAGACAGAAGAATAGGCTTAAAAGTATTGACCATAACAAACATAAATGATACAGTACTAGTCTTTACTATTCTATTCTATAACAGCAATCTAAGTTGCAAAAAATAATCCCACTGTCTGATATTGGTCATGACAATATGTGAGCCAAATTATATCATCAAGCATGCAAAAGAACTGCAATAAATATTTCACAAAGCACAACATACAAACTAAAAAGAAATACGTGTGTGTGTGTGTGTGTGTGTGTGTGTGTGTGTGTGTATGGGTGTGTGTGTGTGTGTGTGTGTGTGTGTGTGTGTGTGTGTGTGTGTGTGTGTGTGTGTGTGTGTGTGTGTGTGTGTGTGTGTGTGTGTGTGTGTGTGTAATAAAATATAACAAATACAAGAACAACAATTAGAGCCAGCCAGCCATACATAAGTGCTTGGCGGCTGGGCAGGAATTGGGGCGGCAAGACGGACCTTTGCTCCTACCTTGACCCCGGCCTCATTGTCATGGTTAAGGGGTGAGGTAGCGCGAGATAGTGGTGGGCTGCCAGACGCATACTTGTTCATGTTGAGCGTCTCATATTTGTGGGATTTATCAGACTTGTCAGAGAGGATTGACATATAATTGTATATGGAGGACTGCCTGGGTATGAGAGTTAGCTGGGCCATGTCTGGCACATTATAGTGAGCCAGTGTATTGAGCTTCTTCCAGCCTCCATCAGGTCTTGTTGTGGAGTCGTCATCATACAGGATGAGGCGGCCTGTGGAGGAAAGGAAGGTAAGCTGCATGTCACAAAATTCATAAGAATAAAGATGTCAATATGCATGTGAGAAAAAGATGGATCATGAAAAAAATAGAAATGTGAAAATTCTGAAGGAATAAAGTAATGAAACATGGAGAGAGAGAGAGAGAGAGAGAGAGAGAGAGAGAGAGAGAGAGAGAGAGAGAGAGAGAGAGAGAGAGAGAGAGAGAGAGAGAGAGAGAGAGAGAGAGAGAGAGAGAGAGAGAGAGAGAGAGAGAGAGAGACTGGACATTGGTTACATTAAGACAGCATGTGGGCTGTCAATACTAGATTGAAAAAACAAGATAAATGTGTATAAGAATTTAAGCATGGGCAATAGATTAAGGGGAGTAAATTGTGGAGTGGATGAAAGTGAAAACTTCAAGATGTGTTGGACTTTGATAAATATTAACGATAGTTACTTATACCTAAGTGAAACAGAAGGATGATGTGAGAGAAGCCACCAGGAAAATGGATAAATAGAGTGAGTAGACAGAATAAAAGGATAAGATCTGATCATGTAAAGTGAGAATACAAGAAAAGATGGAGGCTCTTCTGAGATTTCTTTGAAGGAAATCTCTAAAGGGTAATGTTGTTAGTGATATGGATAGATAAACCAAAAGAAACTTGACACAATTCTGAATGTTAGCATCTCTTACAAAAAAGGTCACTCTGACCCCTTTCACTCACCTGAAGTTCCTGTACGCCACTCTAGGTCAAGGTCCTCCCGGCGTGGCCGCTGGGAGTAAGGAAAAGAGCGATAGATGGCATCCAGGGACTTCTCCTTCACCTGGGACACTGTGTCACAGTCCAGCACCTTGACAGGTGTCTCTCCTCCCTCCATGGGTCCGTCCACTCCACCCGCATAGAAGTTGCACATGGACACATACACAGTCTGAAAGAAAAATGTCAATAATAAGACAAAATTAAAGACAAAATTAAAGGAGTTAACAAAAGAATGGGACAGAAGTGGAAACAAATAATCTGAAGGATAAAAGTTTGCTGTGTGTGGAAGTAGAGGGAAATATTATTAGTGACATTCTATGGAAATAGTTTTGATTGGTATAAGATAGTACAGGTCAGGTATAATCTCAGTTACAACCAGGATGCTTTCCTATAGCTTCCTATATCTGTCATTAAATCTTGAGAGATAAATACTGCCCATAGTATAAATTAAACTCACTGGTACTGTGTTCAAGATATCTAAAAACAATATCTAAATCTATATATTCTTAAGATTACAAAAAGGAACCACTGAAGTGTCAACACGAAATCATTTTGCTGATTTTTTGTACTGATATTACTATCCACATGTCCTCTGCATCCTCTTACTCACCATCTCCTTGAAGTCAATGCTCTGTCTGATGAGCTTCTCCTCAGACAGGGAGTACCGTGCCTCTGAGGTGACAGCATCCACAGGGCCCTTGTCAACCTGCTGCTTAATGGCCCGGAACAGCATGTAAAGGGGCTCCCCAGCACATTCCTTCAGGAACTTGTACAGCAGGAATGTGAACCAGGATGACAACATCTTTTCTGCCACACTCTCAGTCCTGAAAGTTTGACAAGAGTCAGTGTGGACATATGAAATATCAACTCAGTTGAACAACTTAACTTAAATATTCAATATATCTCTACATGCACATGATAAAATTTCCAAGCATAAATTGGAGTTTACATATAGTAAAATTCATTGTTTTCTAGGATAAAAGAGCTATAAACTAAGATGCTGAATGCTCTCAGCAAAACAAAGTAACTGATTTTGCAGATCCATTTAGGTACATTAAATACACTAGATTCCAGGAATAAAGTACATATAATAAAGCTTATATAAAAATCCAACATGTTCTGAAATCTACGTTCCATTCTGCAGAAATACAGAAGTATGGAGAGAAAAGTGAGATGATAAGAATGGGGTGGAATTCCTACAAGAGTTGCAAGTAGCACATCAAGGTAGATTGAATTATTAGCACTGTTGACCATCTGTTCGTAAGTATGGCTGTGACCAGCACAATCTCTCATTTGTCATCTTGCCATACAGACATCCTGCAGCACTGTTGTTACCTTCCTTGTCATACCTGCTGATAACTGTTAATGAACCTTCACAATACTGTAATTCACTTTCTTCTAGCGGTTAGTGCAGCATGGGGTGTTATAGGAGCCCAAGTCCATCCATGTGTCCCTCCATAGCAGGTTTATTTCATCAGTTAACAAAGTACACATTTTTTCAATTATGGATTTATAAGCTTGTTCATTTATGTATATCTGTTTGAATTATTAATGAGCTTACCTTCGGAAAAGGAGCTTGGGATGGATCTTGCCCTCAATACATTTCTCTATGAGCTCTGCCAGCAAAGTTTTGAGAATGTCAGAACAATACTCCATCTTGCCCTGCAATGCTACCATGATGAGTGCAGCCACATTCACTCTGGAAAAGGAGAAGGAAGTGTTAGAGACAGTATATTTTTATCTTACTCCTTTATTACAATAACTTCTATAAAATGCAGCATAAGGGAACAAAACTTCCCAAAGACTTCATTGGTATAAACAGTTGAACAGCTAAAGGCTTTGCTGTTATTTTCTTGCTTAGTGATGCTGCACTAAGAGGCCAGTGATGGCTATGGGTTTCATATCTTCCACATCAATCTGAAGTATTTAAATCCAAAGTAGACAGCTGATATCTATTAAACTCTGATTTACATCTAACCTATATGTGGTGTCATGAATAAATGTAACAGGCAACTGTAGCAAGTTGTAATAGACCTCTGTTTCAGGATAATAAATTACCTAATGAATACACAGAGAAATAAATGAGCTTCAAACATGTGCACTGATTTCTACCTTACACATGTATCTCTCATTTCCAGCTTGGATCCTCCTCCATACTCATTCTCTCCACTCACCTGTCTCTCATGGAGAAATACCGGTTGGACTCAAGGGTGCGTATGAAGAGTAGTAAGAAGGTCTTGTTCATAATGAGCTGGCCAAATAGTTTGAGGCCTTTCTCTTTGCGGGCTAAGTCAGGACGATCCATCTGCAGTACAGTGGTTTCTTCTAGGTTTGGAAACAGGATCTTCATAGCATATGTGCGGTAATCAAGGAAGGGTATGCCACCACCAATCAGGTCACTGGTGAGGTCAGTCATCTCTGTCTGCAGCTCAGCAAATGCTGGAGAAGGGAAAAACAAGTGTAAATATGTCATGTCATGTCATGTCATGCATACTGCCTCAACAGGTGAAACATAAACCAAAGTGTGCCTGTCATATTTTTAAATTTCTGATACTGAGAGCAACATTGTATGTATGTGAAAAACTAAATTTTAAATTCAAAGTACTATATAGATACATATGAAAGAAATCAGCATTCTTTTAAGTAAATACTACTACTACTACTAATACTACTACTGTAAGTATTGTTGATTGGTGGCATCTAAACAGTCATACCTTCTTTGCACTCAGCAGCCACCCGGAGCTCCAACACATCCATCTGTTCCTGCATACTCTTAAGGACACGGGAGTTTTGGTTGCTTTTTTGGCGGTACACAATGAGGCACACTACTAGAATCAAGATGAGCAAGACTGCTCCCACAGACAGCCCAATGATCAGCTGCTTGGAGAGTGTCCCCACATTGGTATTGGATGCATACTCCAAGAAGCCAATTTCATAGATGAGATTATTGCCCACTTTGACCTGTAATATGTATCAGGATTAAAATTTGACATAATATGCAATATACTAGACAACAATAAGCATATAAATCAACTCAAAAACATATATTCAACAAGGAAAATGTGCAATAAGTGACCATGTGTATGAAATCACACTCACCACTACTTGGGGCAGATCATCACCCTCCAGTGGCTCTGGCTGTTCTCTTGGGGGCCGACAGGTGAGCTGTGACCTGGAAAGGGAGGTCACGTTGCAGGACTCTGCACCAATCAACACTTCCACATCTATTTCCTGTGAAGCTCGATCCAAGTTTATCCCATTGATGGTCAGGTAATCTGACTTGTACTGCTTTACCTGTGGGGAGAGAAAGAAGTAAACAATGGAGAGGAAAGAAAATGTCAATGAGCAATTACATTCAAGTCACTTATACATGAGTATTTGATGTAAAAGAAATACATAATGAGAGAGAGAGAGAGAGAGAGAGAGAGAGAGAGAGAGAGAGAGAGAGAGAGAGAGAGAGAGAGAGAGAGAGAGAGAGAGAGAGAGAGAGAGAGAGAGAGAGAGAGAGAGAGAATTTTCTTTTCATAATACAAACTTGGTTTCATAAACAGCAGCATGAAATTCAAAATCAAACTCCAAAGGTTAGTAATCTTTATTTTTAAATGTGTGAATGGATAAAATATAATTACCTACTTGCTAAACTAAGAAAAGATGCTAATTAAGATAGGTAAATGGTATATGCGAAGCTATACATCAAATCTGACACAAAGATTTCTGGCAACCATAATGCAGAGTCATTACATGATTTTCCACTTACTATGAATGGATGCAAATAGTGAATTTTCAAATTCTAAAAGTTTATACACTCAACCCTTGTAGATCACACACTTCCACATTGTGTTTTTCCACATCATGTCTTCAATAAGATTTCTGTTATGTATATATGTTATGTATATAGTTTTGCATCCATACTCATGTTGTGCATGTGCGCCATTCACACACCAGCCTGGTGGATCTCAAAGCCTTATCATCAGTTGATGATTGTTTCCAATGGTTTAAGCATTATGTTCATTTTTCATTGGTTCATACCAGCACCACTCTTGTAAGTGAATTTCAGAAAGCAAAACCCACATTGTGGTTTGATTGATTCAAATGGCTGAGTCCCTCTAGTCACTGGGTCCACCAATCTCCATGCCCTACCTGGGCCGCCAGCAAAAGGAAAGAGTAGTAGGAGGAAGACATTGACTCCTGTAGAAAGACTGGTGCTAGTTAAGTGCGGCATCAATGAAACAAACATGATAACAATTTACGAGAAGACATATGTAAAGCATATGGAGCTGGTCCATACTGACACAAGCAAGAATACATCACAGTCAACTATCACCAAGACCTCACAACTGCTGGCAAGATGTGTGGTATGACAAGCTTGAAATAATGTGGCAGTGAAGATGAGAGATGTAAAGGAAACTACCAGACAACTTTATCATACAGTGGCTCAGAAGAAGGGAGTAAAAGAGCCAACCTCATTCAATGCTTCCAATGGCTAGGTGAAAGATTTATAGGGTAAGGAAAATGGTGAAGAATGTTTTGATTTCAAGTGAAGCAAAAAGTAGTGACCCTGCCAGTACCAGGGCATATCCTCAATTCATGACACCATTGAGTCAGGTTAGAACACCCAAGACCAAACATTCAATATGGAGGAAACTACTTTCATGTTTAAAACTACACCCAGGAGAACTGAGCAATCACATGAAGTATGAGGTAGACATGTGACGTATGAGGTAGAAAACAATAGATTATCGAGGCATGTCATGGCGTGTTTCTGTGACACACAACAACAGTAAGCAGTATTATGGATCTGGTGGTCCTATGCTAATATAAAGGAAATATTGTAGGGTGAATTTTGGGTGACTGAGCAAATTACAATTAATCTCATAAACTGTGATCCTTCCACATCACGTTTTTCTGCGACACACTTTGGGTTGAGTGTAATTGGACATTTTCTGGTTACGATTTTATTTTCATTCTGTTCTTATGGTGGTGTATGTTGGGAAAACAAGAATACTTGTATACTAAACCTTACAAACTAGAACATCTTTACTTTCATAAATGTAAAATAAAACTGAACATATTAAAAGCAATCTACTGTTCTCCAAACTAGTTTGGAAGGGTTGGTGGATGCCACTTATGTGTACACCACAGAATGAGTGGCATTAGTAGTCCCTGGCTGTCCTTCCTCATGCATTAGCTCACTCTTAAGTGACAATAGCATCCATTGATATTTCCTGTACTTGGATATCTTTTGCTCCACAATTCTTAAAAGTATCTCTGTTGCTTCAATCCCAGAGGTTAGGTTTGTATGCTGTATTTCTGCCTCTTCAGGATGTGTATGTGGTACTTCCAGCTCTTCAATGTGGGCAAAAACCGTTATCTCGCTCTGCAAAAGTTAAAACAATTACACCAGTGCACTAGATGTAAGGCTTGGCAGATAAACAGTGTCTTACTATTCCTGGGAACTATAATTCACACAAAGCCGAGACATCCTGTTTGGGTTCAAGTACTTGTAATTAGTCCTGTACTCGAAAACAATGTTATACTTTTGCACTGATTTTTTTTCATTGAACAAAAAGAGATGATTTAAAGTACCTCTAACATTCTGTTGTGAGTTTCAAGCATTTTATAATTAGCTGTGCTTGCTTAAGAAGTCCAGAAAAACGTGAACTCCGTGCAACTCACTGGTTGGCAGCCTTGTGGCTCAATAACAAGTCAATACAAAATCCAACTATTTCTTTAAAAGCAAAAAATGTATAAAAATAACTCCTGATGACTTTCAAAGTACACACAATAGAATAATAATAACAATTTTTCTGTTTCAGCTCTTCGTGCTTCAGGCTGATGAAACATACATGCAATCATTGTATGTATATGGATACAGATAACTGCATGCATTGTACAGCCATAAAACTGATGGTAACTTGGATGCAATCATGCTTCAGAAGCTTGATGATTATGAACAAATAGTGGAGATGCGTGGTTATGAAGTCAAAACAAATGGCATAGTTAAGTAACATTAAGCTTTTGTATAATTAAAATTCATCACATATAGGAACTGAAAAACATCCATTTATCACAAAATCATATGCATTTGAAAATTTAATATCTATGTGACCAAATAAAAACAGACTGTCACATATTAAGGTTTACATAATTTGTAAACACTATACCATACTGAATTTCAGTACTTGAGCCCAACACATACGCACACATACACATACACACAATTGGATATCTGCTTTGAGTTTAGAAATTAATCAAATAAAATTCTTTGTATGATTCCTCTTACTAATAAATGAATAAATAAATAAATAAATGTATAAAACAAAGGAAACCAAGCTTACCTATCAACACTCCTCTGCATTCTCTTCATGTAGTCCAGCTTCATCTACGGTTGCATGGGTGTCAGTTGCCTCACGGCTCTTGTTCTTGAAAGCCCACACACACTGGGATTCTGATATTTTTCTCCATCATTTATTCTTGAGGGAACCTGGAGGGGTGTCCTCCTCTATTTCTGTCCACCTCAAAACAGCATCCATATACCAGAAGTTCTCAAGGTACTAATAACTTTGAAGACTTCAAAATCCTTTTCTTCTTTTTTTTTTCTTTCTATTTTTACCAACATGCTGTGATAATTTTTTAAAACCAAACTTTTCTTATTACAGTCACTGATGATCATTCAGTACATGGAACAAACAGGAGATCTGGTGCTTAATAAAGTAAGGTGGAATCATAATACTGCTCTTGTACATTATAGTGAAAAATGGGAGCACAAACTTAGTCCTTCAGAATAAAGATTTAAGTTAAAATAATACACTGTATTATAAGAAAACCAAAACTGAGCTGCATCTATTGTACTGTGCTTCAAGAGCAAATTCTACATATGATCCTTTGTATTAGTAATAATAATAATAATAATAACAATAATAATAATAAAAAAAACTATATCCCCATATACCATAACCTATCTACACTAAAATTCTCTCTCTCTGGTTCCCTCCAGGAGTGCCCCTTAAGAGACTACCACAGCAGAGGCTCCACCTCTCCTTATCCAAACATTTCCTTCTTGCTTATCTGAGTGCTCCATCTCTATTGGAGCTTCTTTCATGCTCAAAATCTATGATGGAAATAGTTTTTGACAATCCTTAACCAAAGCACTATAGTTTCTGATTGGTACAGAGTCCTGTTTCACCACTAACATGTCTTCCCTATACTGTTAAGTGAAATTCAAGAAACTTCCTAATTATACCTTGTTTCAATCATTTCTTGATGCATGTTCTCACAACACTAGTCTGGCCACACTTCCATTTCCATTTCTCAAGGAGTATCAAAGCTACAACTTCAGTTGAGTATGCTGGGAACACACACACACACACACACACACACACACACACACACACACACACACACACACACACACACACACACACACACACACACACACACACACAAAATAAAAAAGATACTCATGCAAGAATGTGAAGTTCCCAGCTGCACACAGACTTCAAGCAATGCCACACTAGATGGCATTGCATTATGGAAATCAATCAATGAAACACTCTGCTGTTATGTTGGGTTCAGGGTTGAGACCAATCAGAGTCCACAATAAAAAGTAAATGAACTACAGTAGGGATCTGATATATGGAAACTCAAGTAATGTAAGAGCACCAATGGCAACTCTATAATAGTTTGCCCAAAGTAGCCATTAACCTATTCAGATCTTGAGCTCTCCTATGCTTCAGTCTGGTGGTAACTGACACATGTCATATGGTAAACAGCTGAGTAGTATGGTAAATTTTGTTATATAAAAATAAAGAAATAAAAGAATAAGTAAAACAGAATGAAGGAATATAAATAAAGGTATTAATAAATGAAACTGGGTATACTGTATCTAATTAAGTCATTATACTTATTCTGACTAGTAACACACACACACACACACACACACACACACACCATATGATAAGTGAGTGCGTGGAATTTGCTTTAGCTGCTTGCTTGATTTTCATGTAGCATTCACTACAGGAAAGCTGAAGGTGAATGCAAAGAGGAGTTAAGTAATGCTGCATGAGAGTATTGTTGTTAGTAATGGATTTAAATGAATTTTACATCAGCTATTTTGAGCCTTAATAATTCCATACGAATACTGCCGTGTTAGCAAACCACAGTCATTAGAGGCAGACACACTAATGAGCAGAGAATCATGGCAACTTCAAGAGATGTGAAAACTCACACTGTTGGTGTCCTCAAATGGATGGTACAGGGGGTCTGGGAACACCCTGAAGGCAGGGAAGTCTGGAAATTTGTTCAAGTTGCGCACAGTCTTCACGTGGTCCATGAGGAAGCCGTAGTCCAGAAGCATTCCATTCTCATGGTCAATACGTTCACTAGCAGAGACTGAGATGGCAGGTGACCGACACTCCATCCGAGTTGAGTTTTTCACCTCACAAGGCTGCATGCAAGAAGTAAAGGCTTTCATTATTTGCCTCCCATGTAACATCTAATCTGTCACATACATGAATATATTAAATTAAAACTAATCTTTTTAAAATTCATCCAACTATGAAGTACTTTTCATGATGATTTAAGTGAAACCAATAAACAATCAGTTTATTTTGCATGTCATAAGCATTAACAATGAACAGTCACTACATCCCAATAAAGAATTAACAAATGTCACATGGCCACTTGATCAGCTAATGTACAAACTTTTCCTGTGTGTATATTTTTTCCCCTGACACTTATTGCCAGTAACAGATACAGCTTTAACCAATCACTAATTGTTTGAAGTATTTACTTACACTGGAGAACTCCTTCCCTTTGTACACAACATACATCTTTGGGTCCTTGATCACATTGAAGTTGGTGCCATCCACAGTGATGACAATGCCGCCTGATGGTATGCCCCGAGGACCATTGCGCTGGGAAAAAGTGCGTTAACATTAAAAACAACAGTTTGGTAAATGAAAAATCATAGAAATATAACCTAAAAAATGTCAAAGACAAGAAAAGTGTTTAATACTATAAATATAATTACTGGAATTCTGACACTAAAACGTTCATCCTTTACATTTCAGACAGACAATACACCACCCATCAACTGGAACTCTGGTGGTGTCACTGGCTTACATTGGCAGATACTACTCACCATTCCAGCTTGACCTGCTCGTCCACTCTTCACAGAATGTATCTTGGGATCATCTACATAGGTGAAGAACTTCCCTTCCAACTGGCGGTGCCCATTGTCAAAGTTCATGGCAATCTTTCCTTCAGTCAGTGTGGAGGCATCCGAGGTGATGCAGGTGGCTACTGTAGCGTTAGCACTGTGGTAAAAGATATGAGGAGATTAGCACACACAAGGACACATGGACAAACACACACACACACACACACACACACAATCACACCCCTTTTTCCAAATTTTGAGAGATGGGGATACCTGCTGTTCCTGTTCAGTTTCATCCTGCACTATTCACTGATTCTCTTCCTTTCCCTTCCATTTTCCAAAATGTGAGTCTGCCTAATATATGATATAGTACACAAGGTTTCAGTCAAGGATCTTTTGCTTTCCTATGCTTTGCTCTTCTATGTTCCTGTTTATCTTGTCAACTGTGAAGTTTGAAAAAGTTTGCAAGAAAGTGAGTGAAAGCACTAAATAATTACTTCTAGATTTAACACCCTTCCTTACTTCCTCTCTTTCTAGTTTTAACGAATATCAAAGTCTTGTTTTTCCCAATAGCTATAAAACTGGTAAACTCAAGAGAAGTTCCAGAAAAATTCATAGTGCTTCCTCAACTGTAAACTCATCCCTCTCCTCTAGTGTTTCCTGATATGCCACGCACCTCTGTATCTTGCAGGGACGGTCACTGATGAAGGCCTCAATACGACTCCCGGCATTCATGTGGTGACCAATGATGTGGAGCAATGTGCCTCCTGATCTCGGCCCAGAGGAGGGTGTAATGTCTGTGATCTCAGGGTTCACAAACTTGTACTTCTCAATACTCTCTCCACGGTACTCCTTTTCAACCTAGTAAATGGGAGTCACATTTAGTCTGTGTATACATGTTATATATCAAGAAGTGGGAGGAGAGGGAGGAGGAAATAAAGAAAGGAAACAAGTTTGAGATAAGTGTGGATGGGGAACAATAAGTCAAGAAGTAAGTAAGTGCAAGGAAAGGTATGGATGGGAAATAAGAGCCTCTGGATGGTAATGGATATATTTTAGAAATGTGAGTAACTGGGTAGCATGCACATTGCACAATTACATGAGAGAGAGGGAGAAGGCGGGGTATGGGTGGTGAATGTATGGAAGGATGTGACAGGGGATGGTTTGGAGGTGACTTGGCAGCATATGAAAATAAACTGAAAATATATATATATATATATATATATATATATATATATATATATATATATATATATATATATATATATATATATATATATATATGTTACAGTCAATACCTGAATCCAGACAATTTGTAAAGTGACTTATTTTTTCAGGCAATTTGTGAACTGCCTGGTTAGGTTAGGTTAGGTTAGGTTAGGTTAGGTTAGGTTAGGATAACCTAACCTAACCTAACCTAACCTAACCTAACCTAACCAGGCAGTTCACAAATTGCCTGAAAAAATAAGTCACTTTACAAATTGTCTGGATTCAGGTATTGACTGTAACATATATATATATATATATATATATATATATATATATATATATATATATATATATATATATATATATATATATATATATATATAAAGAAAAGAAACCAAAAACCAAGAAAACATTAACAACAAATAATCAATTAGAAATTCACAAATTATTTCAATCCATACTCAAAAACACTGGAAAACAAATCTTATGAAATCAAATAATATTAACAAAATAAACTAAATGTTAATATGAAACCAATAATAATAATATAGAAAAAAAAAAAAAAAAAAAAAAATCAAACTTAAATAAACAAAAAAAATCTGCCATGTTACCAGCTGGATGCTATCGTGTGACATGTGACGGTCAATTCCCTTCACCTTCACCAGAATCGGTCCCTCCTTGAAGTCATTCACACCCGGGGAGTCCACCATGCAGGTTACCCTCTTCGTCTTAACATAAGACTCGCGGTACGGCTGGCAGGTGATCCCTGCCACAGTGATGCCTTCATAGATGTCCTCTATCTTCTTCCCCAAGTTGATGCCTACAGAAAAGGAATTCATAATATTATAATTTGCATCTACCCTGCCTAAATATTTTGGCTCTTTATTTTCTTTATACAGCAAAATCACTCTTATCTGGCATCAATGGGACCGCCAACATGCTGGATACTTGAAGCATGCCGGATACTTGAATAGAAGTGAAATTATGTCCACAATCACCACCCTACACTCACGCATCTTACCATAACAAAGATCAGCTGATCACCGTCCTGTGCGTCGCCACCCGCGCTGTCACCTCACACTCACCAACACACAATACTACTGTACTAACATTCTCTTTGATACTTTCCTCTTATAAATAAGTTGATGGGTTACAAAAATAAAGTACATATACACTTATTTGCTTTATTCAATATTAGCCAGCATATATAGCATACAATAAAGATGTGAAAATGTACGAGTGTTTGTGACACTTTTTCGCTCCCCACACCTCTCATTCAACACCCTCCGGGTAATCAACATCATCAGATTCTGTACTCGTTTGCCCCACTTCTTTTCCCTTACAAGCTACTTTAAAATAGTTTCTAACGTCTCCTTGTTTGCAGCTCCTTCTTCTTTGCAGCAAAAACTCATTCTCAATGCAGTGAAGGGTCATAACATCTCAGGTTGACATGTATGTGCACTGCTCAGCAAACCTGACAAAGCCAACTATGTGTTTCGCAGCCTGTTCCCAAGTTACTTATCACCATCATCATCATCACTATCATCACTAATTTTCTCTAAATGATCTTCTACTACAGCGTTGATAAGTTCCTCGTCTGTGAGAGTGAATGTTACGGCCTGATTTTCGTCCACATCCACCCGTTCCTGTAACGCTTCATCTGTCACTTTAAGTTGCACATTTCCCCCCCATTTCCCTCAGCTTGCTCACCACCGAATTTTTCATGCCACCTACAAACCCTTCAAACTCCTCATCATCCTCATCATCACACATCATCAAAGGGTACAATTTGCACCAACATCACATCAATGTTTGCCTTTTAACATCTAGCTAAGCAAGTGAAGCCATGAATATCGCATCCTTAACATTAAACTGTTTTTGGAACTCGGGGATTGTGCCGTCCTCATAATTAATCATAATTTAATCGATTTTATGAGTACACATTGATTTTTTATTGATTTTAAGGCTCGGGGAAAAATGTGCTGGATACTCGAATGCTGGATGAGAGGGATTTTACTGTATTCTATTTTCATAATATAATTCCTATAAAACTCCAAACAAAGACATACAAGCTTAAACAAAGTTACTCCTCACCCTCAATAGTGACATTGGTGCCACCATCCCACGGTCCACTCTTGGGATAGAAGTCTGTCACATTTATGATGGGGCAGGTCCGCTCACGGTCCAGCCAGGAACCTCCATCACACTTGTCCTGCACTTCACAGCGACTGGTGGACTGGCACCACCCACAGCGGTACCTCTCTGGCAGGCTCAGGCACATGCCACAGTTATCAGCCATCAGATGACACTGGTATACCAACACTGTTAAGATGAAAAAAATTAGGTAGTGGACAGAAATAATGAGATCAATATGGTGACTAAAATGTTCAGATATCAATCTAATGGAGTAGTAGAACAGACAGACTCACCATGAATGTTCTGAGGGTTGTCAAGGGGCTTGGAGCCACCCCAGATAACAGCAAAGGTGGCATTGGTGGAGGGGGCAGCAGTGGTATAGGCAAACTCCATGCGGTCACAGTAGATAGTGTCACTCAGCAAGTTGGCGCTGACGCTGGTGACTCGACCCTCAATGTTGAACTGACACACAAATCGTGTCTGGGTGATGAATTGCTGTACAGGGAAAAGGAAACATAAATAATAAGGCTTGATGTTGATTGAAGGTGGCTTGGTTGTACAAATTTGATGGTTAGCTAAGGAGGGATTTTTATGTTAGTGTAAGGTGTGGCATTCAACAGGCATCATGAATGCTGGTGTAAAAACTGGCTATTGAGGTTAAGTCATGAGTGTGGTAGGCTCATGTACTAGCATCTACATGCATATCTGAGTCCTTACTCCAAGGATTTTCTTCAAAGGTGGCAGTCATCCAACATTTTGTTAGCTATTCCCATTACGCTTAAAAAAAAAAAAAAAAAAAAAAAAAAAAAAAAAATTCACAGCCCTAATGGTTCTATCAACATACTGCCTTTACCTCTCAGATATTCTTATGAGTAAAGACATACATTAAGATACAGCAAAGGCTTAAGAACCTGATAAAAATATTGTATGAAAAATACTACAGTTCAACTACATACTTTCATTCTACAATATTTGCATGTTACTCATCACAAGTTTTAAATTTTCTGTGCAGTCTAAATATACTAATATCAAAGTAATGTTCACATAACAGGGATACTGTATGCCACTAGTGAGAGAGAGATGTGTTGTCTCAGTGGTACAGCCAAGGATGGAAACATCTGGCCTAGCAGAAAGGAACTTGATTTGGTATCTTTCCTTTAAATAATCAGTCATATCCACCTAATTCTCCCCATTCCCTTCTTCCTCTTTCAAGTCCAGGGATATCTTACATCCCTATGGTGATATGAGTAGGGACAACACTCTTTTTCTTCTCCCCTCTTGTTGTTACAACCATGATTAAAAAACCCATGTGCTGCCAATGATGCTACTACCATCACCAACACTACTTGCAGTAGTACTAGTAGTAGTAGTAGTAGAACATTATTAGCAATAGCAGCAGTGGTAGTACCATTTCAAAATTCTAAATGAGGGAGTGGGGAGAGATAAGCAAGCAGAAGTAAATGAACAGATGATAAAGAAATTATGTATAGTACCAACAACAATAGTAGCAACAATCTGAATATCCTAAATGAGGAAATGGGAAAGATAAGCAAGCATGAACAAACAATGTCATAGAGATTTAAGGATAAAATTTGAGCTCTGCTGTCTCAACTTTACACCATTTCACTATCCAGGATTGTATAAGTCATGATTCTATGCTTAGAAAAATGCCATTCACATGATTGCAGTCAGAATGACTTAACTTTAGCTCACAGCTCCAAATAGCATTACTAACAGTTTTTACAATTAAATTAGCACAATTGTTCATATCATGTTTATTGGAAGTCTTCACTTGCAATGTTTGCAGAGACTCACCGCAATGTTGTCCACCTTGACTTTGATGGACTTGTCTGTGCCTGAGGACACCAAGATCTCTTGACTCTCAACAAAATTGATTCGGGGACAAAAGGCAGGTCCACTCCTGATGCTGGGACCCACACGCTGCAGAAAGTGTAACATATTGAAAATATAACCATGAGGATTATTTTTCATTCAATACATCCAAATAGTACATCTTACTAACTCCTAAAATAAACAATCTAGATGCAAGCAAGGAAATTTATAAAGTTAAAAAGCATATAGTGTATGACATACACTGATCTAAAAGAGACATAAACAACAAAAGCATCTCTGGCCCAGCCATTACTGATCATCATGGACTTACGTTGATGCCATTGACCAAGACATCATTGCGACAGTTCTCAGCCGAGTCATGAGTGCAGCGATGGCCATCTACACACCAGTCACAGGGAAAAGGTGAAGACACACACTCCGTGCATGAGCTGTATGTGTTGCAGTCAAAGAAGGTGAAGTTGGTTGATACAAACTCGGGACCCTCTGATTTGCGCACTGATAGCTTGGCTGTGAAGTGATCTGTTGGACAAGAACAGAAAAGCTTATGAAGGTACAAAAAACAATACTATTACTACAGTACTAGTGTTACTCAATTACACTCCATGATGATAATTCTTGACATTTTTACTTCTTGTCAAATGATACTGCAGTGGCTAAGAACATCAGTCATAATGACATCTACTCACGTTCAGTCAACAAAGATAACACACACACACACACACACACACACACACACACACACACACACACACACACACTCACGTTGGTTCTGAGGGATGTCTGGCAGCATGTCATTCCTCGGGGTGGTGCAGGAGACCCCCTGGGCCGTCCGTGTGGCATCAGTAGTCAGGTCTTTATTCATGGCACTAAACACACACTGCAATGAGCCTTCTACAGATGGCAGGTTGTCGATGTTGAGAGACAGCTGTCACAAGGAAAAAGGAAGGAGCTATAGTAAAACACATTATAGGTGAAATGAAAATAAGCATACCACAAAATAAATTCCAAGTCTATACACATAAATTATAGATGAAAAAAAAAAAAAAAAAATCACATCCTTTTAATGATTTCTACATGCCTGATAACAATTCACATCCTTTATCATGCAATTTTTTTTTTATTTTCAAGAACTCCTAATGCACTTTCTAGATTTGAGAACAATCCATACTTTAACATTATACATCTTATATTCATGAACCATTTACATCTTTTAGGATCGTGCATCTCAACCATTCCTGAAGATATGGTTTGGTGCCAAATCACTGTCACCATCAGTGGCAGCTCGTGGTAAAAAAATAATGGGGGCTGCATAATACTTGCAGATTACAATACTAATGAGGCTGTGCTGTAGGCAGTTTTATTTGAATCACAAATGTTATGTTTTGTACTCATAGGCTCATAATTAAAAAATTATGTATTGCCAAAGCTATGAGGAACATTTATCAAGTTATTAAGTACAATATGTAGTATTGAAGTAACCATGACACTGAAACTAAGCTTCGGTTGTCACGTAGGGTGCTAAAACTGGCTAGTATTTACGAATCATGAATGTAATGCACTATTTGTTTAACACAGAGGGTGAATAACACTCCCTACTCAGGGTGCCATGCAGGGCTAAACTGACTCCAACCCTGCTACAGTCTGGCTGGCACTACGCCAATCCTGGAAGAAGTGTTTTACTCTGTAATTAATCTATCAAATCTGGTTGTATTTTGTTAGAAAATGATAGAAAAAAAAAAATACTGAATGGAATATAAAAGTATAATATTATTTATTTGTATAAAATGAATTATATGAATGGATCACTCATCTGCCTGGCAAGGCTGAAACAGGGAGGTCTGCAGCCCACCAGCCCTTATGGACCAGCCGCCCGTAATCACCACCACCACCCCATATACCACATACCGTCCTGGCTGTTGTGCGTTGCAGCTTGTCTGGCATGACCTGAGTGATGGTGGTGCAGCGGCCTGTCTTGTAGCTGACCCAGTGCTGAGGATCCTGAGTGGCATCACGACAATCCCTACGCAAGGAGCACTTGTTCTCCAGTGAGCACCATCCACAGTACGGGTCACGAGCCCCTAAACACTGGTTGCACCCCTCATAAATGCTGCACTCTTGAGCTTTCACCTTAGAGACCTGCCAAGGAAGGATGATTAGAAAACCATAATGAAAATTAGTTAAAAACCTGTTTGTAGGAAGACATCAAACACCACCAAGAAAATCAGAGGCAAGTATAAACAACTCATACAGCATTTGAGACAACTAACTGGTCACAATCCAGCATCTGAGACAAGTACTTGGTCACAATACATGATACATCTGATTTCATAAGAGTCCACATACCTTGTTGCTGGTCATGACATAAAGATGGTCACCACCCTTGTCAAAGAACATGTCCTGCCTTACAGCAGAGCCTTGGTCCACCACGATATCATCATACTCCAAGGCATTGTTCTGGTTCTCAATTACCACCTGCAAAACAACAAGGCTAATTAAGAACAACAAAGTATAATCAAGATAGCACAGCACAGTGACAAACACAAAAACATGAAAATGTTAAAGCAATGAAGCATCTGACCAAAAATACAAAAATAGAAGCATTTTTTACATATGAAATCAGAAGTGATGGCAAAAAATTTCTATAAGATACAAATTTAGAAATTATCAACTAGCACATCTCACTCAGAAAAATAATGACAATAGTCATGACAAAACTACAAAACTGAAGTACTGCACTAAATACCTGCCACAATATTAACAAGCAAGGACATTTTCTCTCAAGGACTCATCACAGGGACAAGCTATTGCCTGTGCAACAACAGTGAGTTGTCTCCTAATTTGGACAATATTTCCATCAAGCCATAACTGCTGACCTACCTTCTTGAGATGTCCATGGGCCGTGCCAAGGAAGACAACAGTGTAGACCTCGGTGGAGGTGGCAGCCACGGCTGTGAGTCTTGTGGGGAAGGTGAGGATGGCCAGGCCCTCCACTGGCTGCTCTCCCCCAAGTGGAGTGTTCACATCCATTCCACAGAAATCTTCATTCAAGTCTTTGATCCTCTGTAAGAAATTGAAATGTGTCATTAAGTCGAGCAGCACCCACATACTAACCTGTCATGAAGCCTGTCTGTCTGTCCACTAAAAGGATTTTGTAGAGCACTCTGCTAGTTCAACTTTTGCAGTTCCAGCAAACATGACATGTTAATGCCGTTCTGTTACAATCAGTGCCTGTACAACTAATAAGCAAATATGTACCTACATTTTCCTGAGAAATGGCACTTATACAATAGGAATGTGCAGCAGCAACTTCCTTCAAGTTTTCATTACTCTGGCTGCTTGTTTTGTATGCTGATCTGAAATCACTGCCAAAATGCCAAGCATTCGATGAAGTCTTGTATCTAGATTGTAAAAACCATTAGAGATAGGACTCTTGCATTACTATAATGAACATGTATCATGTGTCCAATGTTGTCCTTGAAATTCAAAAGGCAAGAACTAAGGCATTAATAAAAAGAAAAATGTATGAAATGTCACAAAAACTTTTTATATTTTTCCTTGATGGCTAAGACACACAGTGCAAGGCAAGAGTTTGTACATAAAGGCTTTCAAGTGTATAAAATATTCTGGCACATACAGTGCAAGGTAACTTGTTCATTAACAAATGAAAGGAAAAATTGAAGCAAGATATACTGCATATATATAAGGTCAATTATAAATACTAAATAATATAAATATAAAATCAGTAGTCTCCATCTTGTATCAATTGAGATGGGAAAAGATAAAATCTAATGATTTCAAAGAGCCATGGATGATCCAAGCCAGTGACTGAGCTTGCAGTGACCTTATCCACACCCAGCCTGGCACAGTCTCAACACAATGGCCAAAGCAACAATGAAGGGTTCACCCAAGGGAACAGAACAAAAGACAAATAGAATTAAGAAACCTCGAGTGGTAATGAGTGTCCGTGAGTGGAGTCAGGCTGGGAGAGTCCAACGGAAACAAAACTGCCATAAGGCAAATACTGTTGTAACACCTGAGTGAACTGCTTACCTAAAGTGGAAAATACAGTAAAATCCCTCTCATCCGGCATTCGAGTATCCGGCAGCTTCAAGTATCCGGCACATTTTTTCCCGAGCCTTAAAATCGATACTCATAAAATCGATTAAAATTCCTGCGCGAGGCATACTTTGTCCCCTCGCCACCAGAGCGCACTGCTTCGCGCCACCCGCGGCCCACTGCACTGTGTTTACTTAGTGACTCAGTCCCGCGTGTGCACTGTTTACCGCCTGACGCCTTCATCATGCCTAAAGTTGTAGAAAAGAGGAAGCGTGTTGTGCTTACACTTAAGCAGCTGATCAGATCAGCTGATCTTTGTTAAGGTAAGATGCGTGAGTGTAGGGTGGTGATTGTGGACATAATTTCACTTCTATTCAGGTATCCGGCAATATTCAAGTATCCGGCATGTCGGCGGTCCCGTTGATGCCGGATAAGAGGGATTTTACTGTACTTCACTGCAGTCACTGAATACAATCTACAGTGCTCAAGACAGTGTGGTATGTTTAGGTGTGGCAATAAATAAATAAACTCTCATCCTTCACAACCCGATGATAGATGAAGGATCCTTGCATTTCTTGTTTTGTTTATTATTTCTTACTATTAGGAGGAGCTCTAGGCCGCGCACCTCAGTCCGTGTTGTTAAGTCTGGAAAGAGTTGTTATTCCCTCAAGTGCAAGTCAGTGAGCGAGTGTGCCGTGCTGAGGGATGGTGGCTGGTGTGGCCGTCACATTTACTTATCGGTAAGGCGAGGCCGTAACTGTCTTCGTCACTCCCATCATGAGCCCCTTAAACAAACAACTAATGTATACTATTATAATGTATTATCGCAGCAGTGTGGGATAGCGGTTACCCTGCAACATCGCGCCACTACCCGCTGATGGGCAAATTAAGCTGACCGTGAAATTGCATTATCGGTAATCACATGCCGCCCTTCACTCACTGGTAAATGAATGGCACACCGGTAATCTGTGTGAAAAAAAAAAGCGAAACCTGCATCCAATAACAACAATACATGTATGGTGCATTTTACTATTACCCCACACCTCGTGCCAGTCACGCTACCAGTGGTTGAATTTCTCGGGACTGTAAGACCTCACCACGTTGCCCTCAAACAATGGCAGACACCAGTCACAACAAAGATGTTTCAAAGCAAACCCTCGCGCATAAATTATTCAACACGCTTTAAAAAGTAACAAGAGCGCAGCTGGTGGCATTACAAATAACACTGGGAAAAATAGATGCTGGCGTGGGAAGGTGAGAGGAAAGGTCAAGGCAGATGCGCGCCACGAGAGTACAGCAAAACACGAGCAGTTACGTTGCCTGCGCTGTGCAAGGAAGGGTGGCTGTGCAGAGTGCTCCTAATGACACACACACACACACACACACACACACACACACACACACACACACACACACACCTTAAATTTTAAGGGACAAACAAAAAAGGTTTATACAAAGAATAATAACAGCAGCACTGAACGATACCAGGAAGTCAGAGTAAGACCGGGAACAAATACATGAGAGCGAGCCTGGGCTTCCTCGCTGTGGTGCGCGGCCAAAATAATGTTCGAGAGCATGAGCGTGAGGCAGGCAGGGCGTGCGGCGGCTGCAGGAGTTAGATGGTGAGCCCCGGGTTGGCCCGGTAGGCACGGAGCCACAGGACGTGTTGACATTATGTTATAGGAGGGCGCTGCTGAAATGGCACTCTGTGTGTGTGTGTGTGTGTGTGTGTGTGTGTGTGTGTGTGTGTGTGTGTGTTCTGTAAAGGAGGGGCTGCACCCAATGTTGCCAAACCTACTATCCCTCCTGAGGCTCCGCCCGTTAAGAGTAGCTTTCCCGTTTCCTGGAATGACTAATCCTGGCGCAGGTGCGCATTTTATACATTGTTAATTTCATAGTGAGTCTGCGTAGAGCTGTGAAGGTGATTACAGCTCACCCCGGCACCTGACGTCACTACGGCGCGCCACACTCTGCCCTGGCGGGAACCCTGAGTCATAGAGGGTCCCGGGACCCGTGGCGCCGACTAGGCAAGGCTCGTCAGCAAGCCCCACAACTGGCTGCTGGGGACGGTACAGTAACTGCTGATCACAAGATACGCTGTTCACTAACCACAATGGATACGTCTTATATTTTCAGGAAATCCCAGGGATTGTTCTGTACAATATATGCACAAACACCTCAGTAAATATAATACAACTAATACATATAATATAATACAACTAATGTAAGCTATACACACACACACACACACACACACACACACACACACACACACACACACACACACACACACACACAGCAAAGGAATGCTTATGTGCAGCAAGATGACGTCTCACACAGAGACATTTACAATACTAGCTGCCACCAAGTCAAACCCTTCGTTTCCATGCCTTGCACTCGTATCCCCCCCCCCCAAAAAAAAAAAAAAGTTCTTTGCAACACTAATTATCGTAAATATGAAAATGTGATACACGAAACTTATTCTGCCCTTGTATGAAGGCGTGTGACCTACTTCCAGACATGAATAGGTAAAATTAATGAGGGCCATATTTCCCTTTCAGACCGCTGGCACAGTTCACCGCGGCGCGATGCTTGTTTGACGCGGACTAACAGCACAAAACAACACACTAACAAACAAACGAAAAAAGGAGAACATTACCACAAACATACGCAACGACAGTATTCGGCGCAAAACTACCTCTAAAGCTACATTAAACTAGAAACTAATTAAAAGCGGCCTCGATAATGGGAGCAGTTCAAAAAACTCCCCCAGCCTCGGAGCTCCCACGTAGAGGAATATTGATCTCAGAGTCCGTCCGTCCGCCGCGGCCCGACAAAAGGCCCTTGCGCCGCTGCTCCTCACAACACATTAACGCATTCACACAACAGACAAATTTATCTTTACACGGACATAATGCCGACGCCATTTTGAGAGAGAGAGAGAGAGAGAGAGAGGAGAGAGAGAGAGAGAGAGA
>NC_087167.1:7465000-7477500 GCF_035594125.1 Scylla paramamosain | reverse complement strand
CATTCTCTCTTACTAACTCACACGTTAAGTTGAATTTATGCTCAGTCAGGGAGAGAGAGAGAGAGAGAGAGAGAGAGAGAGAGAGAGAGAGAGAGAGAGAGAGAGAGAGAGAGAGAGAGAGAGAGAGAGAGAGAGAGAGAGAGAGAGAGAGAGAGAGAATTTCCATGGTATGTACTCTCTTGTCTTGGAAAGGGAGGAGGAGGAGGAGGAGGAGGAGGAGGAGGAGGAGGAGGAGGAGGAGGAGGAGGAGGAGGAGGAGGAGGAGGAGGAGGAGGAGGAGGAGGAATTTATGACTGCCCATCACATACATATTAATAAACCGGATGTTGTTTAGTTGTTTTACTTCACCTATTCATTACACACACACACACACACACACACACACACACACACACACACACACACACACACACACACACACACACTTCGGATAAGCGGTTGTGAGAGAGTTCGCAACCTACGCTTCTTTTGTTTCCTTATGAAATTTATGTTGCGTGGTGGTGGTGGTGGTGGTGGTGGTGGTGGTGATGAAAACTGTATTATTATCATTGTCCTTGTTGTTGTTGTTGTTGTTGTTGTTGTTGTTGTTATTGTTATCATGATTTTTATTACCAAGTGCAGTAAATTTTGGTAATACACTTTCTATTAGCGCCAGTAGGCAAAAATCATCATTATCATCATCATCATCATTACCACTACACTACGAACAGTCATCACCGCTATGAAATAAAAACAGTATTGGGTTGTAGGTTGAATAAATAAAAATAAATAAAAAAAACAAAAAAAAAACAAATGATTAAAAAAATATGTTTAATCTGATCACACACACACACACACACACACACACCAACCCTACAGTCTCATTAAACTCACGGTAATCGCGTATTATCTCATAATTAAACAATTTTCCTCGCAGCCCGAAGTGTTTATATGAATCAAATAGCAATAATAGAGAGGCTGAGGGGAGGGCGAGAGGTGGCAGGGGGAGAGGGAGAGGGAGAGGGAGACGAGGGAGAGAGAGAGGGTAGAGGGTGATTAGCAATATAGTTATGTATAAATATTGTCAGATTTAACGAAGTAGTAGTAGTAGTAGTAGTAGTAGTAGTAAAGCAAACTTGTCAACTTTCTCAAACATGAATAATATAAGTACACTGTGAATTCCTGAACAATAACAGTAATTCTGCACACGTAGCTTCTGTTTTTATCTTTCCTTTCTTCCTTCCTTTGCATGTCTCTCTCTCTCTCTCTCTCTCTCTCTCTCTCTCTCTCTCTCTCTCTCTCTCTCTCTCTCTCTCTCCACCAGTCAGAGCAGCATCAGTCACCCTCGCCACGCCCTCAGGTGGACTTCAATGCTATCGAAAAAGCGGCCTTGATATCACAGCGGCAAGGTCCGGGCGGCGACGTCCACCTGGCTGGCGGGATGCGGGCCGCGGTGGGCGTGGGAGAGGCGTGGAGGCGGAGACGGCGGTGCGCGGTAAGACTCACAACTGCACGACTCATTCACTCCGTTTCTGTTTACTCCTTTCTGTTTTTATCTCCTTCCAGAGCCGTGAGGTGTTTCATAGCTTACTCGCTCAAACACACACACACACACACACACACACACACACACAGGCTGGATATATGAAGACCAGCTACGGAATGATGAACACCGCTGTCTTGTTTACTTTCATGTTCAGCTTGGTCGGCTTTAGGTACGCGTGTGGATGAATAGGCTGTGACGAACTGACCACCAAGACTGTTCCCAAGCACGGATATACGTGTACATAGTTAGACAGACGGATAGATAAGAAAATGATAAGAAAAGACAGTGACAACGATTGACAAGTGTAAATAAAAAAATGCAAGTTATAAATAAAGAATACATGTTTTCATTAGTCTGAGTACAAGTTAAACATCTTGCTCGTGTATCATCGAAGAAAACACACACACACACACACACACACACACAAGGTACGCCCCTACAGCCAGCCAGTAGCCAGCCCCGCCCGCCACCACCTGCCAGCCAGCCAGCCAGCCATCCAGCTCTCCCTGCCGTCACCGCCTGCACACGCTTGGCCAGACCACAAAGAGGGAGGGACGCAGCGACAATAAAACCCAATCACTGAATCACATCACTCGCCGGAAAAAACAATAATACTGTAATCAAATTAGCCTGATATAATTCTTCCGCCAACCTGACTACAGCCATTTCCCGAAGCCTTCCCCTCCCCCATTTCTTTTCCTTATTTTTTTTGTTGACCACTTGCCAAAATTTCGAGGTCATTAGTCTGATAAAAAAAAATAGGAAAAAAAACAACAGCAACAAAAGATAAGCCACTATGAGTAAAGCCTATTACCGTGTGTGTGTGTGTGTGTGTGTGTGTGTGAGGAGACGGGGCTGGACGGGGTAGGGATGGGCTGGACAATAGGAATGGAGGGGGATGGGGGTGAGAAAGAGCGTCCTTTTCTGCACCATCCTCACGTTCTCACAATCCAACTTCACGCTCCTAATTTCAAACTTTTGCCTTAAATAAACGGGTGTGACGCCGCCCCACGCCGCCCGCCCCGCCCACGGCTTTCCCCGCGGCGGGAGAGGAGCGAAGGAGACAGGGGAAGAATCCAAACTTTCAATGGTGGCGGTGGTGGTAGTAGTAGTAGTAGTAGTAGTAGTAGTAGTAGTAGTAGTAGTAGTAGTAGTAGTAGTAGTAGTAGTAGTAGTAAGGCAAAATTAAGATTGTAGAGTGAAATTTTGAAGGGGATAGATTTAACAGAGTGTGTGTGTGTGTGTGTGTGTGTGTGTGTGTGTGTGTGTGTGTGTGTGTGTGTGTGTGTGTGTGTGTGTGTGTGTGTGTGTGTGTGTGTGTGTGTTCGAAAAGGCAACGTCCTGGTGGCGGAAATGTCCTGGTGGAGACGAGGCCCCGAGGAGGTAAAAATGAGGAGTGAGTTAGGTAGGGAGGAGGAGGGAGGACAGTCATTAATGGAGGGGGAGCGAGGGGACTGCAGATCACACTGGAGAGAGAGAGAGAGAGAGAGAGAGAGAGAGAGAGAGAGAGAGAGAGAGAGAGAGAGAGAGAGAGAGAGAGAGAGAGAGAGAGAGAGAGAGAGAGAGAGAGAGATTCCCACTCCTGAAGTTACCGCGGTGACCAACCCCTCCCCGCCCACCTCCACGCCTACCCATCACCACACCCACGCAGCCACGTATCTCGTCTCCCTCCTCTCACGCTCGCTCCGCCACCTGCCGCCCGAGGACTCCTGCCAATCCTGCAACACGAGCGGGATGTGTGTGCCGCCACCGCCACCAACTCCCTGCCGGTACGAAGATGTGTGTGTACGAGGCTGTAGACTGACCCTAAGCCAGGCTCCCAACGCACTGGTCTTCACGGTGTGTGTGTGTGTGTGTGTGTGTGTGTGTTACATCGGACACGCCTCAGGGTCTGCATGGCTGCCATCTGTTGTCTGCTTTCCATGTGAAGACACTAGGCAGGCAAACGATGTCCCTCAAAATTACCCTTACCGCTTGATGCCAACAACGCAGAAATGCATGGCAACGCACACATACACACACACACACACACACACGGGCCGTCAGTCCTGCAATCGTTGCCACTGGAGAACTTTCTCAATCTCACACTCTAGAAAACTTTTGCTTTGTCAATTGGCGAGGCTCTGCGCTCCTGTCTATGCATCATAAGTGTGTTCCTGGACTGTCACAGGTGCGGCAGCAACCTTCCTTTCTCTGCCGGTCACTCTCCAGGCAGAGTTCACACCTTCCCACATGTGTATGTCCCAAAATATCCTGGGCGTGGCTTCCAATGCAGAGTTGCACTTGACAAGATCACGGAGCGGGTGGCAGCGCGGCGAGGCGTACAACAGACGCTTCATCAAATATACCTGCAGCAACACAGCCTAAATTCCGGGGTAGTCATCCGTAGTAAGGCTGAGGACTTGGCCCGCACTGGGAGAACACGTAGTGAGGCGGAACAGCGTCAAGGCACACCAAGCTTGCTGCTTCGCCTCGCCCCGCCACGTACCACACCAGCGGCTGCTCCCTCGCCCTCCTCTTTGCAATGCGTGGCGGCCCTTCCCCCACACCTCTGAACCCATCAGGTCACTTGGAGAACTTGATTACAACTACAGATTTTATGCAACAGCCTCCAAGCCAAGTGCGTTCCGAGGTCTTGATGGCGGCCAGTGTCATTCCCCACAGGCTTATCTTTCACGCCCTTCACGGTTGACCTCCTCACGAGTGTGGGTATCCTTGCTGGAAGACTGAGGCACCGTGGCGAGGCATCTATTAAAACAAGCGAGAGAGAGAGAGAGAGAGAGAGAGAGAGAGAGAGAGAGAGAGAGAGAGAGAGAGAGAGAGAGAGAGAGAGAGAGAGAGAGAGAGAGAGAGAGAGAGAGAGAGAGAGAGGAGAAAAAAAAGCCAGGATGGACAACAGGTGAAACTCATTTATCTCTGTCAGAATAGACACACGGTTCACGTAATTCGTGGATGCATCACCTACTTCGTCCATCAGTCAAGCCTCATGCAAGAAAGTCTGCTGCTAATGTGCTGCCCCTCCTCGACCAACATGAGAGATCTTGACAGTGAGAGGGACATTGTTATCGTTGTCTTGCACACCACTCGTGTCTCTGATGGCATGTGGTGCCTCCGCATCACCGCCACGCTGAGGAGCCTCGGGGTGTGTGGCGACCTCCTACAGCTGGCCCGGGACTACGTACTGTACCTACCAACACAGCAAGGGTCTGTGTGGCGACTAATGGTTGGACCCCCGACGAGTGCTGCATCCCAGCGTCTCCAAGGCTGTCCTCAAACCCGGCAGTGAGATGGCTGCCTCACAGGCCATGACTTGCCGGGGAGGCGTGGGCGCGACAAGATAACATGTTTACTCAAAGCAGGCATCTTGAATCTGGCAGCGACACACACATCAGTCTGGCAGGCTCGAGTCCTGACCACCTCTTGAAGGCATGACGACAGCGCCACCTGATATCCCCTGGAAGCCACGCAGAGGCCATCGCCATCCCCGGTGTGACCTTCAGTCTTTGTCATTCCCAAGCCGCGTCACACAAGTCGCCGAAACTGCCGCCTAAAACCTGTCATGCATCCAACACGCCGCCCATTTCCTAAACGACCGAGGGGCGGCACCGTTCTAAAAGGCGCAGCTCCCATACCTAATGGAACACTTCCCCTTCACCTACACTGCTACCCACGGTCACACCTGAGCATCTGCGCACCAGGTACGGCGCCCTAACCGGTGGATGGCGCCCCTCACGCTACTCGAGGTCCTGGTTCCAGTGTTGTCTACACCGCCACCAGGATATGGCAGGGACTGTTTTAGGCTTGGGTTCAATCTTGCTGCCCTCCATTCTCTGTCTGTCAAGGCTCGTCTGCACGACTACCGCCAGCCTACCCATCACCCGCACCAACCACTACAGCCACACCAGCTGGCGCTGCCACTCCCCGCGATGCAACACTGCTCTCCCTTTCTTGCCTCCACTCCCACGCCAGCCAGCAACACACGGACGCTCGTAACAGTACTCGTAAGGCTACAATTTTGTATGTACATGCTATATAAAATAAATAAATAAATAAATAAATAAATAAATAAATAAATATATATATATATATATATATATATATATATATATATATATATATATATATATATATATATATATATATATATATAGTATACTGTTCCTGTGAGCAAGAAACCGTGACGCAGGAGTTAGTAGAGCAAGAAGCAGCACAGGTACTCACCGTCTCTATGCAGCGATGCGAGGGTGAGATGAAGTCCAGGCCGCGGTCGCCCTTGCCCCTGAAACACTCCTGGATGTTGTTGATGAACATCCGCCGCACACTCTTCATGCTGTACACACACAGGGCGGAGGCGTCGGCGGGGCGCGCCGACCCCTCTGCCTCTAAGGGGTCTGAGGGCGAGAACACGGCAAAGAGCACGTCGTCGTTGGTCTGGATGCCCAGCTGGGTGGCCAGGTCCGTGCCCGGTTTGCCCACGTAGGCCGCCTGCGCCAGGTTGTACCGCTTGCCCTGTGAGTCCTTGCACTCGATGGGGATCTCGGTGTAGCTGTAGTAGGCCGAGTCGTTCTGGCACACCCGCACCAGCTTGCTGATGTAGGGGAAGCCCGTGTAGGTGTCCTCCAGCTGGCGGGTGAGGAAGTAGCTGAACTTCTCGGAGCCGAAGCCGTACACGTAGGTGATTGGGTAGCGCTCGCGCGCCAGGGAGTTGACCAGCATGCGGGTGCTGGTGGTCACCTCCGTCACCGCGATTTCAAAGAAGCGGTCGTCCTCCAGGGAGCGCGAGGCCACGGCCGGCACCTCGTCGCGATACACGGACTTGCCCGTGTACGTGACGCCGATGTACAGCACGTGGGTGACGGGCGGGTTGGGCGGACCGGGCGCGATGAAGGCCACCGTGGAGGCGGTGGCGTTGTTGGCCACGATGGCCTCTGACACGTTGCGGGTGTGGATGGTGATGTCCCGCAGGCCACGCACCTGACACGACCCCTGACGCACCGTGCCGCACACGATGAGCCGCGACCTGGTGTAGTCGATGACGAGCACCTTATTTACATTGTCGGTGGCTTTCATGGTGCCCGCAGTCTCGCCCTTACAGTCGCTGGCGGAAGCCGAGCACTCCAGGGAGTCGTTGACGGGCCCGGTGACGACAGCCTGCAGCTGCCGCAGGTTGGGGTCCAGCTGGTATAGGCGATTCACGCCGCCCACGTACACCGTGCCCGTGTTCTTGTCCACCGTCAGGTGCGTGAACTGTTGCGACGGTTTATCTTCAAACGTTTCCACGATGAAGAGAGAATCCCTGGCCAGCGCCCCCGCCCCCGCCCCCGCCCCCGTGGCCGCCCCCGACGAGGTACCCGCCAGCACCAGCAGCACCAGCAGGTGGGGCGCGCGCCACCGCACCCACGCTGCTCCTCGGCCCCCAGGACCCCCGGGGGCCGCCGCCACGCTCGCCACGCTCATGCTCCCACCATCCTGAAAGAGAGAAGCAATGGTATTAGGTTACATTTAAATACTTCTACCAATAAAGCGCCAACAAAGCGCGGCTACACACACTACTAAACAATTCTTCAAATTCAAGCGCGCGCGCGCACACACACACACACACACACACACACACACACACACACACACACACACACACACACACACACACACACACACACACACACACAGGCAAGGTTGACACGCCGGTAATGGGACACGTTGGCAGCACGCCAGCACGCACTGCCACATTACGACACCTAAATAATCCTGCATTTGACCTTTTGGGGTCTCGCATATTTCTCAAAACTCCTGCTTTTCACACTTGGTGCTGACTCATGAGTGTGAGGCTGATCGTGACGGGGCGTTGAGGCGGTGCGGGGGTGACGTCCAGCACCTGCCGGGAGCGGTGCCGAGGCAACAAGGCAGGGGGTGCAGTATGTCATTTAGTCGCCGGTGCTGGCGTCACGTCTCACGCCTGATGCACGGCCGCGCCTGCACGCCTCCGCCACTCCCACACCCAGTAATGACATCCCGCGTGTTCTTAATGGGCAAAAACATGATTTGTGTGAACGTGGTGTTATAATGTGATTTGTGAGAAAATGGTGCGTTTTTACTTAAATTTACGACCGGCGAATTGGTACATTTATTGCATGTTATCAGACTCGATTTTATAGCTTGTGTAAATAATTGACGGCGATGCAATTCCCTTCCTGATGCACACTGTGGGTGTCTTTGCTTCGTGTTCCTCGACGCTGTGCACCTTGGTCCTCGGGTGACAAATGCCCACACTAATTATCAATGTTCGTTTTCGTGTGTAATCCGTAATTATTTATCCAGTTACATTTACATACATTTACGTATAAAAATAATAATGAATAATAAAAACAACAACACACACACACACACACACACACACACACACACACACACACACACACACACACACACACACACACACCACACCGGTACCAATATCTCTGTCCGTGCCGATATTCATTACAAGGGCAGTGTTCCTGTGCTGCACCCGCTGCCTCATTCACCTTGCCTTTCCTTTGCCCAGGTAAACATTCTAGCTACGTAACTTAACCCTTCATCACCATTTAATTTTAACCATAAAGATGTACATTTTTTCTCTCTCTCTTTTGGCATTTCATTGTATTACAGTCTCATTATTCTGTAGGCTGGAACATACAAATCAAGGCTCTATTCTGTCTCTTTCTACGTCCGAACATACAATCATGACTTTATTTATCTTTTGCCAAGAGTAACAAAATTATTAAATGGAAGAAAAATGTCCATCCACTTAAGCACCAGCTCCCAAAAGACTGCCGAATAGAAGAGTCAGATGGCGGATGATAAGTCTTGAAATCTGTCTTCGGAGTTTAAGTCATAGGAAGGCGGAAATACAGAAGCAGGCAGGGAGTTCCACAGTTTGCTTATTAGAGAAAGGGATGAACGATTGGGAATACCGCTAGCTCTGAATGCTGACAAAGCTCGACCATTACAGCACAAGACTCAAGGCACGTCTTCATAATCGCTTTGTTCTCTCGTAAGGATCAATTCTCATAGGCTGCAAAAATGACTGGTCGTGTTCTCGTACTGGCAATTCAAAATCATCGTTAAACCATCACTACACGCACAAAAACCTCTAGTAACTCCCACAACAACAGTTAAATGTACCTGAGATCAGACGCCGAATGTTTATGAATACGAAGGTTGAAGATTGAAGAAGTACGAAGGTTAAGACTGAGGGAAAAAGCGTTAATAGTGGAAGTGAGAGTAGCAAGTCCACCACTAGTGACTGACAGCATGAACACAGGTGAAGACACGACAGCCTCAGCACAAACGCCACCAGGGAGCAGCGTATCAATACACTGCCCCGCACACAGTTACTGCCACGGCGGGTGTGGGTGCAGTGAATGGCGACAATGTGCTACGTTAGTGAGGATGCTTGGCTACTAGGCATAGACTGTGCTGGTGATGTATTGACTGACTAACTGACTGACTGACTGACTGACTGAATGAATGATTAATTTAATGAATGATTGATTGAGGGACTGACTGACTGGGGACTAATTGACTGAGGGACTGACTAATTGATTGATTGAATGACTGACTGACTGACTGATTGAATGAATGATTAAGGGAGTGACTAACTGACTGAGGGACTGACTGACTGAGGGACTGACTGACTGACTGAGGGACTTACTGACTGACTGAGGGACTTACTAATTGACTGAGGGACTGACTGACTGACTGACTGACTGACTGACTGAGGGACTGACTAACTGAGGGACTGACTGACTGACTGAGGGACTAACTGACTGACTGACTGACTGACTAATTGACTGATTGACTGACTGATTTAACCCCTTCACAGCTATGGTCACCCTTTCTCAATATTCACCGCACCGTTATAACAAAAATAATAATAATAATGGTTGCATGGACAAGGAGAATAAGAATAGATAAAACTTCTTGTCCAATCTAGCGAGGTATTGAAGGTTTTACTACGAAACCTGTGCCTGTAAAGTTGCACGTGATTATGCAACCAAACAGGCAGTGAAAGGATCGATTCACCACCACACCAGGGTCATACGGCGCCGCACGTCAAGATATTTAGACAACGAACAAACAACGACTCTCCAATCACGTTTCCTTGTCGCAGTCCATTTCCTTCACACACACACACACACACACACACACACACACACACACACACACACACACACACACACACACCATCGGCCTGCACTACCTCTACAGGACACACACCACATCGACCTACATTTATTTTACACGACACACATCAAATCGACCTCCATTTACTCAAGACAGACACACCAGCCGGCCTCTGTTGACTCTAGAACAGAACACACACCCGCAATTCGATAATGCAGGCCGCAGGTTAAAGCCTATACTCTATGTCACGGCCTCTGGCGCAGTAATTTTGCCACTTACGGGCACGCGACCCTGGCAACACTGTCACTAGGCGCTGCTTCCGCCCCTCCGCTGATTGGCCCACGCTAATTGTCCCCGCCTTGTCTTAGAACGTGACGCAAAGTGGCTGTGAATTCCTTCCGAAACTCGTTGGCTAGTTAAAATACCAGAATACCTTTTTTTTTTTCTTCTATCCTAGAACGCCAAGGGAACAAAAAAGAGCGAAATTAAGACCCACTGAGGTAAAGTCTCAAAATAAAGGTCAAAAGGATCATAAAAAATTAGGAAACAAGCGCCTTGAAACATTAAATCGTAAAATGAAGGGTTTGGATAAGTACACGAACAGACGCACCAGTATAGAGCATGTGACTGACTGGCTGGCTGGCTGGACACTGGCCGAGGTACCCCAAGGCAAGGTATGTGCCTCAGTTCGTGGGGTTTCTCGGCTGCCACATAATTAAGGGCGGCGCACGCGATGCAGTGTTAAGATTTGACTGCCAGGAATTGTGACAAATCAATGGAAAGGCAGCAGCATCAGATTTAAGCTGTGTGAAACTGACGGATAATGAAAATAAGGGAATGGAATGCGTATGAGAGAGAGAGAGAGAGAGAGAGAGAGAGAGAGAGAGAGAGAGAGAGAGAGAGAGAGAGAGAGAGAGAGAGAGAGAGAGAGAGAGAGAGAGAGAGAGAGAGAGAGAGAGAGAATGCAGGGTTCATTCAGTGAGGGGATGGGAAACGGATTACGTGCCTTGAAAATGTTCCGTGCAACCAAAGTCTGGCATGACTTTTACTAGAAAGTGTGTGCAGGCAATCTGGCCACCACCGCCACCGCCACCGCCACCACCACTGCCACCACCATTTCGTTCACTGGCTATGAGAAAGTGTCATGGTGTAATTTACCTTAATTGTGGCTCAAGATTAATTACTCTTACTCTCTCTCTCTCTCTCTCTCTCTCTCTCTCTCTCTCTCTCTCTCTCTCTCTCTCTCTCTCTCTCTCTCACAAGAAAGGAATGATACGCTATGCTTTTGACAATCACGACAAACTACTACTACTTCTTTTTCTTCTTCTTCCTCCTCCTGCTCCTCCTCCTCCTCCTTCCCAGACCTGACAAGACATTGCGTGGCTTTCCAGGTTCACACGCTGGTGCACGCACGGATTCACCTTTACGTTTACCGGGGTTCACGTACGAATACTGATTATAAAACCCGGAGAAAACCAGTTGAGAGAAGTATATCCATGGAAGGACAGAGGATGAGAGGAGGGACGGAATTGTGGGAGAGAGGGAGTCACAGGAAGATGCAAGGGACAGAAGCAACACTGGTGGAGACTCTTACATCTCGCAACCCTCGACTCTACAGGAACGGCGCAAGATGTACTTTTAAGTGAGATTCATATACGGATACTGGGGACTATAAACTACTGCAATGTGTGACGATGAATCTCTCTCTCTCTCTCTCTCTCTCTCTCTCTCTCTCTCTCTCTCTCTCTCTCTCCGCCCCCTCTCATCACTGCACTGCATAATGGCAATGAACTCTTCTTCGTAATAACACTCATCCCCTCCTCCTCCTCCTCCTCCTTCATCTCCTCCTCCTCCTCCTCCTCGCTCATAACCACCACAAGTAGGAGGAAGATGGAAAGATAGCACAAAGTAAAGAAAGAAGAAAAATATCTCCTTGAGTGTTTTTTATTTGTGGCTTATACGAGTATATGATAGAAAACGATAAAGAGAATAAGAAAATATCTTTAGTTCCTTTTAATAATAGTGATGATTTTTAAGTATTTGTGTGTGTTAATGTATTTTCATATATAATTTTTTAATGGTGTGTTTTGATTTCTTACTGTATTTATGTAAGGACTACTTTGTGATTTTATAAACGTAACTAACTCGCGCTTTTTTTGACGAATAAAATGTTCATCTCTTTCTGTCTAAGTTCTGATGTTTTTATCCGGACCAATAAAATATCTATCTATCTATCTATGCATCCATGTGTCTACGTACTGATGTTAATATCCGGACCAATAAAATATTCACCTATCTGTCTATCTATCTATCTTTGTATTTACGTAATGAGAAATAAAATACCCATCAATCTGCCTCTCTACGCATTGATGTTACTGTCCGAGCCAATAAAATACCCATCTATCTGCCAATATATTTACGAAGCAATGTTGACATGTCGACCAAAGCCCACTCAAGCCTCAGTAATCACCTCTGCTTCCTCGGCGCCGCGTCAGACTCCCCCGCTGCTGTGTGTGTCTTGTCAGAGTTCGATCCCCGACTCTCTCTCCTGTGGCCAATACATCATGCCTTCAGATCAATTTCCCAGTGTTTCCAGGGCGTCCCCAAGGCAGCCGTGACGCGTGTATGATGCATGTGCGTGTGTGCGTGCGTGTATGCCAGGGAGCAGTGGTGACATCCGTGCAGAGGTGTGGGCGCGCAGATGTGTACAGATGAGGCAATGTGTTTGTTGATAGATATTGATGGGCAGGTCAATTCTTACCGTGTGTGTGTGTGTGTGTGTGTGTGTGTGTGTGTGTGTGTGTGTGTGTGT
>NC_087167.1:7460000-7462500 GCF_035594125.1 Scylla paramamosain | reverse complement strand
CCAGCTGTGCGTGCTCCCAGTGTGTGTGTGTGTGTGTGTGTGTGTGTGTGTATGTAAGGTCGATACAGTAAAATTAACACCTGGACGACTTCGGCAAAGGTGTAAATTGCATAGGTAACCCCGTGTATGGACTAGACTGGACTGCATTTCACTTCCCTCCTCCCTCTCTTCTCCCCAAATCATCCCTTTATCCCGTCCCCCCTCTCTGTCCCTACTTCCCCGCCCTCCCTGTCTGAGGCACCATATGACTGTTGTGGCTGCGGAACTGAATCAATAAAATAATTCTCTCTCTCTCTCTCTCTCTCTCTCTCTCTCTCTCTCTCTCTCTCTCTCTCTCTCTCTCTCTCTCCATATCAGTCTGCCCGCAGCACGTGACCAGGAGAGAGTCGGATGTCTCTTCACGGCCTGCTTGTAAAGGCCTAAGTCATTTATCACTCGCAATCTAAACGAGGTAATTTTGCTACGAATTTCTGAAGCTACGACTTTCTACTAAGCGAGGTTTTCTGAGGGAATGGGCTGTTTAACGTAGGCCTATTGACGGGTGAAATATAAATAGTTGTTTCATCTAGCGTATACCAATCTAAAATTTACTTTCCAACTCCCTTTAAACTTCAAATGTCTTTTTATTTTTTTTTATTCCACTTTTGTTCACTCACTTGTTCTCATCTATTCACCATCCTTACCACCTTCCATTCCTCTCCTCCTCCTTTATTCACTCGCTTGCTTTAATGCTTTCATCCTAAATGGCTTCTGTTCTTTAATCCTTCTTTTGCCTATTCATGTGTCCTAATCCTTACCTTCCATTCTTCCCTCGCCCACTCATTTGCGTTAATCCCTGCACCCTAAACGCCTTCTATTCTCGCTGTTTCTTCCGTCACTTGCTTTAAGACCGAGCCAGGGGAGAAGGAAGAGGCGAGGAGGGCGTGGAAAAGGGAGGAGGAGGACGTGGAATAGGTTTAACTCCCCCCCCCGGCTCTGTGTGTGTGTGTGTGTGTGTGTGTGTGTGTGTGTGTGTGTGTGTGTGTGTGTGTGTGTGTGTGTGTGTGTGTGTGTGTGTGTGTGTGTGTGTGTGTGTGTGTGTGGCTCTAAGTTCAGCAGGCAAGATAACCTCGTTAGGGACAGCCAGGCCTCCTGTTACACGTTCACTTGTTTTGCAGGGGAGGATAAATAGTGGAGGGCTGGCAGGCGCGGATGATAGGGGGCTGTAGGGTGAGAGGGAGGCAGAATGGAGCGTGCAGGGGGCGTGGACGAGGGAAGGGAGATGTAAGAGTGGAGGGGGCGTGGACGGGGGAGTGGAGGGAGAGTGGAGGGGAGAGGGAGGGAGTGGCGGACCGATAACTCAATATTTACTGTTTCAGGAATATTACTGACGGTATTGAAAAGCTATCATATGACCTTCTTGTACAACGGTCAGCTGATGCTATCCCCCACCTACACCCCCCCCTCTCTCTCTCTCTCTCTCTCTCTCTCTCTCTCTGCCCGTCCGTCCTTGATAGCAAGAAAATGTTGTGTTCACTGATATTGAAACAACAATGGTCATCAAGGAAGTTCAGGAGGGAGGAGACAGGAGAGGCGAGGCGAGATGAAACCAGAGAGAGAGAGAGAGAGAGAGAGAGAGAGAGAGAGAGAGAGAGAGAGAGAGAGAGAGAGAGAGAGAGAGAGAGAGAGAGAGAGAGAGAGAGAGAGAGAGAGAGAGAGAGAGCCTCGTTGCAGCACAAGGGAACAAGACATACAGCGTCTGCACGTCGGGATAAAGAGAGGCGAGGGACATAACACTTCAAAGGGATAGCGGCGGCGGGGAGGGGCGGGGCGTGAATGGCCGGCTGGGGCGTGCTGGGGCGTGCTGGGCGGGGGGGCTGCAGGAGGACGGATGGCTGGGGTGTGTCTGGAGGGTGTCGGGGCGCCGATGAAACTTGCTGGGGCTGGAGTGGTGGTGTCTTAAGGGCGTGAACGTTGGTAGGTAGGCAAGATGCACTTCACTACTCTGGGCTAAACTACACCTGGGATACTGGCCTTGTCTTTACCACCACCATCACCACCACCACCACTACCACTATTACTACTACAATTATTCCTACTACTACTACTACTAGCAATCCCATTACTACAACCACTTTTCCATAATCACCACCACCACCATCACAACCACCACTACTACTACTACAGCATCCACTTTCCCCCACACGTCTTTTCAGTCTTGTTCTACATGTCGCTAAGTCCACACCCTGTCAGGCTGAAGGCGCCACACAGACTCACCACCTACCCAGACCTGCAGCGGGGAATGACACCCACGAGAGAGAGAGAGAGAGAGAGAGAGAGAGAGAGAGAGAGAGAGAGAGAGAGAGAGAGAGAGAGAGAGAGAGAGAGAGAGAGAGAGAGGGGGCATGTCCTTAGCGTGGCGTGCTAAAAAAGAACCTCACTACACGCTCCGCTCCCCATCAGGACTACTCTCAAAGGCAACACACATGATTTGTCGGCTTCTCGTGCGTGCCTTTCCTTG
>NC_087167.1:7427500-7455000 GCF_035594125.1 Scylla paramamosain | reverse complement strand
GGAGGAGGAGGAGGAGGAGGAGGAGGAGGAGGAGGAGAGAAAAAACTGTTATGGGAGGGGGAGAGAATGATGAGAGGAAGAGACGAAGGAGAGAATGCGACGAGGAAGAATGAATGAACGACGAAAGGAAGGAAGCAAGGAAGGAAGGAAGAGATGGAGGAAAAGAAAACTCAAGAGATTAAAAAAGAAAAGATAAAGAGAATGAAAAGAAAAAAAGTAAGTTATAGAAAGAAGAAACCAAAGAATAAGGAGAAGAAAGGAGATAGAGAGAGAGAGAGAGAGAGAGAGAGAGAGAGAGAGAGAGAGAGAGAGAGAGAGAGAGAGAGAGAGAGAGAGAGAGAGAGAAAGGAATAAGAGGAAGTGTGTGTGTGTGTGTGTGTGTGTGTGTGTGTGTGTGTGTGTGTGTGTGTGTGTGTGTGTGTGTGTGTGTGTGTGTGTGTGTGTGTGTGTGTGTGTGTGTAAGGAGGGGGAGGGGGCAGCAACACAATACGTGGGGTTTGGGAGGGAGAGGCAGAGGGCACGGTTCCGCAAGAGAGAGAGAGAGAGAGAGAGAGAGAGAGAGAGAGAGAGAGAGAGAGAGAGAGAGAGAGAGAGAGAGAGAGTCATACCACCACTACCATCATTAAACGCCAGAATCATCTACTCTTACATTCATACATTCAACTTACCACCTCCAAAAGTACCTCTCTCTCTCTCTCTCTCTCTCTCTCTCTCTCTCTCTCTCTCTCTCTCTCTCTACTCCTGCACCTACAGCCACTCCAGTGACTACCCAGACCTCCGCTAAGCTCTGACGTTTCCTTCCCTCCTGCACTTTGTCTCTGTTCCAAACGATTCCCGGGAACTTTGTGTGGTGGTGGTGGTGGTGGTGGTGGTGGGGAGTGGTGGTGGTGGGGAGTGGGGTTACTGTACAGACTTGGTGACGTGGTATCTAAGAAGCGGTGGTGTGTTTTGTTTTCTCTCGTTTTCTTTTCTTCGTTTTCTTTGTTTTTGTTTTTTTGTTTTTCAGTATAGGTTCTTAGTTTTTTGTCATTCATGTTTCTATTTTTTCATATCTACCTAATTTTTCTTTATTTTTTTTTTCATATCTTTCTTGCTTTTGTCATTAATTTTCATCCCGTTATTCCTAAAGTAATCGTTCTCTCCCATTCTTCCATTTTCTGTTGTCTCCCTTGTTCGCAATTCTCAGTCTCCAGTTCTCCCCCATCATCTCATTCATACTTTACCATTCCCCGTTCTCTTTTATCTCGGTTCTCCTTCCAATATTCCATCTCTCATTTCTCTCCCATCCATAATTTCCTATCTCTCCCTGTTCCCCCCCTCCAACTCTTCCAATTTTCAAATCCCTCCCATCCTCCCATTCATAGTTTTCAACCCTCCCACCGTTCTCTTCAGCTCCCTCCCGTTTTCTATCTATCCCTGTCCTTGCCACCACCCCCACTCACGGACTTCACGTCATGGCCACTTGTATAGAGGACAAGCAACGCCTTTCCTCTTCCTTTCTAGCTATCGAAGGTTCACTCAGGCTTGTGGCATTTCTCTACCCAGGAAAAATCATGTTGAAAGAGAAGATTGGACCGTATTGCTTTCTTCCTTCGGTCATGGCGTGTTTGTAAATTTTAACGCAAGATTTTTTTTTACTGTTGTTTTTTAAGTTTGATTAGGTGACAACGCGGCAGCTTATTTGCTAGTGTGCCGCGTCCGGGTCCGGTTGAAGAGGTAATGTAAGGAGTGTGTTTGTGCAGGTATTAACAGTACGAAGGTGTGGCGGTGAAGATAATGCACGTTTACGAAGGAAGGGGTAAAGATAATGGTTTCTATCTACCCACCCCCCAAACACACACACACACACACACACACACACACACACACACACACATTTTTATATTATAATCCAAGGGTACTTACTTGTGTATACATATATATACTAAAGAAAGAGAGAGAGAGAGAGAGAGAGAGAGAGAGAGAGAGAGAGAGAGAGAGAGAGAGAGAGAGAGAGAGAGAGAGAGAGAGAGAGAGAGAGAGCATACATACCAATCACGTGCTGATGACGTCATCCTCGATCACTCACCTGCGGAGAAAGATAACAATTAGATGATGCAATAGACAACGATTATCACCCTCTTCACCGATAATAGTAGTAGTAGTAGTAATAGTAGTAGTAGTAGTAACAAAGGAAACAGGAGGCAGTAATTAAACTATGAAAACAACCACAACAGTATGACGACAACCAGGATGACGCCCACCGCCAGCCAGCCAGCCAGCCTACACAACAAAGGGCGGCGCTAACAATGCCCGCACCTCAATGGCTAGTTAGCAGCCACGGGGACACACCACACTGTAATATACCAACACAGGCCCTGACGACTCTGCTCTACCTTACCGCACCTTGAGCTGACTGACTGACTGATTGACAAATTGATGGACTAACAAACTGACTGACTGACTGACTAATTGACTGTCTGATTCGCGTAGTCATGTGGCACTAATAACGGGAAAAATGACTATTCTGAAGGTGCCATCGCCCACAAAACAGGATGAAGCTTTGTATTAATAGAATCCAATGCTAAGGTACAAGGGATTAGGATATGGGGATGTGTAGGGCCACGTTAAGTGTAAGGGCATTCTTCTGTCTATGAAATTTCCTGGTTATCTGAGGGCTTGCATCACAAGTTCTTTGGTGTTGTGTTATGGGTGTTGTGGTGGGTGGTGGTGGTGGTGACGATGTTGAAGAAGAACATGAAGAGGAGGAAATGAATGAAAAAAATAAATAAATAAAAGTAAAGGGAAGAGAAATATACTTAAAGCATCAACATCATCAACAAAGGAGGAGGAGGAGGAGGAGGAGGAGGAGGAGGAGGAGGAGGAGGAGGAGGAGGAGGAGGAGGAGGAACGAGAGTAAAGGCAGCGAAAGGTGTGCCGAGATGATGCAACCACCATCTCATAAGGAATCAATCTCCAAACACACATACACACACACAAACACGAGCCGCGCCCAACAAGTGAAGGTTCCCACCCTCACTTGCACACGCCAAAGACACGTAAACACAGACAGGAATACATAAATAGGTAAATAAATAAGAGAAGTAACTTGAGTGACGCAACAACACATACATATCACTGGCAGGGTTCTTATCCTAAAGGGGATGTGGGGACAGGGAGAGTTGGATACGTATGTGAATGTATGTGTGTGTGTGTGTGTGTGTGTGATAGTAATACTTTTACTGTTACGTATTTATAGCTCGGCTGATTGCTATGGATGGTGAAAGAAGGCGACGCAGACGGAGGAACAGACGCGGAGATGAAGCGAGGTGGTCTGCTGGTGAGGCTTGAAATACTGGCGCTGGGCGGGCTGCTGGCAAAGACGAGTGTGGAAGGTCGAGAGATGGCTTTGTTTCTGCACTGGAATCGTGGAAACTAGAGACTGATGATGTGGAAGAGGAGGAGGAGGAGAGAGGAGAAAAGTGTGACAGCAATTTTTCGTTCTTACTTAATATTTCCAGCCACGATGATTGTTAATGCATGATCATTCAAATATTTTTCCTACTTCACATCTTTTTTTCGATGAAGAGTGACACTGCAATTCTTTCTCCCCGTTCAATACCCATGGCTGTGTGGATGGAGATGGCGCCTCATAACAATGCTTTTAGTCTTTTACACGTGTAGCTTTGTTCGTTATGCGTGTCCTGAACGCGATGAAGCAATACAGCACACACACACACACACACACACACACACACACACACACACACACACATCTGTACAAAAGCAGTAGTTCAAGCCGTGATGTTCCAGTGCTCCAGACCCACCATGCTCATCTTATGTGGCGATGTGGTTATGCTCTCCCGGATTCAAGTGGGAGTTATAGAGACGGAAAAAAAAAAGTTTGGTGTGTTATGTTCAATAAGGAGAACGTCACCTCTCTTCTTCCCACCTTCAGGCTTGGCTAGTAGTCTGTGTCTGCATAACGCTGTGTGCTTCCTGCAGGAATGGCTGGGGTGCACCACACACAAACACACACCTGCTATTGAACATCCCTATTGACACACACACACACACACACACACACACACACACACACACACACACACACACACACACACACACACACCATCCCTGCCACGTTGTATTATTTCATTTTTATTTTCAAATGTGTGTACGAACAAAAACGTAAACAAAACTAGCTTTACACTTTTTTTTGTTATTTCATCCCCCGCTAGCGTGAAAAACAATGAAACCACAAACAAACGATTTTTACACACTACGCTGCTGCTGCTGCTATCAAAACACAATGGTTATTCCCAACTAATACTCCGCCTGCCTTATTCCGCGCGCGCATCAGGACTGCAATACACCAGGTCGGGGGGTGGAGGCCATTAGCGTGACTGGGCCGAGGGGGAGGGAGGCGGTGACTGGGAGAGGCAAGGGTAACCTAACCTCACCTGACCTTACGTAAATAATATCAACAGACCTTATCTTACCTTTAATCTAGTATAGCCATACCTTACCGAACCTAATTAATGAAAAAATAGTAAGTAAACTGACATGACCAAATAAGCTAACCTTAACTGACCTTACCGTACTAATCTAATCTTTACTTAACCTAACCAAACTGACAAATATCAAAATCTAAACTAGACCCAATCTTATCTTGCCAAAACTCACCAACAACGTAACCTAACCTAACCTAGCCTCACTCAAACGTACTCTAACCAGACACACTATAAAATTTAATGTAATCCAACCTAACCTAACCTAACGTAACCTAACCTATCCTACCCTGGCATAACGTGATGTAATCTAACCTAATTTTCCATACCTTAACCTAATGCACCCCACCCACTCTAAATGCACTCTAACCAGCCGTGCCTTGCCTTAACCTAACCCAGCACAATACAAGTCCTATATAATAAAGGGGGCCTGGTCTCCGCCACGCCCTGCAAACCTTACACACACACTCAACACGACAAATGTTTCACTTTAAGATTCATTGCACTCTCTCTCTCTCTCTCTCTCTCTCTCTCTCTCTCTCTCTCTCTCTCTCTCTCTCTCTCTCTCTCTCTCTCTCTCTCGCGACGCCCGCCAGCCCGTCCTCCTCAGCTTACCAAAATACCCCTCATCTACCCTCTGCCTCCACAAATCTTTCCTATTCCCTCCCCATCACTGGAATTACCTCCCCTCCCCACCTACTCCCTCTCCTCCCCGCAACTCCGGTCTTCCCTCCTTCCCAACCATGACTAACTAAGACTTTCCTCCTCTCTCCTCCCCATCTAGTCCGGTCTTCCCTTTCCTCTCCCCTCCCCCAATTATTCTGGGCTTCCCTTCTCCCTAGCAATGACTAACCAGATATTTCCTCCCCTCTCCTCTCCAACTAGCTAGGTCTTTCCTCCCCTTCTCAATAAAGCAGGAATCCTATTTTTTCTCCCCACTCTTCCCTCACCTCCCCAAGCTAGATCTCCCATCTTCTCCCCCTAATAAGACAAGACTCCCCTCCTCTTCTTCCCCAACTTGGTAATCAATCTCCCCTCCCCTTCTCTCCCCAACAATCTAATCTCCTACTTTTTCCCCAATACGCCAAGTCTCCCCTCCCCTTCTTCCCCAACTAATCAATCTCCCCTCCCCCTTCTCTCCCCAACAATCCAGGTTTCCTACTCCCCCTTCCCCTCCTAACTAATCTTCCCACCCATTTTCTCCCCCCAGCATGCCTGTCTCCCTAACCTCCCCTTCCTCTCCCCCTTACAGGTCGTCCATTACCGCAGCTTCTGTAAATCACCGCTTTTGGCCGCGAAAATAAATAAACAAATAATAAACGACATAACTACTATCAACTTTTTTTCCCTTCTCAATTTACGTAATTTTTTTCTTTTCTTAAATTTCCTTCGTGTTTTTTTTTTTCTTTCTCTCTTTCTTTGCCAAACTTTTCCTGCTATAAAAATATCACACGAAAGAGAAAAGTTGATTAACAGGAGATTTTTTTTATTCAGAGTTTCAAATTAACACACACACACACACACACACACACACACACACACACACACACACACACACACACACACACACACACACACTTTTCTATAGTTATTCCTTTCACTGTTGGTAAGAAAAGGAAATAAAGTCTCTTCTACTTACACTCCCTCCCTTCTCCCCCTCACCACCTCCACTACCACCACCACCACCACCACCACCACCACCACCACCACCTGCAGCAGGGGACGCAGGGCCGTGACGTGACAACCAAAGCTGGGATCCCTGCAGCAGTCAAGCCCACCACAGCCCAGCATAGCCAAACACAGCCCAGCCCAGCCCAACTCAGACTAGCCAATCACAGCCCAGCTCAGCCCTGCCCAGACTAGCCAAACACAGCCCAACCCAGACCAGCCTAGCCAGACCAAGCCTAGCCCAGTACAGCCCAGCCCGCCGACAAAGGCCAAATGTTTAGCGCCGGCGCCCGCTGCTCATGCACGGCCGCAGGGTAAATAAACAAATATTTTCCTTTTATTTGGCGGGAAACTAGCGTGAAATATAATTACGACTCAGCACGACCACCACCACCACCACCACCACCACCACTACCACCACCAGCACGCTGATGGTGATGGTAGTAGTGATGGTGCTGCCACGACTGTGTACTGCACCTGTTCCACTGTCACCAGCACTGGCAAACTACTACAACTACAACTACTACTAATGCTAATACTACTACCACTACTGTCAATGATACAACTACTTCTATCATAACTCTGCCGCCATGTTGTTTCTCATCACCATAACAGCTAGACTGTCACCACCACCACCACCAACACCACCACCACGTAGACGAAACGATTCCCCCAAGCACCACCACCACCACCACCACCGCTGCAACCTCAATCACTACCACCATCACCACCCTACTCCACACCATCCCTCACGTCACCCTCAGATAGCCTATCCCATCAACACACACACACACACACACACACACACACACACACACACACACATTCCCCTCCCGCCTATTCCTCTCACTTTTTAACTACCTCCCCACCCACCACCACCAGCGCCACACGACACGTCATCACAACCTTCCCCAACTTTTTCCCCCATCACCCCCCTCTCTTCCTCCCTGCCCCGCCCCCCGTCAACACATCCACCCTAGCTTATGGTAATGGGCGCCAAGTTGGGCTGTACGTCCCCTCTCGGAGTAAATGTATGCCAGTATATAAAAACCTGGCCCTTCTCTGTTTCCCATTAGCCCTACCCCCCCTCCCCCTCACCCCAACCCACCAGCACACTGTAAAAATGGGTGAGGGAAGGAGAGAGGGAGAGGGAAGGGGTGTGTGAATGGAATAAAAGGTTATGTAGGTTAGGTTAGGTTTGGCGTGTATAGGTAACGATTTGTATAATGCAAGTACCCCTTTTTTTCCTGTTAGTGTTGACAATTGGTGTTAAGTAGCTCGTTGTGGTGTGTACGGTACTTAGCTTCTGTATTGTACGGTACTGTGCGTTTGTATTGTACGGTACTGTGCGTTTGTATTGTACGGTACTGTGCGTTTGTATTGTACCGTACTGTGGGTTCTGAAATGTACGGTACAGTGTTTTTCAATTAAGTAATGAATGAATGAATGAATGAATAAATAAACAAAACAAGTTAAATAATAATAATAATAATAATAATAATAATAATAATAATAATAATAATAATAATAATAATAATAATAAAATAAGCAAGGGCCCAATAAACACTTTTGTGTGGTTGTTAGCTAGTTGTGTGAACGAGTGAATGAGCGAGACGTGTATGAGTGAACGAGCTAGGCTTCAGTCATAAGTGTTAAGTTGAAGTGCGCGGCCTGGCGCCAGGAGATCACCTACCTCCAGCCTTCTGTTCACACCTTCTGTGAATAAACACCTGCACTGTTACCTGCGTTTCCTGTGCCCCTGCTGGTCAAGAGTCGAACATGGCGCAGTGAGTAGGATCAGGACAAGGCTGCAGTGGGTACGGCGCAGAATGGAGAAGCAGTTGGAGGCGCTGGCTGCCCTGCTAGCGCGACAGTCGGAGCAGAGTCAGGCTCGCGAGGAGCGTTTTAACCCAGCTGCTGGAGAGAGTGGGGACACAAGCTCCCAGTCGCACCACGGCGAGCAATGAAGGCGAAACCACAGCCCGCAGCACGTCTACCCAGGGCGCGAGGTTCCCGACGTCCGCCACCATCATTCCTCACTTAACGGCGTCAGCATCTTTACGTGAGTTCGACACGTGGCGCCATAAGTTTGAAGGATACGTAACCCTCGCCAGGATAGACTGTCTCTCCCTGGCTGAGCAGAGGGCGGCACTCGCTGCTGTCCTAGACGACGAGTGGACCCGTACACTTCGCTACGGGATAAGCTTACCGAGAGACGCGGAGTTAAGAACCATCCTCGATGCAATGTGTGAGTACCTGCGAAGCCAGCGCAACATCATCATGGATAGAAGAGACTTCTACTCCCGCGTGCAAGAAACGCAAGAAGGTTTTGACGACTTTTTATGTGCTGTAAAGGAAATCGCCAATTTCTGTGACTTTTGCGACCAGTGCATAAACCATCAGCTGCGTGACAGAATTGTCGTTGGGACACGAGACGAAGTGGCTCTGAAACGCATGCTGGAAAACAAGAAACTCACCCTTGAAAACGCCATAGATATTTGCAGAGCATCAGAGAGCGCTAACCAGTGTAGTGCAGTACTAAGGGGCGGCTCTCACTCTTCGAGCCATGGTGTGAACGCTGTCTCGAACCACAGGAAGGGCAGTTTCGGGGGCTCAAGCCCCACGGGCTGTTATCGTTGTGGCAAAGATTGTCGCAGTGACAAAAGGGGATGCCAGGCAATAGATAAAGTGTGTCGTAACTGCGGGAAAAGAGGGCATTTTGCGAGTGTATGTCAGCAGACAGTGAGGAAACGACGAGGAGCTTCGAGGAGTTCCTCAACTGTCTCTCCTCATCGCGGTGCAGGCCCGAGGCGGGGAGCCAGTGCCAGTGTATACCAGCTCTTATCAGGCGTATACACAAAGACGGTGACGGCACGACCTGCGCCCCAGGTGCTCATTACCGCCACACATCCCGCTGGAAGAGACAAGATTACGTGGACTCCTGACTCTGGGGCCGAAACGACCGTTATTGGCCTCGACACGGCAACACTCCTTGGAATCCCGCCCTCCAGCTTGGCGCCCGCTGATGGTGATGGACTTTATGCTGCCGGTAATCACCCCCTCACCTGTGTAGGAACTTTCTCGTCGCACTTGCAACTGGGCGACAGGGAAGCTGAGACTGTTGTGAGCGTGGTGAAGGAGGTGAAGGGGGCGCTGCTTAGCTGGTACGATTCCATCGCTCTCGGAATCCTCCCCGAAGATTTTCCGGCTCAAATCCGACCGCTACGCAGGGAAGAACAGCACACCGGCAACAGCTCCATCAAGTACCCGACCGCCTCGCAGCCACCTCTATCTACGCCCACAGAAGTGATCAGCTGGCCTCATTCCTACGACCCAACGCCACAGCAGCGTGCGGGGCACGCTGCTGCTGTGATCAAGGCCTTTCCCAGCGTCTTCGAAGCAAAGGAAGGTTTACGTGCAATGGCTGGTGGATCCATGGCCATCGAGTTGACAGACGACGCTCGACCCTTCGCCGTAACAGCATCTCGTACAATCCCTTACAATTGGCGTGAAGAAATTAAGAGCCAGTTGGAAGAGCTGCTTAACAAGGGAATCATCGAGAGTGTGGACTACTCCTACGGCATGGTGCCACCCCATCGTGCCTGTCCCAAAAAAGACATCTGGTGTAAGGCTGTGTGTTGACCTGACACGACTCAACCGTTACGTGAAGAGGCCCGTGTATCCAGTGCGCTCACCTCATGACGCCATCGCCTCGATCGGGACCGGAGCAGTTTGGTTCACCACTCTTGATGCCAAGATGGGGTATTTTCAAGTCCCCATTAGAGAAGAAGACCAGGATTTAACCTGCTTCATAACACCTTGGGGTCGGTACAAGTTTCGGCGAGCGGTTATGGGTCTCGTCTCGTCTGGAGACGAGTATAACCGTCGAGGAGACCAAGCTCTCGGCGACATACCTAACACCATCAAGATCGTGGACGACATCCTGGCCTATGACTCCACCTACAGTGCGCACTTAGCCCATGTCATTCAGATTGTGCGGCGGTGTGACCAGCACGGCATCACTCTCAACCCACAGAAGTTTACATTCGCGGAAAGAGTGGTAGATTACTGTGGTTACTCTGTTTCTGGACAAGGCTACACGACAGACTCAAAGAAAGTTAAGGCAATCTCTGACTTCCCACGACCACAGCACATCACCGACTTACGATCATTCATGGGTCTTACAAACCAGCTTGGAAGCTTTTCTCCTGCTGTGGCTGCAGCTGCACAACCCCTCAGAGATCTCTTACGCCCGAAGAACAGTTGGTGCTGGTCTCCTAACCATGAAGAGGCGTTTGAGAAGGTGAAACAGTGTCTCGTCAGCCCACCTGTCTTGGCATACTTCGACCCATCATTACCAACGATGCTACAGACTGACGCCTCAAGGATGCACGGATTTGGATTCGTTCTCCTGCAGAAGCACAGTGACCAGTGGAAGATGGTGCAATGCGGGTCAAGATTTGTTACAGACACAGAGAGCCGCTATGCAGTAATAGAGTTGGAAATGGCTGCAATCGTCTGGGCAGTCAGGAAATGTGGCACCTACCTGAAAGGACTCCCTCACTTCGATCTAGTGCTCGACCACCGCCCGCTGATACCTCTCCTCAATAGCAAGTTGTTGGGAGAAATAGAGAACCTGCGGCTGCAGCGCATGAGGGAGAAGCTTGCTCAGTATTCTTTCACAGCAAGCTGGCAAAAGGGATCGACACACTGTGTGCCCGACGCCCTCTCACGTGCTCCAGTACAGGACCCAGTGGAGGAAGAGGATGCTGCTACTTCTGGTGACCTCGACCCTCTCCACTCAGCGGTCATCTCAGCGTTATCTGCCACCAATGAGGACGGCGTCCGCTTAGCACCACTCCAGGATCAGACTGTGGAAATGGTACGTGCCGCAGCAGCAAGAGACGGGGAGTACTGCTTGCTCAAGAACGTCATCATCGAGGGCTTCCCTGATCATTGCCACGACCTCGATCACCGCTTGCGTACGTACTGGCCGGTGCGCAGTCTGCTGGCCGTAGACGACGACCTGGTGGTTTACGGGCCGAGGCTTCTTATTCCTCACAGCCTCCGCCGAGAAACACTAGAGCGACTCCATGACAGTCATCAGGGGATGGAGCGCACCAAGCGACGGGCCCGACAAACGGTGTACTGGCCTGGTATGGACAGAGACGTTGAGAACGTCGTTTCTGGATGCTCACTATGCCGTCCACTCCTACCAAGCCAAGCCAACGAACCTCTCTGGCAGGACACGGACACACCCAGCAGGGTGTTTGAGTCAGTTTCTGCAGACTACTTCCACGCAGCAGGCCGTACATACCTCGTGTATGTAGATCGCTTGTCTGGGTGGCCTCACGTGTCTGCATGCTCACGTCCAGCATCGGCTGATCAGCTCGTTCGTGTCCTTCGGGGTGTGTTCGCCGACACGGGCGTGCCTGTTCTCCTGAGGACTGACGGTGGACCGCAGTTCACTTCTTCATCGGTACGGCGCTTCCTGGCTCGATGGGGGGTGGAGCATCGTGTATCTTCACCTCATTATCCACGCTCCAATGGTCACGCCGAGGCAGCGGTCAAGTCCGTGAAGAAGCTGATCCTCACGACCACACAGCAGGGACACCTGGACGAGGATGCGTTCGCTCGCGGGTTGCTGGAACTGCGCAACACTCCGAGGGCGGAAGGGCGATCACCAGCACAAGTCCTCTTCGGTCATCCTATGAGGTCCTGTGTCCCGGCTCATCATCGCTCATACGCTCAGCAGTGGCAGCGCGCTGCTGATGAGTGCGACGCCAAGGCAGAGCGACTGAGGAAGAAAGCGAAACTTCGCCACGACGCGTCCGCCCGTACTCTTCCTCTCCTGCACCTCGGTGGCCACGTCGACGTTCAAGATCACACGACAGGCCTCTGGGATCGCCTGGGTGTCATCGTGGCTGTTGGGCGAAGGAGAGACTACCTCATCAAGATGGGCAGCGGTCGCGTGATGTGGCGTAATAGAAGACACCTACGCCCACACAGACCTCTTGCTCCCCTTCCTGTCGAGCAGCACACCGCTCATGGCGGTGCAGCGCTTCAGCATCAGGGTCACGAGGAACACCACCATCCCGGCAGCCCGGAGCATCAGGGTAACGGGGTACACCGTGGCCGAGAGCAACCAGAGCGTCGAAGCAGCCGACAGCGTAGGGAGCCGAGACGACTGCAGGTGCGGTGGCACCGTAGCACCTACGATTAGTCGTACGTGTTCATTGTACGCTGTGTTTGTTTTGTGTATATGTACCGTGTTTTCTGTACTTCAATCATTGTAACTTTGTTTCATGTGTTACGGTAGCCATAACAAAGATAAGGAATCTTCCTTATGTCTCGGGGGAGGTGTGTGGTTGTTAGCTAGTTGTGTGAACGAGTGAATGAGCGAGACGTGTATGAGTGAACGAGCTAGGCTTCAGTCATAAGTGTTAAGTTGAAGTGCGCGGCCTGGCGCCAGGAGATCACCTACCTCCAGCCTTCTGTTCACACCTTCTGTGAATAAACACCTGCACTGTTACCTGCGTTTCCTGTGCCCCTGCTGGTCAAGAGTCGAACAACTTTACTATATAAATAAACAAATCTGAATCAAAGCAAGAAATACAATCAACATTTACACAACTTTCCTCACACACACACACACACACACACACACACACACACACACACACACACACACACACACACACACACACCCAAGTGCCTGAGATAGTCGCAGTTGACAGTCGAGTATCACACAGTCGAGTATCACACATCACATTCGCTTCCACCTCCTATACTCTCAATCTAAACTGCTCTGATACGCGGCGAGTCTTTGTAAGTCCACCAGTTGTCAGGTTCAGCGCTGAGACTTGCGGTTGAAAAAAAATAAATAAATAAAAATAAATAAGTAAAAATAAATAAATAAATAAATAAATAAGTGCAAGAGATAACTCGATTTATAACCAGGACTTTTATTATTTTTTCCTAATCTTAATCCCTCTGATATGCTAAGAGTCTACCAGTTACAAGGTTTGGTATGGAGAGTGTACCAGATCCAAGGACTTGAGGTTAGAGAGAGAGAGAGAGAGAGAGAGAGAGAGAGAGAGAGAGAGAGAGAGAGAGAGAGAGAGAGAGAGAGAGAGAGAGAGAGAGAGAGAGAGAGAGAGAGAGAGAGAGAGAGATCCGGAGATTACTTAACATGTAGCCGAGTGCTGGAATATTCCTCCTTAACCCTTTCACTGGTATATGCAACACTTCACAGCACTAAAAGCAACGCAAGGACTCTTTATAAGCAGCTACGGGAAAGAAATAAAGGAAGAGATAAAAAAAATAGATTTTGCAATTTCTAGGCAGTGTTATGTTTAGAAGGGGCTGTAGGATACGAAAAGATGTCTCAAAGTGATTGGTAATTAAGAAAAGATTGAAGTTATTTACGTTACGGAGACGCAGCTCATCCACGAACTTTTAAGATTAAGAAAGAAAAAGTAGAAGTGAGTGCAGATTACTCGATTTGACACCTTAAATTATTCCCTCTTAACCTTAATCCATCTGATATGCTACGGATCTCAGTTATCAGGTTAGACAGAGACTTGTCAGCGGATGCAAGGACTTAAGATAAAGGAGTAAACACAGAACGACGTAGAAGAGAATGCAGATAAAACACTTAAGGTGGTAATAAGAAGCTGGAGAAGTAAAGAATGTGATGGATAAGAGGATTTTAACTTCAGATATACAGAAAACGAGGTAGAGGTGAGTGCAGATGATTATACACCTGGTCTGTACATTTCAAAGCAGCGGTAATAGGAAGCTGGGGAAAAGAATGCAATACATAGGAGAATTTCAAGACAGCAATACCCCAGTACACTTAAAAATAGGCTGGACCACTGTAAACCTGTATAGACGAACCGCTGCTGTACTGTATGTAGTTCGCTGTAATGACATGGTTACTGTGGATTTAGGGATAAGCTGGCGGTGGAATTTCGGTTGAGATAAGACACATAAACGGTATATATGTAAATCCATAGGCCTATCAGACAGTGAGGGCCGTCATAAGCCTATCCAGGGCAGATCCACCCGCACCAAACCATAGGGTTCTTTAATGAGAGAGAGAGAGAGAGAGAGAGAGAGAGAGAGAGAGAGAGAGAGAGAGAGAGAGAGAGAGAGAGAGAGAGAGAGAGAGAGAGAGAGAGAGAGATTGTATTACGGGATTTCCGGTGGCTCTGTAAGGCAGCAGTGAGGGTCAGCAGGATGTCAGGTACAGGTGTGAGTAGCCAATCCACCTGCTTGTTTCATCACACCTCTGCCTTGAGTCCTCCTCTGCCCTCCCCACCCCTCCAGCCTTCCCTGCCTCTCCCCAGCGCCACACGTATTCAGCAACATGAGAGAAGCGGCAAGAGATCAGGCCTATACACGTGGCCAGTTGCTGTATAAGTGTATATCATGTGTTATCTTTGTTCCTCTTATCTTTGTAAAGTTGTCTTATTTACTCTAAGGTTCATTATTGACTCAGAACTAACTTAATAACAATCTTTTCCAGCTATCTGCCTCCCCATGTGTGAATTTCTTCTTTTCGTCTACCAGTTCCCTTTCGTCACATCTCTCCCTCACGTTCTTCTCTAGTCACCTCAACCTTGACGCCTCCCCTCGCCTCAGCCTTGCCTGTCACGCCTACCGCATTTCATACACTGCCTTACACGCCGTCCCTTTCTTTTCACATCTCGACATGAAGTTAATCTTTAGCCGCCTTGACAACACCCCCGCCCCGCCCCGTCTCACAAACACAACACGTATTAATATAAACAGTATACATGCTTTCGTTTCTTTTTTCTCTGAGTATAAAGTGAATGGTGGCGCCCCGCTCGCTGCCTGTGTCGCCGAAATAAATAATCAACGTAGCTAATTACGCCATTTGTGGTGCCTGATTATTACTTTGGGTGTTGTAATCCCATTAATTTGTTAATTTTCCGCATAACATTAACAATGAATAAATTATACATTAATTATACATCTTCATACGTAGTTATCCATTGTTGAGTCGATCCATACATACACACGCAGGAAGGAAAGCTGTCACGTGTGCACGGGCAAGGTGTGCATCAGCAAAACTAAACCTGACGATCGTGCCGCAATAAATACACAAGCAAGGCGATGCAGCTCAGTAAGGAACCCACAGCAAGTCCTCGTCAGCGTTTGTGTGGGGCTGTCCTCGCGCGCTGGCAGGGTGGGGCGGGGCGTGTCACCACCACGGACAGGAAACACACACACACACACACACACACACACACACACACACACACACACACACGGTCTGTTCTTTCACAATGCAATAAAAAAAAATCACACCACGGGCGATTTAAGGACGTGACGCGGAAAACTCATCTCCTGTGGCCTTGCTTCCCCAGGGTAGTGAGTCTCTCCAGGGCCGCCTGTCCCGCTCCGAGCCTCAACACACGTCACTACAGCAGGCGCGGATACTGAGAGTGTGATTCAAAGACTTCCCTCAAAGGCGTCACAGCCAACAAAATGCTCGCGGCAAAATTCTGCAGCAGCGTGTCCAGAGATAACTAAAATACGCTTCCAAACTTTGCACACGTTCTGAAACCTCTTTTGAGTCGCGGGCGAGGAAGGAAATGGAAAGGAATGAAAGCAAAGCGCGGAGGAGTTCAGTGGTGAAGTGCACCACTAAATGATGTACATCTTTCCTCCAGTCATGCAAGCGTGTTCATTTCCTGCGACCTGCAAAATTGCAGTGTCTCCAGGAATGTGTGTGTGTGTGTGTGTGTGTGTGTGTGTGTGTGTGTGTGTGTGTGTGTGTGTGTGTGTGTGTGTGTGTGTGTGTGCCTGGCGGGGCTGTGGCCACAAGCCTGGGGACTGGACGTGCCCTCGCCGTGGTGCCAGGTGGCCTAAGCTCAGGCTGGCGCACATAATGTGACTGCAGCGTGAGCGTGGCACGTCTGCTCTCCAGGCGGTGTCACGCTGATCGGCGCCTCAGTGTTGTGAAATGGTCGTCTCGTGTCGCTGGTCGTGGTCTGACTGTACCAGTGTGAGTCAGCGACAAAGGAACTAACTTGGCACCTTTGTTATTTGTAGGTTGGTGTGAGTGAAGGTGTATGTGACAGTGTGAATGTGGAGGCCCGGGAGAGTGCGGTGGAGGTGGTGAGGTGCCCCAGGCGGCGGCTGCTGCCCGAGGCCCAAGGTGACGGGGCAAAGGGACGGGACGCGGTGGGTATACAGGGGTCTGTTAAACCAAGCCAGAGAGAGAGAGAGAGAGGGGTGGGGGGAGGAGGAGGAGGGAGAAGGAGGAGGCAGAGGGAGAGAGAAAGTTTCAGGTATACAAATGAAAACAAGGATCTCCAATTCAGCGCGAGAAGGAGAGGAGAGCGAGAAAAAAAAAAAAGAAAAAGAAAAAGAAAAAGAAAAAGAAAAAAAACACGATCATGAGAGCTGAAACGTTGCGAGAGAGAGAGAGAGAGAGAGAGAGAGAGAGAGAGAGAGAGAGAGAGAGAGAGAGAGAGAGAGAGAGAGAGAGAGAGAGAGAGAGAGAGAGAGGACTGGCCGCAATTCATTACGAAAACTTGCAAAAAGAAATGATGGAAGTGGAATCAAACTTGGGGAAAGAGGAAGAAAATTTTCCGTCAAGATCAAGAATAGACTCGCGGGAAGGGAAACACGCCTTCATTGTGTAACTGAGTCTGGCGCGGGAATAAACACCACCAGAAATTAAGACTGGTCATAAAGAGTGCCTCGCCACACACGGGGCTGCATTAAACTGTATGAGAGGGGGTGTTACCAATTGAAGCCTCCGCCTGCTGGCCAGCCCAACGTGATACAGGACCCGCATGCAGCACTCACACCCCACACACCACTCCGCCCCGCCCCGCGCCACAGCCACCCCGGAAACACTCCCCGTCACCAATCTACAGACAAGAGGCGCCACGCAGGCCATCCGAGCCACGCCGCCTGCTTGATGGCAACAGGGAAGCCATGAGGCAGGCAACAGGCAGCAAGCACACCAACCGCAAGCCTGGCACATCCGCGCTGCCCGCCTCGCAATCCTGGCGTGCGGGAGCCAAGCACGCCGCCGCCAGCCTTGCGGCCCCGACACTCACACCACGGCTCACGCAACTCATCAACGCCATTAACTACGCCCATAAAAACTTTACGGTGCGCATGGGAAGAACTTGGAATCTTTCCCCTCTTATGCATTTGTCCACATCGAATACTGTCATGGAAAACCATACGGACTGAACTAGTAGACGATAACGATAATATAGAAAAAAAATAAAAATACTACTACTTCTACTGTTACTACTATTCTAACAACAACAGCAGCAGCAGCACCACTAACACTGACAATAACACTAGGAGGGATGCACTGCCGGCCGCCTCTCTCATCTCCACTCTTCTCCCCCAAGCGTGGCGGGGTTGAGTCACTCCTAACGGCCGCCCTGGGCATGGCCTCGAGGCGCCACTGGTCAGGGTGCCATGGGGAAGGAGGGAGGGGGCCGGGGTATCACGCGGGATGGGAGAGGGGAGAGGTCTCAAGTGAGGGAGGAGGTTAAGGGGGAGTGTCACGAGAGAGGGGGATGTGGGTTGCCATGAAGGTGGTTAGGAGGAGGAGGAGGAGGAGGAGGAGGAGGAGGAGGAGGAGGAGGAGGAGGAGGAGGAGGAGGCGGCTGGAAGTGACGCGAGGAACAAATGTGAGGAGCGTAATGCAGAGAGAGAGAGAGAGAGAGAGAGAGAGAGAGAGAGAGAGAGAGAGAGAGAGAGAGAGAGAGAGAGAGAGAGAGAGAGAGAGAGAGAGAGAGAGAGAGAGAGAGAGAGGACGGAAGTGGGGCGTGTGTGGGTGAGGGTAATGGAGAAGAGATGTCACGTTGTAATTACCCAGGCTTCCAACCTAACCCAATTTAACCTGCCTCCTGCGCTGTTCTGCCCTACATGCATACATACAGTTCATACATACACCCCACCTCTCTCTCTCTCTCTCTCTCTCTCTCTGGAAATAATAGACAGGCCGGTTAAAATAATGACGTGGACATTTTTTCGACCCTCGCCGTGCTGCTCGTCATTAATGGTCCTTCACGAAATTGTCTGCACAGAATGACATGTTTGAAAAGTGACGTGAAGGAAAAAAGAACAAAGGACACATGCATTGCCAATAGTCCGTCATGAAAGGCATGTGGCACTGGGGGAAAAAAAGGAAGGAAAAATGAAATTGAGTTTAAAGGTTGCATGGCTCTTCACACATCCTTTAATAATGAGCTAATCATCCCTAGACCCTTATCAATGAACACACACACACACACACACACACACACACACACACACACACACACACAGCAACAGGTGAGCGAGTGGTGCTGTCCTCACGGTTCACCATCAATCACGAAACACCTGCCAGCTCCTCCCTCACCCCCCCATACACACACACACCTGTCACCCCTGCGCCCCTCCATCACTACCCCTCCACATACACACATGTACATCTGTCCTGTCCGCTACCCACCACCAGTGCTCTGCCACACACCGCCACCACCCCTTCACAATTACGCAGTTCAGTGTAAAATGTCAATAACTTTGCAAATAGAAACTCGAAAAATCTTTTGTTGATTACTGTAAACACGAACACCTCTCTCTCTCTCTCTCTCTCTCTCTCTCTCTCTCTCTCTCTCTCTCTCTCTCTCTCTCTCTCTCTCGACAAACATATTTCCCGGTATCTTATTCTCGTGTACTCATACCTCTCTCTCTATGTACGCAGCTAAGCCTCACCGGAAACGCTACAGTTATGGTCTCCAAGAATCATGTCCACACAGCATTAGTAATAGTAAGCCTTGCCTGCCTCGCCTCGCCTCGCTTCGCCTGCCTCGCGACGTCACAACACCGTGGGAGACGCGTGGTTGGTGACTAAGCTTATCCCCTCGTCCCCTCCCTGTCCTTGCCTCCCTCCCTTGTGCACGGTACTCTTCCCCCTCCCACCCACCCTCCCACTGGACCTGTACTACAACCTCTCTCTCTCTCTCTCTCTCTCTCTCTCTCTCTCTCTCTCTCTCTCTCTCTCTCCGAACACGAGGCTGTCTTGGCGCACCTTAAATACTTGATCTAACCTCCCCATCGAGATAAAACAGGTCCATATTTTTTTATAGGTATCCGCGTCTTATCTTGACAAATTCTACCACAGGCTTTGATGGAAATTACTTGGGTTTAAGTTTCTCAAGGTTATTCTTGTTTGTGATGATAGTTTTGGCAAGAATTCTGCACTGTTTGTAAGGAGATCGAGTTAATTATTTCAGTGGCCTTTAAAAATAGATGATGAGAGAACAAATGCGTTTATGAATACCAGCTAGTGTTTCGTGGTGGCTGGACACACACACACACACACACACACACACACACACACACACACACACACACACACACACACACACACACACACACACAGAAGCCTTACAGAGGGTGACATAAAGCTATACGAGCAATCCCTGAAGCCTAAATAAACCTATAAAAGACCGCCACCTCCAGACGCATGAAAGCCTTCCTCCTCCTCCTCCTCTTCAGCCCCTTCCTTCCTTCGCCAGCGCCGAGGATGGAGGCCGAAGGGGAGGCTGAGAGAGTGCCGTGTGGGCCTTCATCAGTCTCGCCGCGCCTGGCTTGGTAGTAACCTGATTCACGTCCAAACAAGCCCACGCACGCCCCATGCCACCACCACCACCACCCACCACTGCACAGATACCACGGGCACTGCTTATCTTCTTAACACACACACACACACACACACACACACACACATTTCAGACACTGACATCACCGTGAAAGCCAAAATGTAAATGCCAACGTTCACTTTCACACATTTTCACTCACGATCAACACTTGTATGAGAGCCAAGCCATGTGTGTGTGTGTGTAAGGCATTCCACTCCTTCAGGACTCACACACACACACACACACACTTACGAAACAACACATGCCTGATTTCAGTACGATCTGTATGGACTTTGATAGGCATCCTTGAGGCTCTGGCTCACACACACACACACACACACACACACACGCGAACAGTTTCCCTGCATCCCTTACCTCCAGTTTATGAGACAATGTGATCCAAATAACACGCGAGGAGAGGAGAGATGTGGAGGTAAAGCTCTTGAAGAGGGTGTGAAGGGGGAAGTAGGAGGGTGAGGAGGGGTGACGCACTCCCTTGTCTCTGTCTCGTTCTCTCTCCAACGCCACCACGACCACCACCACACCTGCTCTCTCACTCCACCACTATCTCACTCCACGCCGCTCTGCCGCCCTCCCCACTACCTCCCACGCACTCCACACACTCGGAATTCCTCGGAGAAGGAGCGGGAGGTGTTGGAGGGCCTTAGAAGAGCCTCGGGGAGAAGTTATTTAGGCTGGAGCTGCTGCCGCCGCCGCCGCCGCCGCCGTCACACCACCACTACCACACGCCCCGCTAGACTTGCCACACGTTATTCTCTGCTTTTCTTTTACTTTTCTCACGTTACTCCGCCCGTGCCTGTTAGCGGGAGCATGTCTAGGGGCGGAGGGACGTCTCACTGGGAGCTAGAGTGGGTGGGGGTCACTGTACACTTAAGGATGAACGGGAAATCGTAAGTATTGTAGGTGCGCGGCGCGGAACTCTCCCTCCAGCCCGACGGCCCACAGCACACTGCCAACTGTTCCTCCTGACTCCCTCGCTTGCTCTCCCTCCTCTCCCCACCCTCTCGGTATCTCACTCCCTCCCTCCCTCCCGCAGACGACCAGATACCTCCCTGCCTCCCTCCCTCCCCGCTCTCTCACACAAGCCTAGTCAAGCCTACCTCGCTCTTTCCTCTTACCCTCTCTCTCTCTCTCTCTCTCCCGCACTCTCCCAGTCTTTCCCCTCTCATAACCTGCTCTATTTGTTCCCATTATTCATTACATCTCCCTCCTCATTTATCTACCTTATTTCCCCTCTTTGCTGTCTTTTTTCCTCTCTCTCTCTCTCTCTCTCTCTTGCTCATATTTGATAAGTCGACATGTGTGTGTGTGTGTGTGTGTGTGTGTGTGTGTGTGTGTGTGTGTGTGTGTGTGTGTGTGTGTGTGTGTGTGTCATGCAACAACAATCGCTATCTACTTACCCTCCATCTCATTATACATTCCTTCTCCTTTCCCTCTTCACCTCTCGTCTCCCTTCTTTCCCTCCCCCCTCCACCCTCCTAACCTCCGTAACCCCGAGGTCAACCACAGGTACGTTACAGTGAAAACCCCTACCCCCCTTGCCCCCCTTCCATTCCCGCCTTCCCCTCTGTTCCTACCTTCACTCTGCTCTTTTTCTCTCTCTCCCCTACCTACCAATAGCGCCCTCAACCAGCCCCCCATCTCCCTCCCTCCCTGACGCGCCATCCTCTTCACTTATTCCACCCTCCCAGCCCTCTCCTCCAGCCTGTCCCTCTCCCTCCTCTTTCTCTGTCTCTGTCTCTTCTCCCAGCCACAACCCTCAGGACCACACTGGGACCTGACCTCACCAGGGAGCCTTAATTACTGGTATGTCTATCTGTGTGTCTCGGACTGTCTGCTCTCCTCTCCTTTCCTCGCCAACCTCCCTCCCGTCTCCCTTCGTCGCTTTCTCCACCAACACCACACCCCTTCTAGAGCCTTGTCAGGGCCTCTACTCTACGTCCCCCAACCTACACACAGTCTGGCAACCTTCGTGTGTAATGGGCTGCCGAGGATCAAGGTCTTCATGCTTATGCGTAAGGGTATCATCATAATGTTTCCCTCGACAACACTCCTTGCTGCTGGTTCGCGAAGACAAGTGCACGGAAACGATAATTTATTTACTGTATCGTGGCGGTGGACAACACAATAAGCCTTGTCCATAACTTGTGTTTCTCTCCTACCCACTCCTTTTCTTTCCTATCGTGCTTCTCCCTTCCATTTCTCTTCTATTACGTATCTCCTTCGCTCCCCCCCTCTCTCTCTTGCCTTGCCTTACATGTCATTTCTCTGTTATCTCTCACATCATTTTCTCTTTCCTCCTGGCTTCCTTCATTCCTGGGGTGGGCAAGGTTACAGCACACCAGCCAGCCGGCCAGACGACATTGCCAGATCACCACCACCATCACCACACAGGCGATGAAGGAAGGAAAGTAACGCTGAGAAAAGCCTCGATGCGTGAAGGACACAAGAGGAAAGAATGGAGTCAGCCAGAAGAAATGTGCATGACGAAATATGATCTAGCTTGTAGTTCACTTTACTTTACTCCAGCGTGATACAAAGCACCGCCGTGGCCTTTACTTACGATATGGTTGTGAGAAGTTTAAAAAAAGAAAAGGAGGGAGACAGATACACGTAACAGGCTTAGGGGTGTATGTGAGGCGTGCTGAGTATATAAGATTATAGATGATGCAGTGTGGTGGTGGTAATGGTGGTGATAGTGGTGGCGGCAGCTAGCTTAAGTCACATGATGATACAAGACTTAATGCTTATGACATATCGTGGGAATGTGAGTCAAGCAAGACGGTGTGTGTGTGTGTGTGTGTGTGTGTGTGTGTGTGTGTGTGTGTGTGTGTGTGTGTGTGTGTGTGTGTGTGTGTAAAGCGAGAGACGGATATGGTGTGATGGTGCGTGACATAATGCGAAAAGTGCGGGAGTGCGTGGCTGCGGGAGGCGAGGCGTGTAAGTGACAGCAAGTAAAGCAGTGACGAACAACAAACACAGCTGAGTGGAGGTGTGATGGCGGCAACAGATGACACGGCTCCACCACCACCACCACCACTACTACCACTACTACCACCACCGCCGCCACGACCCCTCCAAGTATGCCAGCCTCGGGGGCGACGCGACGCTACACCCTGCGGCAATAATGGGGACTGTTGCGGCGCGGCGAATAGAGTGAGGCTGAGGTCCGTGTGGGGAGCACGAGTTGAGGCGCAAGGTTTCTGCGTGGCCTTGCGGGACCGGATTTCACACAGTTACTGCCTTGGGGTTCACGGAGATGGTGATGGGGATGGTGATGGCGATACTGACGGAGGTGCTGAGGCTACCATGGTACTATAGGCAGCAGGTGCTCGCCCTACACCTGTCCCAACACATCTGCCGTACTGAACACCTGTTAGTCGAGGTGTCCCCACGGTGCTGCCTCGCTCGTGGAAGGAAGTTACAGTTAGCGGTAATAACATCAACCTTCACACACACACACACACACACACACACACACACACACACACACACACACACACACACACACAAACACACACACACACATACACATCATTAGGGTGACATGTGATTTTCTTCTCCGTGCGTGGCGGCACAGAGACAAAAAACAAGAGAATAAGGGCGTGTGTACTGTAGAGGCCATCAGCGAGGCGTGTGTGTGACTGTGTGTGTCGCGTCCCAAGGGTGTCTGAGCGTCAGTGTGCGCGCCGCCCTCCCGAAGTGACCACTAAGGGAGTAACGTCGTCCGGACAGTTAGGCGGCTGCTTGACCACAGCGGCGCCCCCAACTGCTGCCTGAGTGACCTGATCCTCCCGAGACGTCCCGCACAACCTCCTGCAGCCCTCCACACACCCACACGTGCTAACCTAACCTGCAAATGTACACCCAGATACACACTCCCCTGCAATCCCCTGCCACATCTGTTACGCCCTATCCCCGCCTATCCTCAGTCCCCCCTCCCCCTCCTCCCCTTCCACGGCACCCCCAACTCCTTCCCCTCACCCCCAGGGACGCCCCCCCGCCACTCCCTCCGTCTGGGACCCTCATGTGTTGTCAGTGATGTATTGATCAAGGCCAGAAGCTTGCACTTTCACCCTCCCTTGCTCTCTCTCTCTCTCTCTCTCTCTCTCTCTCTCTCTCTCTCTCTCTCTCTCTCTCTCTCTCTCTCCCCTCACCCACCTGTTACTACCCTTCCCTACACTTCTCCCTCACTCTCCCCTCCTTTCCTTCCCTTCCCGTTTCCCCTTCATCTGATAGACTCGACAGAATCATTTTTTTATTCTCTCTCTCTCTCTCTCTCTCTCTCTCTCTCTCTCTCTCTCTCTCTCTCTCTCTCTCTCTCTCTCTCTCTCTCTAACCTGTTAACCCTCAGTCCGTGGCAACTGACAGGTGTGTGTGTGTGTGTGTGTGTGTGTGTGTGTGTGTGTGTGTGTGTGTGTGTGTGTGTGTGTGTGTGTGTGTGTGTGTGTGTGTGTGTGTGTGTGTGTGTGTGTGTGTGTGTGTGTGTGTGTGTGTGTGATGTTTGTTTGAATGTATAATCTCTCGAGTTAGTTCTCTGCTCATCCATTTCTTAATCTTTTTTTTTACCATTATTTCTTTCTCCTCTTCCTCCTCCATCATCATCTTTCTTCTTCTTGGTATCTCTTCACTCCTCTTTCTCCCCCCTTCCCCCATGTCTCTATCCTTCCATTCTTTTCTTCGTTCTCTTTCTCTTTTTTTCCCCCTTTCCCTCCTTCCTTATCCATCCCTCTTACCTCTTTTCTCTCCACTCCTCTTTCTTCTTCCCTCTTTCATCCGTTCTCCACTTCTTCATCACTTCCATCTCTTCTCCTTCCTTCCTCTGTGGGTTGCTTGTTTCCTTTACTGTCTCTTTTGTTGACCTTTGTATAACTGTCTGTCTGTCTGTCTGTCTGTCTGTCTAAGTGCATTTATTTACTTATCAATGTATTCAGTCTTTGTTATTCTATTTGTCTGTCAATCACTGTTTATTTATCCATCTATCTATTTACCAGTTTTATCTACTTTCTTATTAGTCCACCTAGTTTGTCTGTTTATCTATCTATCTATCTAGCTATTTATTCATTCATATATACATTTAACCATTTGTTTGTCTATTCGTCTATTTGTCTGTCTATCACCCCAACGCCCCCCCCCCCCCTCTCTCTCTCTCTCTCTCTCTCTCTCTCTCTCTCTCTCTCTCTCTCTCTCTCTCTCTCTCTCTCTCTCTCTCTCTCAGCAACACAATTAGAGACAGTTCAATCAGTATGGCGTGACCTGAGTTCTCCCTTTGTCCCCCTGCGAAGAACATGCCAAAAGGGAGGGAGAGAGGGAGAGGAGGACTGGAAAGGGGATGTGAGGGGAGGAGGAGAGCAGCGGTCAAGGGAAGGATGTGTGAGGAAGGAAGGAAGGAAGGAAGGAAAGGGAAGGAAGGAAGGAAGGAAGGAAGGGAAGGAAAGGGAGGAAAGGAAGGAAGGGATGAAGGAGGGAAAGAAGGAAAAGAAGAAGGAATGAAGAAAGACAATACTGAACAACGAACGGAGAGAGAGAGAGAGAGAGAGAGAGAGAGAGAGAGAGAGAGAGAGAGAGAGAGAGAGAGAGAGAGAGAGAGAGAATCATTATAAAGTGGCCCCGCTATTCCAACTCACATGAACAACAAACAACAAACAAACACCACACACACACACACACACACACACACACACACACACACACACACACACACACACTTAAACCTACACCGAGAAACAAACACACGAACAAACAGCAAGTAAGTGAGAATAAAGAGATGAAAGAAGGAACGAAAGATGAAAAGGGTAATAGAGATAGATAAACAAACAGCCAGACAGCCAGACAGACAGACAGAAAGACAGACAGACAGACAGACAGACGAGGTAGATAGCAAGATTGGTAGCCAGCTAAGCGAAGAGCAAATATTAGAAACACATCTTCATTCTTTATTGGTCTCCCCTCTCTTCTTCGATTTTTGATGCAGTGAAGGGAGAGATAATATGAGGGAAGAGGGCTGAGGGAGGGGGAGGGGGTGCACATTGTTTCGGAATAGAGAGAGTGAGAGGGGAGAGAAGAATAGAGAGGGAGAGCGAGAGAGACGAAGAGAGGGAGAGAGAAAATAGAAGATTGCAATATTTTTTCGTTAGTTTTCCCTTGATTGACTAATTACAGCGCGCGCAGCGAGAGAGAGAGAGAGAGAGAGAGAGAGAGAGAGAGAGAGAGAGAGAGAGAGAGAGAGAGAGAGAGAGAGAGAGAGAGAGAGAGAGAGAGAGAGAGAGAGAGAGAGAGAGAGAGCAATTAGTCAAGAGAAACACACACACACACACACACACACACACACACACACACACACACACACACACACCGCGGTATCTTGGTCACTTTCCATGTTTATGAGTGTGTTCCCGCACATCGCACACCTACATCGCCAACGACCACTGCATGACTCTCCCCCTCCCCACGAACCCCACCCACAAACCCACCAATCACCCCCTCCCCCACTGCAGCTCACTCACCCGGCGACCCCTCATCACCCCGCCCCGCCCAGCAGCCCCAGGCAAAAGGAGCAAGTTGTGATCAGGTGCAGCAGGAAGCGGCGCCTCACCCCTCCAGGCAGGCAGGCAGGCAGGCAGGCAGGTGAGTGGGTGAGCGAGGCGTGGCTCGAGTCAGCAGTCAGCACAGGGCGCCACGTCCCGCCCACGTGAGTAACGCTGCAGCCGGTGAGTCAACCCACACCTGTCCTGAGTCACTCGTCACCACGTGGCCGCCGACAAGCGTCTATGGACAGGACAGGGGTGGGGTGGTGTACAGGAAGGGTGGTGTTCAGGGAGAGGGTGTACAGGGGTAGGGTGTACAGGGGTAGGGTGCTCTGGGGGAGGGTGCACAGGATTAGGGTGCACGGGGAGGGGAGGGGAGGGGAGAGGAGGGGAGGGGAGGGGAGGGGTGGGGAGGGGAGGGTGGTGCGGGCGGGCGTTGTTAGGCGGTGAGTGACGCACCTGTGAGGGTGGGAAAGGGCGCGGACTGACCTCCCCAGCAAGACATGAATGGGCGTAATGACGCCGACTCAGACAGCGGGTTTGGTATTCAGGCGAGTGGCGTCAGACGCACCACAGTCATGCTCAAGCAGCGCCCTGCCTGCCCACCACACACCTGACATATGCTGTGCACTCCTGGGCGCTGTGCCGCGGAATGCATAGCGTCTCCTTGAAAAAGGCTCAGAGGAGAATGACAAAGGCAAGATCTAGCATCGACACGAAGCACATTCATGCCTTACCAGGAAAGATTAAACCTCCTCATCCCGCAACCAGGACACCACCTGCATGTGTCATGAAGGAGCTCTGTAAAAGGTGACGCCAGTAAGCACCGCGCCCGTCAGGTTGGTGCGGCAAGGTCTACGTGGGAAAGTGATCTGATGTAGTACTGAGAGAGAGAGAGAGAGAGAGAGAGAGAGAGAGAGAGAGAGAGAGAGAGAGAGAGAGAGAGAGAGAGAGAGAGAGAGAGAGAGAGAGAGAGAGAGAGAGAGAGAGAGAGAGAGAGAGAGAGAGAGAGAGAGAGAGCGAAAAAAAAAGTTTGCAGCAGGGCCTCTGTTTTGTGGTGGTGGAGACCGACAGTAACACAGGAGGGGGCGGAGAAGGCGTGGCCA
>NC_087167.1:7420000-7425000 GCF_035594125.1 Scylla paramamosain | reverse complement strand
CGGGGCGCCTCATCACATTAGTCTTCACGCGGCCCGGCCAGCATGACGAGAATCCTCACATGGAAAGTCAAATGAAGACGCGGTGGCGGGCGGCGGAGCGGCGGTGCTGGCGTGGCCCGGCCGCTGTGACGGAGGGAAAGTCGCGATGCGTGGCCCCAACAATCTCCTCCTCAGCGGTGACGTCAGCGTGACGTCCACCGTACAGGATTTATTGATTGATTCTACCATTTTCATTACCTAAGGTCGTCTCAATTTAGTTTGCTCCGATAGTCCTCCCGGTATTTGGCGACTCGGGGAGCGTTTATTTCCCTAATCAACAAACACACTTTTACTTCTGACTCAAGTGGCTTCTTATTCACTCTTATCGGGCATGCCTGGTGAGCTCCCTGAGTCTCGTGAGTTTTGCGAGTCTGGTGAGCTTTGTCAGCCTCATGAGTCTGACGAGCATGGTGAGTCTGGTGAGCCTTGTCAGCCTGGTGAGGCTCTTCGGCGGCGAGTCCATTTCAGGCAAACTTCGCTCCTTCAGGTTTTTCCTGGCGTGTGCCGCATCTTGGCGTGTGTCGCGCGGCCCTTCGCCATTTTCTTCTCTATCATTACTTATTGCAAACTCTTTCCCATTAAGTCTCCAGCTTCTTTTTTCTTTCCCTCTGGCTATAAAAGTAAACCTCGTTGATATTTTCCCCGAGTTGTTTAATATTTGCCATAAAACACTTGACTTACTTTTAACGCACAAGCCTTAATTGATATGAACCTTGTCAATAAAGATCGCGCAGCTTTATAACGAGCGGCACTTTTCTTATAACTTTTCTTTTATTTCACGGTTCACATAATTCTCCACGTAATTTCAGGCCGAGTTTCCTCACACAAATCGGTAATTTCCAAACCTGAACGAACGGGGGGCCTGCTTGGTATACGCTCATAGTCATACAACTCTGCAGTTCTTTTTTCCCCGTAATAAAAAACAAACACGGGGAAGGAGGCAGTTGAGGACAATTAGTAACGTGAACTCGTAAACTGACGTCATTTCCAGGTACTCCCGACTCTCAGGTGACGCTCTGTTGCTGCTCGTTGACGAGACACTCGGAGGAAGAAGTGGGTGGGTGTGTGTGGTACTGGTTTACCTCTCCCTTCTGCTACTGTGCTGCGATTTGTGATGGTGTGTGTGTGTGTGTGTGTGTGTGTGTGTGTGTGTGTGTGTGTGTGTGTGTGTGTGTGTTGCAGTTTTGTTTTTGTATTGTGTTGTGGTGTGTGTTGCATGCTTCCTTCTGTGCTGTGGTGTGTGTTCCGGGCTTAACTCAGTACCGTGTTGTGATGTGGTGGTGTGTGTTGCAGGCGAACTTCAACGATGTGTTGTGATGCCTCTGGTGCCGGTTATTTCAGTATTGTGTTTCAGCGTGGGGCAGAGGGCCATATGAACCATCACCATTTATCACCTACCACCATCACCCCGACCCCAACCACCACCCCTATATCTAGTCACCACCATCAGCCAACCTCCACCACCCACCACTCAAAACTCCACCACCACTACCACTACCACTCAAAACTCAACATTGATATGACTCGGCACAAACTTTTACATTCAAAAAGCACCTGAAAATGTATGAGAACTGCCAGGCCACACGGAGGGAGTCTCTTTTTTGCGCTTCTCTCGGGAGGGCGGGCAGGGACGTAGGCAGGCAGGCAGGCAGGCAGGCAGGGACGTAGGCAGGGACGCAGGCAGGCAGGCAGGCGGAGCAGCAGGCGGAGCAGCAGCAGCAGCAGTCAGAGATCATAAACTGATATCGTGCTCCGAACATCGACTAAGTTACAATTGCGTACATTGAAGATGCAGATTGATTTTCAGTTGTGTGTGTGTGTGTGTGTGTGTGTGTGTGTGTGTGTGTGTGTGTGTGTGTGTGTGTGTGTGTGTGTGTGTGTGTGTGTGTGTGTGTGTGTGTGCATACCTGGTTTTAGTATACGGAATATTGAGTTTGACTTGCTCTGTGTGTGTGTGTGTGTGTGTGTGTGTGTGTGTGTGTGTGTGTGTGTGTGTGTGTGTGTGTGTGTGTGTGTGTGTGTGTGTGTGTGTGTGTGTGTGTGTGTGCTTGCGTAAGTGGGAAAAAAAAGTTACGCGATAAGTTGAATGAGTGGCATTAGGCATTAGTGCACAGGGACGACGGGGTCATATGACTCCCTGCTGCGCCTGCACACCCCCACAGCCTCGGTCCCCGCCAGCCTCCGCCGCTACCACTCGTCACAAGCCAGGCCGCGGACCTCCTCCACTCTCAAGCTCCTTTGTCCGCGGCTCGTCACGTCATGCGCTGCGCAGACAATGACAGTTACACAACGGTACCCTAAGCGTCGCAAAAAGAAGGCATGGCAGACTGAGAACTCATGGGAATAAGTTCTGCTGTGGTAGCCTGAAATACGCGGACAACCAATGAAGTGGTTATGGAATCCTTGTCCTGCTGATGATGTCTGTTTCAGTTCCCTTAGGCCGGTATTTGGTTATTAAAGTCTCTATCTCCCATTCTGCCCTCTTATCTTCCATTCTGTCCTGTTATCCTCTATTCTGTCCTGTTATCCTCCATTCTGTCAGTTTCCATCACCTGTGTCCTGCAATTCGGCAACAGAGAGGTCCGTGTATTGTTATTTACGGGTTCACACAACTTGATTTGCCGTCATTCCTTTCTTTACGGTCTTGGTTATCGTTTTAATGGCCGCTACAATATCTTCAACTCCGTCTGTGTTCCCTGATCCAGGATATTTCTTCCCTGTCTCTTCAGCATTCCCCGCATTCCTCTCCGCTGTCTGGCGGAACGCACTCAATGCCACAACTCTCTTTTCTCCATGACTGTGTTGTTGCGGCGCCATTACTTAATCAATATCCAATCTATTTTCAACAAAAGGAGTAAATTATCCCACACCGTGTTTTGCTCATCGAAAGGACTCATCTCATATTTGTCGATCTTCTTATTTGAGATTTATGGATTGAAAGCTTTGTGTGAAGCAAACGTGTTTCGTCATCCTCCCCAAGCAGCATTCAGATCAGCTGTTCTCGTGCCTCACTAATGCAAATTTGTCCTATTTATCCCAGAGCTCATCGTATAATTCACCCCTCGCCGCTGTGACAACCATTGCTGGGGATTATTAACATGCTTGCCGCTTATGCTGCTATTTTCCCATTCCTAATTACTCCTGAAAAAAAAAAAAAAAAAATTGTAAAGGCCGTCTCCCTGTCTGCCCTGGCGTGTCTCTGTTGTGGTGTTACTGCTTGTGTGACGTGACGGTGCGTCACCACTACTCACATCTTCCGTACAACACCTACATACAAGCATATTTCTTCATTCTGTTTTCCCTGTCTGCTTGCACCACAGCTGAATTTCTTAGTAAGGTCATTATAATCGTGATGATAACTCCTGAAACTCATCCATTAATGACAGTGATGACTGTTTTACTGTTTTCCTGTTGGTCAATTGGGAACCCGGCAGCAAACTGGAAACACCTCAAGAGAGACTGGCGAGATCCGTCTGTACCTGTCGCTGCCGGATGCGGCGCCTGAGTCACGCTTAGCCCGCCGCCGGGCACAGGCCAGCCGGCGAGGCCGCGTGGTGGTGCACCAGTACAGCCAGCGCCCGTTTTCAGGCAGCCAAATGACCATGAGGCAGCAAGCGCTTGATTCCTTGCGGTGCGCGGCCGTGTCCTTTACCTGGGCGTCGTGTGAGGTACTTGGTCCGAGAACTCGAATGAGGGTAACTGTTGCTTAAGTGAGAGTGCATACTTGCACGCCCTCGCTGTCTGCTGACCTTAAACACCACATTCTCTCTCTCTCTCTCTCTCTCCTCTCTCTCTCTCTCTCTTCTCTCTCTCTCTCTCTCTCTCTCTCTCTCCTCTCTCTCTCTCTCTCTCCGGACAACACCCTTCCACCACACCCTCCACTCGCAGGCTCCAGCCACGTCTTCCACACTTGCCTTCGCAATCGCCATCTCATAGAGACGTTCCCTCCATTACAATGCATTATCGCGTCGTTCCGTCTTTGTTATGCACGTATGTACAAACAGGTTCATCTTCCTCTTTTAGAGGTTGAGTTTTACATGTGAATAACCCCGGTAGTCTTAATGCAATGCAATGGGTTGATCAAACCAGTATCTTCCTCATTCACGGCTGAATGAGTTCATCTGTACCCCAGAGCCGCGCCGCAACACCGGCCCGCCGCCTCGCAGGGCACGGCAGGGACTGGGTCGTTCAATTCTTTATTCAAGGTCATGAAGATGCCAACAAAGCTCTCCTGGAGGGTCAGCCTGGCCGTGGCGGTGTCGAGGCGGCGGGGAGCGTGGCTAGCCGGCGTGTCACTGCCTTAGGACAGCTTCCATGCGACAGGCGGCCAATAATGGCATCAGATGGCTGGCAAGTCAAATTATCTTAACAACACACATTTGCATCTTCAAATACGCAAAACGTTTGACTGACTGAAGCTTTATTGAGCTTTGGTTGTAAAATGGTTATCTTCGTTTGTGTTTGGTTTGGCGGGCGGGTAAACAGACCACCGAGGGCGGCGCAGTGACGCCTGCAGCCTTTTATTAAAAGCACCGTGGCGCTCACCTTTACACCGAGTCAATATAGCACACAAAGGTATCATTACTATCACGTCATCACCTCCGTTATGTGACACGTGTTTCCAGCTTCATTAATTCTATTTCTCTTTCCTTATTGGTTTATCTAACATTGCCTGCACACACGGCGTGGGCCCTCCGCCTCCTGCTGCCCCATCACCCGAGCCAGTCGTCCATCTCACGCCAATGATTCAACATAAAAAATATTCATAAATAAATAAATAAATAAATAAATAAATAAATAAATAAATACAATGAAAATGAAAAAAAAATACAAGTCTCATGGAGTACATCCCGTTCCTCTCACCCTGGGCCTCGGGCAGCAGCCACCGCCTAGGGCACTGCCGCACCACCTCACCACCACCACCACACTCTCCTCGGCCAGCAGCCGCCGCCTGGAGTACC
>NC_087167.1:7402500-7407500 GCF_035594125.1 Scylla paramamosain | reverse complement strand
CGCGCCGTAACGAAGCCCCACACCTGACACACCTGCTTGTCACCGGGTAACGGAAAACCTCGGCAGGCCCACACGGATGTCGCCTCACTCTGAGCCCCGCCACCACATCATCCTGTTTGCATTCCTTCCTGCACACCTGGCCACGCCGACCGCGGCCCGAGGTGCGCCTTGTCACACCATATTTCTGGATGGTGTGTACCGGCCACTGCGGTCCTGCCACCACCATCCACACCACCACCGCCGCCGCCGCCGCCACCACCATGCCACCACCACCACCACCACCACCAGCCTCACCCACATCGTGTGCCGGGGACGGCGGTGCCTCGCCACCACGGACTCAGTGACCAAGTAATTCTGTGGGTCCCCTTCGCTCCCTCCCTAATTTCCCCTCGTCTTTAAGGACACTCGGGGCCCAGGGTTCAACGCCTTCCCGAGCGGCAGCTTTTTAATTACGTACAAGCCTCGCCGTCAACTATTCAGCACGATGCAGTGTTGGCAGCTAATCATATCATTACTTCATTTCTTCTTAAATAGTTGAGGCAGTGTTGCGAGCTGGCTCATCGCGCCGCCGCCTCCACGCCCCGCCCCGCCCTTGCCGCGGCCTGGGGTGGGCGGCGGGCGGCGGGAAGCATTCTGCAGCAGTCGGTGCTGCAGTGCTGCATGCTGCTGCCAGGCCGATATCCCGGAGCTTTAATCTATGCATGTCAAATATATAATAATATTGAGTATCATTTAATCAGGAGATATACAGCATCAAGTAATTAACAGCTGTGAGGCAGGCGCCGCCCACCCCAGCCAGGCAAGCCTCAACCTCGCCAAGACTGACCCTCTGCAAGACTAAGCCTGGGCAAGACTGAGCCTCAGCCAGACCCAAGCCTCGGTAAGACTGAGCCCAGGCAAGCCTGAGTCTCGGGAAGCCTGAGCCTCAGCAAGACAGCCTCGCAGGACGCCCAGGGCAGCGGGTCTGCAGGAGCTGCGTGGCGGCGCCTTTGCCTCGCGCCAAGGATTTATGAAATACTTTAATTATCGGAAAGACTGCCTGACAATGATTCCATTAGCATTCTAAGCGGCAAATTAACCCGCCACTCCATTAAACAGAGCATCGCAGCCCGCGCCCCGCCTGCCGCCGGGAGCGAGACCAGGCGGCGGTCAGCGGCGGCGGGGGGCAGGAGCAGCGACGGCAGGAGGTGGGCAGCAGGCAGCAGTTGTATCAAGTGGGCTGAGGGCGCGCGGCGTGAACACACCATCAGGGGATTCGCGGAGGCGGAGGGAAGGGGAAGGAAGAGAATAGAATGTAAGGGGAGGGGAAGGGGAGGGAAATGCGCTAGAGGGAACGGGGAGGGGGAAGGGAGGCGAGAGAGAGAACATCACACCACAATACCCGTGGCACTCGCTTGTGACGTCACGGTGCCAAAACAAGGTGCTAGCGTGAGGAGGAGGAGGAGGAGGAGGAGGAGGAGGAGGAGGAGGAGGAAATGGAGGGAGGAGGATGAGCGGAGGCGGAGAATGGAGTGAAGAAAGAGAGGGGAGAAAGGAGAGGGAAGTAAGGGGAGGAAAGGAAAGGGAAGGAAAAGGAAGGGAAAGGAAAGGAAAGGAAAGGAAAGGAAAGGAAAGGAGGAGGAGGAGGAGGAGGAGGAGGAGGAGGAGGAGGAGGAGGAGGAGGAGGAGAAGGAGGAGGAGGAGGAGGAGGAGGAGGAGGAGTGGAAGGAAACACAGTCAACACAAAGAGCAAGGGATGAAAATCGAGTGAAAGAGAGAAAGAGAACAGGGGGGAGAGAGAGAGAGAGAGAGAGAGAGAGAGAGAGAGAGAGAGAGAGAGAGAGAGAGAGAGAGAGAGAGAGAGAGAGAGAGAGAGAGAGAGACGGTGACACTTGGGTTTGGTGGGAGAGGAGGAAGAGGAAGACGAGAGAAGGAGGAGGAGGAGGAGGAGGAGGAGGAGGAGGAGGAGGAGGAGGAGGAGGAGGAGGAGGAGGAGGAGGAGGAGGAGGAGGAGGAGGAAAGGGAATGAATAGAGAGGGAATCAACAGAGTACATTGTGTGGGAGATTGTATTGGAGAGAGAGAGAGAGAGAGAGAGAGAGAGAGAGAGAGAGAGAGAGAGAGAGAGAGAGAGAGAGAGAGAGAGAGAGAGAGAGAGAAAGAGTGAGGAAGAGTGAGGAAGGTTAAAGTGGAGAGGCCACCTGAGTGTAGGTATTGATTTCTCCCTCACCCCTCACCCCTCACTCTCTCTCTCTCACTCTCCCTCATTCTCTCTCTCTCTCTCTCTCTCTCTCTCTCTCTCTCTCTCTCTCTCAAGCATCCTTTCCTTGTCCTTTGAGAGAGAGAGAGAGAGAGAGAGAGAGAGAGAGAGAGAGAGAGAGAGAGAGAGAGAGAGAGAGAGAGAGAGAGAGAGAGAGAGAGAGAGAGAGAGAGAGAGAGAGAGAGAGAGAGAATTATGGTGAGGGGAAGGAAATTTGGAGGAGTAAGAGGAGTTGGCGGTAAGAGAGAGAGGAAGAAGAGGAAGAAGAGGGGGAGGAGGAGAGAGAAGTGAATGGAGACGACGAGGAAGTGAATGAATGAATGTGTAAAGATGTATCGTAAAGAAATGCAAGAGACAGAAGATGGATTAGACACACAGAGAGATAGATAGATGGATGCAGATAAACAGATAGATAGATAGATGGATGCAGATAGACTGGCAGATAGATACGTAGATAAGGAGATAGATAAATAGATATACAGACAGATAAAACAAGTATAAACACAGATAGATAGGTAGATTGATAGATAAATTCGTAAACTACTAAATAGATAAAAAAAAAAAGTAAATAAAAAGAAACTATATGAAAAAAAATAAAATATATATATATACGTTTACACAAAATACTGTACGGTGGTGGTGGTGGTGATGGCAGTGGACAGCAACATCTTCAGCTCATCAAGGATTCAACAGCACGTATCTTGAACCGTCAATACAGCACAGGCGACCCCATGGCACCCAGCAGCACGCCCCACACCGCACACCCATGGCAACTCCTCTCCCTCACTTTCACCACCTTCACCACCACCACACCCACAAAACTCAAACTTCATAATCCTTAACACAACAACACCACTTGTTTCTACTACCACCACTACCACCACCACTCCCCACTTTTCTCCTGCAGAAGGCCGGGGCGAAGTGGTGGCGGCAATAACAGCGTGTACCCTGGCAGTGATTCCCTTATTCCAAATGTTGGTATTAGGAAGGCGGGAGGGCTGAGAGTGGAGCTGGAAGAGAGAACGGCTGAATGCATGGTGTGGGGAGGGCTGGAAGTGAGTAGGGCTGAGTACATGGATGGAAAAAGGTCTGAAGGCAGTTTGTGAGAGGAGTGTAGGGCTGGAAAGTAGAAGTAGATAAATCTGAAGGAATGCTGAAAGGTGAGCGTAGGTAGGATGAAAGAAAATTAAAGCAGGGATTGAATAATTGAAGGAGGGACTGAAGGAAGCACTGAGGGCAGGACTGTAGGTAGGCAGGGGTGAAGGAAAGACTGAAGGAAGTGAAGGCAGGGCTGAAGGGGACACTGAGGGTGAAGCCAGGGGGGTTAAGGCAGGGAGATGAAGCCAGGGGATGAAGGCAGGGAGATGAAGGCAGGGAGATGAAGGCAAGGGATGAAGGCAAGGGGTGAAGGCAGGGGTGAAGGGAAAGAGTGTGGGCAGAAGGCAGGGTGGACTGTAGCTATTGCAAAAGTCTTCCCGGTGTGCAGGCAATCAACGGTGTGTCTAGAGCAATTCCCGGCTAGACTGGCTAACCTACTCGCTGTGTGTGTGTGTGTGTGTGTGTGTGTGTGTGTGTGTGTGTGTGTGTGTGTGTGTGTGTGTGTGTGTGTGTGTGTGTGTGTGTGTGTGTGTGGCCATCAGTACAGCCAGCGAAATGAGAATCCTGGTCTACCATCATCACTACCAACCCACTGAGAGAGAGAGAGAGAGAGAGAGAGAGAGAGAGAGAGAGAGAGAGAGAGAGAGAGAGAGAGAGAGAGACCTACAGCAATCAGGTAATGCATAAGGTAATTTAGGACACAATAACAGGTAACTCCCATGGCAACTTGACTAATTCCTCGTGTCAATCTGGATTACTTACGATCCCATGTGTTAATCCCTCCCATGCCAACTCAGGGCTTATTGCACACCCCCATGGCAACGAGGGATAGCTTAGTCTCCCCATGGCAACTCAAACTGATACTCCCCATGAAGACTAAGGATTTTTTTCGACGCTCCCATGGCAAAGAGGATTACTTAAGTCTCTCCCATGACAATATTTCATTAACACCTCCCATGGCAACGAGGGGTAACAATCTCCCATCAACGGCAACTCAGAATTTATTGAACTCCCATGGCAACTAATTAAAACATCAAAACAAGGAATATCTTAGTCTCCCATGGTAGATTAATGATTTATTTCCTTAATGTCTCCCATGGCAACTCACACTTACTCTAACCACGCCCTGTCACCGCCCACAGCATCAGGTAAACCTAGTGGCGAGGCTGAGTCCTCCATGGCAACCAGGTACCCGCCATGTGACGGTTCCCACGGTAATTACAGTGGGTGTTAATGCCAGTGGACACCTCCCTCCCATGGCAACTAATCTTCTTGACCACCACGGCAACCACCACTGTCACCATCACTGCAAAGACTACCACTACTACTACTACTACTACTACTACTACTACTACTACAAATACAAACTCGAGATTACGATATGAAAGGAATCGACCAAAAATGAAAGAGAACAAGAAAACAAGCAAGAAAGAAAGGATTAAAAGTAAAGAAACAAAGAAAAACTACAAGAGGAAAAGGAAAGTGGAATAAAAGGAAGAGAAAACAAATAGAAAGCAAGCAAGATAAAATTAAAAGAAAGAGAGAAAGAAAGGACGAAACAAAAGGAGAAAACACGAACACACACACACACACACACACACACACACACACACACACACACACACACACACACACACACACACGAGCTAAAATAATAAAAAGAC
>NC_087167.1:7380000-7385000 GCF_035594125.1 Scylla paramamosain | reverse complement strand
CACCCTCTCCCCTCCCTCCCCCCTCCCTCCCCCTCACTCTCTCCCAGGGCAACAAAGACCGGAGCCTCGCCACCCCGCATTCCTCTCTCCTCCCTCTCTCCTCCTCCTCCTCCTCCTCCACCTCCACTCTATCTCACTCTTGTGCCTCCTCCTCCTCCTCCTCCTCCTCCTTCTCCTCCTCCTTCTCCAAATCCTTCTTCTTCCCTACTTGACTTGTTACTAACTGTATAACTGTCTGTCTGTCTGTCTGTTTGCTTTCTCGTCTATTGTCTCTTCTGCTTTGTCTGTCTGTCTGTCTGTCTTTGTGATCGTGTTTGTCTGTCTGTATGTACGTCTTTAACGGTTTGTTTTGGCTTTACCAGTGTCTGTCTATGTTTCAAGATTTGTCTGTCTGTCTGTTTGTCTGTCTAAGTGTTCACCTTTCGCTATCTTTCGGTATCTGTATGTCTGTGTTTTTCTGCGTCTCTCTCTCTCTCTCTCTCTCTCTCTCTCTCTCTCTCTCTCTCTCTCTCTCTCTCTCTCTCTCAAGCCGGATGTAGGCGGCACAGAGAGAAGGAAGTGGATTCAAGATATACCCAATCCCCTCTCCCTCTTTTTTCCCCTCCCCCTCCCTCCCTCCCTCCTTCCCTCTGTCCCTCCCTCCCTCTCTTCTTGCAGTTCACGAGACCTTAGACTCATATTGAATTACTGAGAGAGAGAGAGAGAGAGAGAGAGAGAGAGAGAGAGAGAGAGAGAGAGAGAGAGAGAGAGAGAGAGAGAGAGAGAGAGAGAGAGAGAGAGAGAGAGAGAGACCCATCCCTACCTAAGAGACTCAGCTGTTTTCCGCAAATTTTACTTACTCATCCTCATCCCCAGCCTCCTCCTCCTCCTTCTCCTCCTCCTCCTCCTCCTCCTCCCACGCCCGGGTCTCGCCGCCTGCTTAGTGAAACGCCTGCTCACTCGTGCAAGAAATGAAGCTTTCTACTATATCCAAACTTTCCCACCCCCGCGCCACACCCCCCCTCTCTCTCTCTCTCTCTCTCTCTCTCTCTCTCTCTCTCTCTCTCTCTCAACACACCCACACACGCCCCACCACCACCTATCTATCTATCTCCACCCTCACATCTCCTCTTCCTTCTCAGCCTCCAAGCTCCACCCATCTTCCCTCGTCAGCCTCACTTCTTCCTCCTCTTCCTCCTCCTTCTCCACCTCCTTCTTCTTCCTCCACATTGCCTTTCTTAGCTAAGTGTCTCCACCACCACCACCACCACCACTACAGCCACCACCCACCACCCACCACCCCTCCCCTTCACCCACTCCTCTTCCTTCTCCATATTCATCCTCTTCTTCGTCTTCTCCATCTCCTATTCTTCCAGTGACGTGTCCTTCACACCCACTACCTCAAATACTCGTCCTTGCATTCTCTCTCTCTCTCTCTCTCTCTCTCTCTCTCTCTCTCTCTCTCTCTCTCTCTCTCTCTCTCTCTCTCTCTCTCTCTCTCTCTCTTAAAACCCTCACATCAACAGGACCACCATTAGTCTGCCTCCACCACTAACACCACCCCCACCTGCCATCCATCAACACCACCACCACTGCCACCACCACTACCACTATCGCCACCACCACCAGTTAGTCTGTCAACCTATTTCACCACCACCACCACCACCACCACGCCCCCATCCCTGGGTGACCACAGTTTCAGCCACAATTAAGCTAATGGGTCTGATCCTGGCTGGCGTCCGGCCGCTGACTTTCTCTGGGCGGGAACACGACACTTGCACCTCCCTGGCCCCGCCAGGTGAGGGTTCCGGCAGGTCGCGGGGGTGTCTGGGCACCATATGTAACTTTCTGAGGCCGCCCAGGGCTTCCGGTCTTCCCAATGGGTCACCGTCGCCTCCGGTGGTCGTCACAGATTGTTATAAACACTGGGGATGACGTCACGCGTCCTCCGGTGACCCTGAACCGCTGGCTTGGTGCGCTGGCTTGGTGGCATTCCAGTGTGGTGCGCCGCGGCCACTTCAGCGTCATCCCTCACGCCCTGCAGTGCTGGGAGATGGAGGGACCGCCGCCAAGACACGCAGACGGTGGCGGTGCACCGCTAACTGTTCCTGCAGTCTCGAAACCTGCGTGTCAGAGGACGTCCCGTCACCCGCCTGGCCGGGAACCCGCCGCGGCCTCCAGTTCCCCGTGGAATGCGTGACGACGGGCGTCACGCCTGGTGGCCCGCCGTCCCAGCGATGGCCACGCCGTCTACAGACGCCTCACGAGGTCCATATGGCCGTCCGCATGGCCCGGCGCGGCGGGCAGTGGTCCCTCGGTCCCTGGGTCCCTCGCCCCTCCTGACCCCGCTGACCTTCACCACCTCACCACCTCGCGCAGCCACATTCCTTCAGATCTTCTGGCACAACGGGACCGGGGCGTCTCCCTCCCCCAGGCGCCCACGGGGTGACTCCTCGCCGGCAGGAGACCCATGGGGCCCTCCACACCCCGTGGCCGGGCCGGCAGCCCAGCGCTGGACTGGGGCTGGCTAGGCCCATCGGTCTCACAGGCGACGTTTCCTTTCAATCCTAATTAGGCCCCAAAAGTCCCCGCGGCCCGAGGCTGGTCAGGGACAGTGACGCGATGGGGGCGACCATTAGGGTCCAAAAGTCACAAAGTAAGTCCCAAAGTCCCCGTGGCCCGAGGCACCGCGAGGCTCAACAAACAAGTGACATTTGCCAGTAAGTTATGAGAGAGGCTAACAGGTCTTCCCTCCCTCCCTCCCTCCCTCCCTCCCTCTCTCCTCCGTCCATCCACCTCTGCTTTCCCTTCCTCATCTCAAAGCTAGTCCCATCCCCCAATCCTCTCTCTCTCTCTCTCTCTCTCTCTCTCTCTCTCTCTCTCTCTCTCTCTCTCTCTCTCTCTCTCTCTCTCTTCACTGTCGTCCTCTTCCGTTCCTTCGGCTCCCTCCATTTTCCCTCCCCTGTTGAGACTCAATGTTCCACGGTTTATCCTCCTCTCTCTCCTCTCCCGGCAGATCCTCTCACCCTCCCTCCCTCGTGTTGCTGGCTAACAGTGGTTGTCCTTGTAAGGCTGAGGGTTCTTCCTTCTTCCACCCCGCCCCCACTCTCACCCCTCACCTCCTAACCTTCCTTTACCCTTTCTCCTCCCTCCTCTCTCCTTCCCTCCATTACCTTTCACTCTTCCTCCTCCCTCTTCCTTTAGCTTCCTTCCCTCCGACTCTCTCTTTCTGTGTGTTCCCTCCACTAAGCACTCCCGCCCCTCCCTCTTCTCTCTCATTCTCCTCCCCTTGCCGTCTCCTCCACACAAATCACTCTTGCATTTTTTAGCTCCCCTCCTCTCCCTCTCTCCCTCCTTTTCCCTCTCCCCGCTCCGGCGTGATCACTTTATAGCGTGTGAGGGAATGGGAGGAAAGAGGAGAGAAGAGGGAGTAAGGGCGGAGGGAGAGCGAGAAAGGAACAGGGGGGAAAGAGCGAGAGGGGAGAGTGAGAGGGGAGAATGAGAGGAGAGTGCGTGTCTCACTTTTCCAGGGCCCTTTTAACACTTATCACACACCTTTTCCTTCCTTCCTTCCTTCCTACCTATGTACCTCCTCCTCCTCCTCCTCCTCTTCCTCCTCCTCCTTGCCTTCCCCTCTTTCATCGCTTTAACACCTACTCTATGCATTAGTACACGCTTCCATACACCACCACCACCACCACCACCACCACCACCTCCTCCTCCTCCTCCTGGTTCCCTCCCCTCTCTCCGTGTCATCGCACCCTGAATAAAGAAGCATGAGGGGAGGAGGAGGGGAAGTATGGGGTGATGGAAGGGGAGGGGGAAGAGGAGGAGAGGCTGTATGAGTTATGGAAAGGATCACTTCACACCTTATAAGCTCAGTGTGTGTGTGTGTGTGTGTGTGTGTGTGTGTGTGTGTGTGTGTGTGTGTGTGTGTGTGTGTGTGTGTGTGTGTGTGTGTGTGTGTGTGTGTGTGTGTCCAGGTGCAGGTGCGGTCATTGGTCACCTGTTCTCGTTAATAAGCACAGGTAGGTGGTCACTTTGATGATGATGATGATGATGATGATGATGATGATGATGATGATAGTTTCTCCCTTACATATCCAGAATGCACCCTTTGCCCCTCCATTTTTAATCCCTAACCAATTTTGTATGCACCCTAACCTCACCTCTCCTCCCTCGCTTCCTCCCTAACCCTCCTTCCTTCTCTCCCTCCCTCTCCCTTCCACCCCAACATCCGTATCTCTCTCCCTAATTCTCTCCCACTCAAACATACCTCTTTCTCCCTCTTTCCTTCCCTTCGACTCCTGCCCTAACCCTCCCTCCCTTCCTGACTCTCCCTCTCTCCCCACACCGCAGGGAGAAAATTATTCAGTGTTACCTGAATGATGGTATACTGTCGTGACACCCTGAGAGAGAGAGAGAGAGAGAGAGAGAGAGAGAGAGAGAGAGAGAGAGAGAGAGAGAGAGAGAGAGAGAGAGAGAGAGAGAGAGAGAGAGAGAGAGAGAGAGAGAGAGAGAGAGAGAGAGAGAGAGAGAGAGAGATTAATTACATACTGACCACGTACTCATGAAGTTATCCTCGATCACTCACCTGGAAAAAGAGAAAAAAATAGTAATTAGATGACGGATGAGACTTAGCAGTGGTAGTAATATTAAGTTGAACAGCAGCTGCAGTAGTAGTGATGGTGGTGGTGGTGGTGGGGGTACCAGAAATTTGAGGGAGGTTTCAAGACACTTATCGTCCTCCGATTCTGAATAACCCCGGGACTGACACCTCACTGGATCTTTTTACTCTTCATTGTTTCATGCCCTCGGCCAATGCCCCTCTTACATAAAACTAAAACTGTAATAGAAACACCACTACACTACGAACCCCACATGTACAGGCAAGGGTGAGAGATACACCCTGCATCTTCACGTGGCATCATACTCATCACCCCAGTGGCCTTTAAACTTGTGGATAGGTGACAATTCTAGATGTAAAACAACAGTGATACCTGATTTCAATGGTTTACCTT
>NC_087167.1:7367500-7370000 GCF_035594125.1 Scylla paramamosain | reverse complement strand
TAGAGGAAGTGGCGCAAGTTGTGGTGGTGGTGATGGTGACAATGATAATGATGGTGGTGATGGTAATGTGAATGATAATGATGGTGAAGTGGTGAAGGAGGAGGAGAGGAGGGGAGAGAAAGTGGGTTTAATGATGATGATGATGATGATGATTTGGTAAGTCCCCCTCCACCCCCCCCTCTCTCTCTCTCTCTCTCTCTCTCTCTCTCTCTCTCTCTCTCTCTCTCTCTCTCACGGCTTTGTCACTTTTTTTCCAAGAACTGGACATACGTATATACTCATGTTTCCTCCTCCTCCTCCTCCTTCTCCTCCTCTTCCTCCTCCTCCGACACTCCATCCACCACCACCACCACCACCACCACCACCACCACCACCACCACCACAAACTCCTTCATTTCAGGCGAATCATAAAAACCTGCTTCTAGTGACAGAGAGAGAGAGAGAGAGAGAGAGAGAGAGAGAGAGAGAGAGAGAGAGAGAGAGAGAGAGAGAGAGAGAGAGAGAGAGAGAGAGAGAGAGAGAGAGAGAGAAAAGATCCCTTCCCAGTAATCCTTCACGTCACGAATACACGTTTCTTGCCAGCAGCAGCAGCTCAAGCAGCCTTCCAGGAAACACTACAAGACCACAAGCAACTCCTTCCCTTCCCGACTTTCCCTCTGTTTCCTGTGAAAAATCGAAACGGAGTCTTTTTGTTGCAATATCTTTCACGCAGCAGTCGCTCGCTCGCTAACTTTTTTTTTTTTTTTTTTTTTCAGTAAGGTTCTTAAGGTTTGTATGTTACTTGGTAGTGCTCTCTCTCTCTCTCTCTCTCTCTCTCTCTCTCTCTCTCTCTCTCTCTCTCTCTCTCTCTCTGTATATATCTTCCCCCTTCCTCCTTCCTCCACAGTTTTCTCTTCTCTCCCTTCCTTTACACACAATTCGTCTTTCCCTCCCTCTAAAATCTCTCTCTCTCTCTCTCTCTCTCTCTCTCTCTCTCTCTCTCTCTCTCTCTCTCTCTCTCTCTCTCTCTTATGCATCTTCCCCCTTCTCCTTCCTCCAATTTTCTTCTCTCCCCCTTTCCTGTAGACACAATTCGTCTCTCTCTCTCTCTCTCTCTCTCTCTCTCTCTCTCTCTCTCTCTCTCTCTCTCTCTCTCTCTCTCTCTCTCTCTCAGCTAGCCGGCGCCCATTTTCAAAAGATTCATGTCGGGTTTTCAAAATTCTTCCCGGCCACCCAAATCCTTATAGTTATGAGAGGCAGCGGGCCCTTCCAGTCCTCCCAAAATCCCACTCGTTCTCCCGGGTCGTTATAGTACTAACCCGATCAGATAGGCCTTTTTTCTCTCTCCAAGGGATCCAATCGTTCGTTTCTGGCCTCGCCGCGCAGTGCAGTCGGCGGCAATATTTCTTGTATCAATAAAGTGCAAGTTAACGCTCAGCTCCCTTCATTTGTATTCCTTACCGCGGCTGGGAAGGCAAGGCAAGGCGGTGCTGAGGAATGGAATTGTTTGCACTCTTTCTGGGGGACTTTTCTGTGGGAGGGACGGCGCGCGGCATCAATTTTGTCGCCCAGTTCGAATGATCCACATGTTTCCGTTAATTTATGGCGCCAGAGCCGGTATTATCCCCGATCCTGCTCCGGCCGGTGCCCATCAGTCTGGGTCTGAAGGCATTACTGCAATCCTCGCCGCCCTACCCAGCCCCGCTCCACTAGCCCGCCCCAGCCTGACACTCGGCCCGGACAACAACCTGCTTCCACCTCACAAACTCCACTCCGCTGCTTCCTCCGTCTTCCATCAACACCATCCTGCTCCTTCCCCCCATCCCTCCCCCTCACGCATACCCACTTTCCTATCACCAAAGAGAAACTTCTCACCTCACCTCACCTCCCCCCACCCACCATGCTGACCCCTCCCTCCTCCCGTCCCTCCCTCGCAGCTTCCCCCACATTCCGTCTCCACTTCCCCAACACCAAAGAGAAACTTCTTACATCGCCTTACACCACCACCAACACCACCTCCCACTTTTCCATTCCCGAGGTCTTCCAGGGCCTCCCAGCACGCATTGGCAACATTGTCACGGGCCCACCATCAATAAACCGCACCCGCGTGGTAATATAAATCTTGTTTACCTCAGCCCAGCCACGTCGAGCCCCTGGACCCATCAGGCCGCTGACACCACCGCCGGGCCACAGGAGCCCTGGCGGCCCTGAGACACTGGATCAATGAAGCCATCAAGTTCCCGAGAAGCAATGCCACGTATCTTGGCCACTTGCACCCTGGAACACACGCCGGCGCCGCGCAACACTGCATCAACACACTCATCTACTCAGCTGGAGCTAAAGACACGTTTCTGGAACAGATAGAAACCCGACACGAGGAGCGGCCCTCACGCCTGGAACCCCAAGATCAATGGAATCAGGTCTTGGAAGTAGAGCTACGTTCCTCGGCCGCGCAAGCCCTCGGGCCACCAGGCTTTGGAACAAACGCCGCCCGTCTCTTACTTGAATCTTGATTGCGAAC
>NC_087167.1:7360000-7362500 GCF_035594125.1 Scylla paramamosain | reverse complement strand
AGCAGCTGCACGCAAGACGGGAAGCTGCCGCCGCCACGCGCGTCACCCGCTACTCGCAGGCGGGGTTGCGGCATTCCCTCTCCCCCACCACGGAGGTATGTACCCGCATCTACTCTCGACGCCCGCATGCCCACAGCATACGCCAGCTGCACACATCCGCCACAATCCCCACATTCCAACGTCATGTCAGCGGCAGGAGGTCAGGCAGCCACGAAGGAGCAGTGGTGACACAACTGAAGAGTTCTTCACCTACTTGCTGCCTCCATGACTTACCGAATGCCCCACCTTCCCACGCATCTCCCAGGCACCCTGACACTCCTGAACCTGGCCAGGCGTCCTGCAAGAAGCTCAGTCTGCCGCTGAGCATCGACGTCTCCGATCCGTCACTGTCAATCCACGCTGACAAATTCAAGTCTCGTGCCACCTCTGCAAGAGCTGACCACCGCCAGGCCAGCCTCGGCCACGCCCGGACAATCACCTCTCCCACACCACACCAGCCACGCCAGCACGCTTGTCTTGGCACCTGCAGCCCAGCACGCTGTTACACACTCACACTGCACCTTCTGCCTCCATGAACTAATATCTTTACAACTTCCCGTCCAATATACACACGAGTCACGACGCTCCCACACCAAGTTCTCTCCTCCGCCTGCCACGCCCATGTGAACCAAAAGGTCGCACACTTGACCACCGCCTCATGTTTAATTGGAACTATTCTGGCTTCATAAACATCCACCAATTAGGAGACACGAAACGCCCCCCGAACCCAGTCGCCTCGCCGCTGCCTGCCGTACTGTGCAGCGACCATAATGCGCTGCTTCACTACAGAATCTGTCTGTCTGACAAAAGCGACATGCAGCTGCTGGGTGTTCAGGCTACTGAAAGCAGTAAGAGCTGTAGAGCGCCACCGTGGCTCACAATGCCTGTGTGTGTCTGCCTGCGTCCCCTTGCCAGGTCTGGTCATCCCCGTCCACCCCGCCGAGAGGGCCAATAGGCGGCACAAAAGACGGCTTGTCACATTATCACGGGTCCCAAGACGGCTGGCCCTCCTCCCTCCCTGCCTCCCAGTCACTCAAAGCCTCGGTTCACATGCCTCGTCTCGTGTCTCTCCCGGCAACGGCTTCACCTCGCGTCCTACAGCACCTCTCCTTAGGGATGCCGTCGCTGCCTCCACACCCCACACAGCTTGCCTGCACGAGGAGAACTAAACCTGAGGGAGACACTGTTCCGCCGAGACCTTATGGCCACCACTTAGTAATTCACATCAACGATCGAGACACGAGAGTCGGTGAATCGGTGAGAGACAAACATCGCTCACAGCACAAGTTAATGCGACGGTCAGTCTGTTGACGGAGGATACAAATCAACTCCTCGCGTGGCCAGACAAATGAAGTTTGGTGTTGACAAAGGTGAATCGCCAAACAAAGTGACAGGAGCGGCACAACCACGTCCCCCACCACCCGCCCCACAACACCACGTCCCCCACCGCCGCCCCACCAACACCACGTCCCAGACACACCAGGTCGTCTTGGTGGAGGCGTGCCTGTATGGGTGCTCTGCTTTACTGCGTTGACTCTGCTCTGCCGCGGCCACGCCCACCTCACAATGCACACTTTCAAAAGCATGTCGATTACCACCACAAGGACAGATAATCCTTGGGTTCAAACACCTTTCCAGGAAGGCTGATTCAACACTTCGCAGGCGCGGCAAGACTGCACCTGGCACCGAGGGCGTGTGTTGCAGAGCTGAGCGGTTCCTACGCTGCGGTGTGAGGGGGTGACGCTAGGTGCAGGGCAGGGAGGTGCAGGTCGTCACTTCTCGTTACAAGGGTGACAAAGAGTGCAGGTATTTCCCAGCGCAGGCGAGGCACGGTGCAGGGGACGGGCGGTCCTGCCTCACGGTGGGCGGGTCGCCGCTGCCACGCCCGCCACTGCCATTACAACTCAAATTTCGGAATGGGGAGAAAATGCAGCAAATTCCCATTCATAGCATTTCCCGGCCATCAATGAGCCCCGCCCCGGGCACAGCGCCCCCTTGTGCGGCACCGAGCCCGCCGCCGCCGCTCCTTGACTATTTACTGTTACTGTTGTGGTCATAACGCACTAATCTTAGCACACACACCCCGCCACGCACGCTAAACCCCCACGCACACAACAAACGACACAAACACACGCACACAGCAACACACACACACACACACACACACACACACACACACACACACACACACACACACACACACACACACACACACACACCAAAATCAATTGAAAATGCTTTAAATTATTCACCGCAGGTCTGGGCCAGTGGAGCTCGACCCCGCCCGACCACCGCGGACCAATCCCGCACCGACCCTCGTCCCGCTGCCACCACCACCACCACCGCCACCCAGGTGTTGCTCCGTGTGTGTGTGTGTGTGTGTGTGTGTCGCCCAGGGAGGGGCTCACGGGCACAAACACTCTCTCGCTCACTCACTTTCTCTCCAAAAAGAACTTCTATC
>NC_087167.1:7320000-7347500 GCF_035594125.1 Scylla paramamosain | reverse complement strand
TGTCTGTCTGCTTCCCGTGCCCGCCTGCAATGGGGCTGTACTCTCAACACGTCTCACCGTCTTAATCTAGTGAAAGTTAATAGTGTTTTTCGTTTACTTTTTTTAAGAGTGTTTTTTTCTTCATAATTGGTGATAGTTTAAATATGCAAAATGAAACAACCGCGAGAACCCGACCATTCATCTCCGTGGCCTTTGAAAACTGTTCTTATTGGAGAGTTTATGTGTCTCACCCCAGTACAAGTTATTTTTTATTTTTTTATATATATTTTTTTTCCTCAAGGGGGCATTTGCAAGATTCTAGTGATAGCTCAATACTAGGGAAAGGAAATACCGCCCCTTCTTATAACCTGACTAACCATCTATGTGACCTTTGAAAGTGATCCTTATCGGTGAGTGTTTACGCGCCTCATTCTAATGCAATGTTTTTTTTTTTTTTTCTCAAGAGCAATTTTTTCATGATTTTAGTGAGAAAGGACATACGAGAAAAGGACATACGAGACCTTGACTGATCATACCTGTGGCCTTTCAAAATAGTGTCTCATTTTTTTATTTTAGTTATAATATTGGAGACAAAAAAAATCACCCATACGAATGAGACTAACCATCTCTGTGGCGGGGGGTTCCAAGAGTGATTTTCCATAATTTTAATGATTCCAAGAGCAAATTTTCGTTTAGTGACAGTTTAACACAGGAGAAAGTAAAAGGCCATGAGAATCTAACTAATCATTCCTGAGGCCCTTGAAAACAGTCCTTACGAGAGAGAGAGAGAGAGAGAGAGAGAGAGAGAGAGAGAGAGAGAGAGAGAGAGAGAGAGAGAGAGAGGTGTTCAGGAGTACAAGCCAAGATGTGAGAAATGTAACTGCCTCCGTCATTCCTGCAGAAGATTCACAAAGCCACTCCCTTTGTCCGACGCCCACCAGTACCTCCGCCGTCAGCCAGTTTGTCCTCCCTAGCCGCTCACCTCCAGTTCACGCTAGTCCGTCCCCGCCTTGTGTGTGTGTGTGTGTGTGTGTGTGTGTGTGTGTTCAGCGGAGAAAATGTACGGGCCACGCCTCGCCCTGAATACCTAAAAAGGAAAACTGCCGCGACAAGCCGTTTCAGGGAACATTAGCTACCATACCGTGCCGTCCCTCTGTGTGTGTGTGTGTGTGTGTGTGTGTGTGTGTGTGTGTGTGTGTGTGTGTGTGTGTGTGGACCATTTTACTTATCACATCCTCTGTCGTGATCTTAACAGCACTTCTCTCTCTCTCTCTCTCTCTCTCTCTCTCTCTCTCTCTCTCTCTCTCTCTCTCTCTTTCTACAAGGGCATGGTATGGTTGGCATGGGAGATCTGCAGAGTGCCAACCTGACCCTCCACACACACACACACACACACACACACACACACACACACACACACACACACACACACACACTTAGCTATTCTCTTCTCATACTTCGTGGCGCTGCATCTTTACTTATAAACTTTGCAGCTTCCATACACCCCTGCAATCTCCCTATACAAACTTTCCGGGCATCCGTGCGCCGCCAAGTCCGTGGAATCGCCAAACTTCGTCAAAATTGCAACCTTCGGCAATTTTGTGGCGTCAATTTACCCACGCCCGGATGAGTGGCGGCCAGCTGGGAGTGGGCGGCGGGATGCTGAAGGAGGAGGAGGAGGAGGAGGAGGAGGAGGAGGAGGAGGAGGAGGAGGCTGATTGGCCAAGGTCATTCTCTACATCTTGGGGAAAGCACGCTCATTGGTCAGCTGAGTAACGTAACGTGTTGGCCGCCCGTCACATGCAGACAGGTGATTGCAGCGCGGTAAATTGCAGGTGAAGCTGTGTGTGTGTGTGTATGTGCGTGTGTAAGGACGCGGCTTACCGGAAACTGGAAAAATGTAAGGAAAAATGAGAAAAAGATAAAGTATACAATGTCATGTACTACTACTACTACTACTACTACTATTATTACTACTACTACTACACTACTACTACTAAAACAGCTAGAATGATTGTAACTAAAAATATCTCAACCATTTTCATTCCTTAATTAATCATATCAACTCGTGTCACTATCAATCAATCCATCTCTATCTATCTATCTATCTATCTATCTATCTATCAGACTTTCCCTCTCCAACACCCTCACGACTAATCGATCACCAACCAACTGATCTATCAATTCCTTCATCTGTTATCAATCCATCCATCTTCCTCCTGTTCCTTCTTTATAACACTGCACCCCTCCCCCTCCCTCCTCCTCCTCCTCCTCCTGCCCCTCGTCCTCCTCCTCCTCCTCGTGCTGTTGAATTAATACTTCCTACTTCCCTTTAGCCGCGGGCAGTGTGTTGCAGGTGTGTGTGTGTGTGTGTGTGTGTGTGTGTGTGTGTGTGTGTGTGTGTGTGTGTGTGTGTGTGTGTGTGTGTGTGTGTGTCGGGGTCAGAGATGTCACAAAACCGGAAGGAGATGCTAAGATGTAAAAAAAAAAAAATGGATTCGTGTGTGTGTGTGTGTGTGTGTGTGTGTGTGTGTGTGTGTGTGTGTGTGTGTGTGTGTGTGTGTGTGTGTGTGTGTGTGTCAGAAACCTGTATCGACACTATACAGTCATTTGAATAACTGTGTTCCCAAGACGAGAGAGAGAGAGAGAGAGAGAGAGAGAGAGAGAGAGAGAGAGAGAGAGAGAGAGAGAGAGAGAGAGAGAGAGAGAGAGCTCCCATTAAAACAACCCACGTGACCCTTATATCACCACCACCACCACCACCCCCACCTCCTCTTCCTCCTCGCCTCACTGCTTCTCTATACCCTCCTTAGCCACACAACCACGACTTTCCCCTACACTACATGTTCCTACAGCTCTCACCAACCACTCCTCTTCCTCCTCCTCCTCCAGGCGTTCATTTCTCACCTCCTTCCATCTCCACGGAGGTCTTTATAACAAATTCTCCACTCCTCTCTCTTTGTATGATGCCCTCATGTCTATGTGTGCACGGTGTGTTAAGTGCTCTATCCCATTCACCCTCTAGTCCAAACTACTCTATTCTGCTTTATAATTGCTGGTAATGCTCACTTTCTGCTTCACTTTCTCCGTGCGTGTATTTATATAACTGACTATCTCGTGTCTGGCACCGTTTTCTTTCTCCTCGTCGTGGTAGTGGTCGTCGTCTTCTTCTTTGCGCTCGTTTTCTATTACAAATGATTACTTCACACTGCTATGCTCTCTTCCCTATTAAATTTTCACACACACGCATTCTCTCTCTCTTTTTCTCTCTCCCTCTCCCCTCCCTTGCTTCTACTTATCTTCTTATGTTTCTTTTGCTAGTCCACTCACTCCCTTTCTTCTTTCCCTCCCTTCACACATGCGTTCACCTCCTTTTACTCGTATTTCCACTGTCTTCTTTTTACCCCTCTAACTTCTTTCTCCACTCTACATTCCCCATTAGTACGATCCCTCCCTCCTTTCCTTCTTTCGATCTCTCTCTCTCTCTCCCTCCCTGCCTTCCTTCCTTCCTCCTCCTCCTCCTCCCTTATAAACACTCGGTCACGAAGGATCATAACAATAAAAAAGGGAACTGTAGGGGAGGAACCCGTATAGATAGTCACGCTTAACAAATGTGTGTGTGTGTGTGTGTGTGTGTGTGTGTGTGTGTGTGGAAGGAGTGACTCAAGAAGTGGTCATGTGATCCTTCCACTCTTCTTCTCTCCCTCTCTCTCTCTCCCTCCTTCCTTCTCCCTCACATGCTCGCTCGCTCGCTCGCTCACCAACCCTCTCTCTCTCTCTCTCTCTCTCTCTCTCTCTCTCTCTCTCTCTCTCTCTCTCTCTCTCTTATCCATTGTGTATTGTCTGATTTTTCTTTCTTCTTTTTCTCTTCTTTTTCTGAGTCCATATTTCCTTCCACTCACTTCCCTCTCTTTCTCCCTCTTCTTCATGCCTCTCTTCACCTCTTCTTCCCTCTCCTCTATACGCTCCTCTTCCTTCTCTCAGTCCTCCTTGCTTACACCAGTCCTCTCCCTCTTTCTCTCTCTTTCTCTCTCTCTCTCTCTCCTTACTCCTCAAGTTCTTTCTCCTCCATTCCTTTCCTTCCCGTCAAACCCGCCTCCCTTTCTCTACCTCCTTTTCTCCTTACCTGCATCAATATCTTCCCTCCAACCTCCCTCCCTCCTTCTCTCCTCCATCTCTCTCTCTCCCTTCCAGTTCCCACAGTTTTTCGTCCCTCCTTTCTATAACGGCTTTTCTCGATGTCTTAGAGAGAGAGAGAGAGAGAGAGAGAGAGAGAGAGAGAGAGAGAGAGAGAGAGAGAGAGAGACGCGTTTGTAAGCCTAAAACATTTCTTTACAAGCTCTTCCCTTCTTCCCGAACTGCTTCAAGACAATATTTCCGCCCCGCCCCGCCGTTACTGCAGCCGGCCGTACAGAGATACTAGTGCTGCAGGAAGGGCGTGGTGGTGGTGGTGGCTGTGCAAGACTGTGTGTGTGTGTGTGTGTGTGTGTGTGTTTCTCGAGTGGTAAGTATAAGTAACAGCTGCCGTGGTGCTCTCTCTCTCTCTCTCTCTCTCTCTCTCTCTCTCTCTCTCTCTCTCTCTCTCTCTCTCTCTCAAAGACGACTGTTTCATGGCATCAACCAACTCGCCTCTTGTATAGAATGGTCCTCTCTCTCTCTCTCTCTCTCTCTCTCTCTCTCTCTCTCTCTCTCTCTCTCTCTCTCTCTCTCATAGGACACAATCCTAAATCCTTCACTTTTCGTAATTATTACCTCATTTTGCTTATTTCTACATACTTCTTAACATATCTCTTTTCCTCTCGTTTCCACTGCAAGTAAAATAAATCGCTTACATTTCCCACAAATACCACTAATTAGTTTATCTTCTACATTCTGTCTTGTTATATATATATGAAACTGGAATTCGTATATTTATCTCACTCTTTCGTCTTTATAATAAACACAACAGCTACCCATTATTATTTTACCACCACTATTTAATTTACCCCCGTATTATTCCTTGTTGCTCTTGTGTAGGTAAAAATTTGAATCTGTCGGTGAACACATGTCATCATTATTATCGTACCCGGGCAAGGAATGAGAAGGAGAGGGACAGGAGAGAGGGAGGGAGGGAGGGGACTTGTGCACACTGTAGTTATGAGCGAGCGAGGGAAGGAGAAGGAAGGAAAAAGTGTCGTACATACCACCACCACCACCACCACCCGGCAGAAGCTTCGGCTCAGCTCACTAGCACCACACACCATTTCTCTTGATTAAAGGAAGAAACTGCTACATACTTATTCTCTTTTCTCTCCCTCCCTCTCACTCTGTCTAGTTACGAGAACGGGGAAAGGGATGGAGGGAGGGCTGTGTGTGTGTGTGTGTGTGTGTGTGTGTGTTGAGTGAAAAAAAAAAGGATGAATAAAATTGCGGTGGACAGTTGATATACGCGAGCAAGTAATGGGGTAAGGAGATATGTATGAATGCTGGTCTGCCATTACTGTGAATAATATGATGTCCATTTTGCTCATTACGGCCGCCAAAAAAGAAAACGACCATAAAATGTGTTTAGTGTTGTGGTGTGGCGGCTGGAGAGAGAGAGAGAGAGAGAGAGAGAGAGAGAGAGAGAGAGAGAGAGAGAGAGAGAGAGAGAGAGAGAGAGAGAGAGAGAGAGAGAGAGAGAAATGAAAGAAAGAGACAAGCATGGGGGGGTTGTGAAGCGTGTGTACGTACGAACGTGGAGATGCGACGCTGCCACACCTACCTCCCACAGGCCACAACATCTCTATATTATTACAGATAACACGCCTCGTCTCGCCTCCAAAAGATAAAAAAGCACCGAATGACCCCATGGTTCCTGTACCCACCCTCCAACCACCCACCACCACCACCACCACTAGCCAACCCAAGCCCTACCTACACGCGCTACTATAAAGCGAGCTAGCAGACTTGGCACCACCGCATTGTCTCCCCTCACCACCTAAGATCGATTCATTTTCACACATTTCTCCCTTCTTCTCTCTCCCTCCCTTCCTCTGCTCTCTCTCTAGGCATGTAGGTGACCCCTCCATGCATTCCTCCCCGCCCCGCCACGCCACGGCCAGCCACGTAAGCAGGACTCGGGAGAAAAACGAAAACAAACTGAGCAAACTCCCTCCCCGCGGCGCCTGTCTAAACAGTTGAGGGAAGTGACGAGGTGACGGGCGGGGTGGAGACGTGGGCGGCCTTCGACATGCTGGCTGGCATCTCGGTTATGTCGAGCAAAGGCTGGAAATATTATTAACAGGAGCAGTATACCGTTAGTAGAGGGGCGCGAGAGGCGAAATTATCTGAAACCAGGCGAAAGTTACGGGTCAGAGGGGGAGCGCTGTTTAAAAGCCCGCCAGCCAGCCAGGCAGCCAGCCCCAGGACCGGTTACGCCATTTCGAGGGAATTCGTCCCAATTACCCCAATATATTTTTTCTTTCTAATATGCACCAAAACGGGAAGGGAAAAAAAAAATGGTTAGAGGAGGGAAGTCATGGGGGAGAAAGAGAAATAATAATAAAAAAAAAAGGAGAATAAGGTAAACTATTTCATTCGTTCAATACTTGCTTCCTTGCCTGCGGTAGTAAATCCTGAGCGAGAGAGAGAGAGAGAAAAGAGAGATCATTCAACATTCCCACGGCAGAAATCTTGTACTTATACCAGTTCGTCCAAAACAAGCGATTATTAAAGAATACCGAATGTTTCCCAGCGGCGGACGGCCTCTCTCACCTCGCCTTGTTACCGTCCCCTGCTGCTGCTGGTGGTGGTGCTGGTGGTGGTGCTCTTCCCGTTAAACCTTCCTTACCTTCCTCCCTCACACCCTGTTAACCGTGAGCCTCTGTTATTCATGCGTTTGGCAAGGCATGGCGGGAGGACGGGTGGTGGTGGTGGTGGTGATGGTGTAGGCAGCAGACAATGTTTAGGCTAGAGAGAGAGAGAGAGAGAGAGAGAGAGAGAGAGAGAGAGAGAGAGAGAGAGACTAATTGAGCTTGAGTAATTATGTGGTCTCTCTCTCTCTCTCTCTCTCTCTCTCTCTCTCTCTCTCTCTCTCTCTCTCTGCGTCTAGCTCTACTTCTTCCTTTAATGTACATAACCACGTCTGTGTGTGTGTGGGGGGGGACAAGGAAACGCCCTTAAGACCTTACATCACCTCTATCTATTTCATATCTGCCTCGTTAATCCATCCATCCATCAAGCCATCAAGCCATCCATCTACTTTATCTATTTATCGACCAATCTATCGGTCAGCACACGCAGCACGTTTTCTTTGAGTCACGATGGGGATAAAAAGGCTGTATGTAAATAAATTGAATGATAAGAATGTGGATGATGATTAATAACGATAAATAGATAGACAGACAAAAAGATAGACAAACTGGTAGATGGATTGATAGGATAGTTCGATAATAAAGGTGGATAAATGAACTTTCTCCAAATTTACATATTTTTTTAAAGCGAGGAACTGATTTTTATATATTTATTTTTATTTTCATCCCTTGACCAACCTCCTTTACACGCTACATAAATAAACAGATAAAAACACTACATACATACATACATACACACAGTACAGTAATCACCGGTTAAGTACAATACAAAATACATCCACTAAAATATAAATACACATATACGTATAAACAAATGAAAAAAAAAAGACACGAGTAAAACGTATAAATTAAGACACAGGGATAAAATATTATGAAGTTTTTAGAACACCCAAGAAACTGCCACGATAATTTTAAGTAGGCAATGACTGCGTGGTGGTGGTGGTGGTGGTGGTGGTGGTGGTGGTGGCGGTGGTAATGTGGCCTGAATTCTTAAAACTCTCTTAGATTCTCAAGACTATTACTTATCAGACTATTGAGATGATGAGTTAGATTTATTACTATTACTACTACTCCTTCTCCTCCTCCTCCTACTACTACTACTACTACAAACACAATACTCAACCACCGTCAGTACACACACACACACACACACACACACACACACACACACACACACACACACACACACACACACACACATGATGCCACATGGGGTTAAAGTAATAAATAAATGAAAAAATGAATACATAAATAAATAAACGGTTCACCACTTTAATTAACTCATGAAAGTTGACGCCCCTCCGCCCTACCACCACCGCCACCACCACTACCACCACCAGCTGTGTTAGAAGAAGAAGAAGAAGAACAACAACAACAACAACAATAACAACAACAAACAACAAACAACATAAACAACAACAAAAAATAGAAGTACCAGTAGTATCAGTAGTAGTAGTAGTAGTAGTAGTAGTAGTAGTAGTAGTAGTAATAGTAGTATCAGTAGTAGTATCAGAATCCCATTACAAGCCCAGCACAGGTCAACACGAGATGGACAGGTAGGTACAATTAATAATGCTACCTGTTAAATACCCCAAACCAGCCGACACAGCGCAACCCCAATGGTATAAAAACGTGGACTCAATTAGCAAAGAATATTAATAGTAAAATTCTCTCTCTCTCTCTCTCTCTCTCTCTCTCTCTCTCTCTCTCTCTCTCTCTCTCTCTCTGCGTTCACTGACCTTAAATTTGACCGCTGCAGTATAATATTTTTACCCCATAACATATAACTCCTCGCACACACGAAACAAACTGCCCATACTCATGAGATGCCTTCCTTTATGGGGGCTCAAAATGTTGTATATTAATATGCTCCCCCCCCCGCCTCCCCCTAACCTTGCCTAACTTAACGTAATCTAACCTGACCTAACTTAACCTAACCTTACCTAACTTACCAACCTGGCCTGGTCAAACCTAACCTGATCTAACCTGGCCTAACCTAACCTCACCTCACCTGACCAGACCTAACCTAATCTAACCAGACCAGACCTAACCTGACCTAATCTAATCTATATTCATGTGATGTCTTCCTTTATGGTACAAACTCAAAACGCTGTTGATAAATGCACTCCAACACAACCTGACCTGACCTAACCTAACAAATCCTCGTGATGTTTTCCTTCATTGTGACTCAAAACACTATATTTAACCTCCCCTACTAACTCCCCACCTACACACCCATACAAACTCACCCAAACAGTCTGGGGGGCAGGGAGGAGGTGGGGAGTGCACGGTGCCCTCCTGAGCTAATCATGTTAAAAGAAACAGGAGGATATGCACTAATTATTAAAGGCGGGTATAATGAGGGAGATTCAGGAACGCAGGTGTGTGTGTGTCCAGGTAGGTAAAGTGAAGCACCTGTGTGTGTGTGTGTGTGTGTGTGTGTGTGTGTGTGTGTGTGTGTGTGTGTGTGTGTGTGTGTGTGTGTGTGTGTGTGTGTGTGTGTGTGTGTGTGTGTGTGTGTGTGTGTGTGTGTGTGTGTGAGACCAACCAACCAACACCTGCACACAGCAAAGGCCTGATGACTCGGGCCTTACACAGAGCCAGGTGTGCCCCTAAGCGTGGCGGAACCGTGACTCACGTGAATCGGTCAGAGCGTGGCGCGAGGAGGAAGGGGGGAGGAAGGGCTGGACTCAAAGACGGTTTTATAGTGTTGCATTACGCCCCGTTGGTCCGGAATATCACCCAAGTTTTTTTTTATAAAGGAAAATTATGAATATTCTTTTTGTCCTTTTCTTTTTTTCCTTTTTCTTTACGGTATGTTTAAAGTGTGGACCGTAATTACCCCAGATTTTTGGGGGAAATTCAGGCCAAGGACACTTTTTTTTTTTTATACTGAAATAAACGCCAGGTATTCATCTTCATTATCTAGGTCTCGTAAAATACAAGTGAATAAATGAGCAAAAAAGTAAAATAGCTACAGTCAAGTCATGCAGCAATTTCCTCGCGTCTTGTGTTAAGTTACGTGAGGTATACCTGATACTGTAACTGGATGAAGAAGAAGAAGAAGAAGAAGAAGAAGAAGAAGAAGAAGAAGAAGAAGAAGAAGAAGAAGAAGAAGAAGAAGGAGGAGGAGAACAACAACAACAACAACAACAACAACAACAACAACAACAACAACAACAACAACAAAGTAGGGAAAATAAAAACTTGCCAGATAATCTTTCCTTAAAATGATGTAGGTGGAGGAGGAGGAGGAGGAGGAGAAGTTAGTGTTTCCAATCGATAGTTTCCCGAGCAGCTTTAATAATCCTCACATCACGAACTGGGCTTCCGTGGCTCACATTCCCAGCCACAGCTTTCACAACACCTCACCTGCCTGCCTTCCTTAAGAGTCTGGCCACTTCAATCCAAACACCTGATTATCGCTGAGGGTTACTTTCACATCTCAGCCACGCCAGTTTTCCCCCTCTCTCTCCTCGTGCAATACGTTCTCACCAATACAGGCAAAGCTATACAGTTCTGTAAATGACTAACACTTTATTCCCTCACCACGACTATTTTCAAAGGCCACAGAGATGACTAGCCGGGTTCTCAACTGTGTTTCTCCTGTTACTGACGGAGAAATCGTGTTAATCTGTCACTAGAACTATCAAAACCTTAGAAACTTGTGTAGCCATGACTATTCAAGGGCCACAGAGATGACTAGCCGGGTTCTCTAGCGTGTTTCTCCTGTTAGTGACGTAGAAATCGTGTTAATCTGCCACTAGAACCGCCAAAACAACCTTAGAAACTTGTGTAGCGTTACCAAGACTATTTTCAAAGGCTACATTGATGATTAGCTGGGTTCTTAAGCGTGTTTCTCCTGTTAGTGACGTAGAACAGCACAAATATCCTTAAAAACCCATACCACTTCAATAATAAAGCCTTTTGATAGTGGAGGTGTGGCGCAGAAGTGTTTCAGAATACAACCCTGTACTTCTCTTTCTCAGCATCATAATTTCTACTTCACTCACACTGCAATGCTAACACAAACCATCTATCGCCCTTCACCTGTTTGCAAGGGTTCAATCGGTTCCGTTACGTCAGGTGAGTCTCGCAGCCCTACCCCCATGACGTCACAGGGGTCATGCTCCCGCTCCCCCCCTCCTCTTACTGATTCTGCAGGTATACTGATTCCTGGCTCAACTCGACCTGTCACCTCGCCACGCACTGCTGTCGTAATACTGCTGTCCTCCTGTCTGTCTACCCATGCTTGCTGCTGGTGCTAGGGAGGGGAGGGGAAGGGAGGAAAGGGAAGGAAGGAAGGAAGGAAGGAAGGAAGGAAGGAAGGAAGGAAGGAAGGAAGGAAAGAAGAAAAAGAAAAAGAAAGTAAGATAGAAAAAAAGGGAAGGGAAGGGAAGGAAGGGAAAAGAAAAAAAGAAAGAAAATTAAAGGAAAAGAAGAAAGGAAAGGAGGAAAAGGAAGTGAGTGATGGAAAAGCGACGTGGAAGAAGGAAAGAAGGTACTAACGTTACTACTGTTCCTGTTCCTTTCTGTTACTAATGCTGCTACCGTGCCATCTGTCCCCGCCTGGTCACCTACTAATGGTAACACTGCAACCCTTCCTGCCATCCCTGTCCACACCTCCTGACACTGCTCCAGCTCCTTTCTGCCCACACCTGCTGCTACAACTGCTTATCTTTCTGCTCCCCTGTCAACGCTTACTGCTGACACTGCTTCCTTCCTGCTACCTGGAGAACTGCTTCTAATACTGCTTTCCTTCTTGCTACCCTGTTCACTGCTTTAAATATTATTCCCATTCACCAATCGCACGTTTTCTTCATGTTCTATACTGAAAAGCCACCTCTCTAATTTTGTCGTGATTTCTCTTGTTGTTATCATTATTATCACTAAACTACTTGATGGTCGTTATTACTAGTTACGGTGTCTTTCACTTATACCAACAATCGTCTGCTATCGTTCCTATCTCCTTAATGAATATAGAAGTACGATAATAGTGCTTGTGACCAGATAGACGAGGCGACCTAGATTCCCTCACACCACTAAGTTGAAAGGTTGCCAAGTGTAAATCAATAGTGATCAAAATTGCACGGCCACTTCCCCAGACAATGAGCCGTCTGTCTGTTTGTCTGTTTGTCTGCCTGTCTGCCGGTGAAAAAAGCTGCAACTGCCACGATAATTATCCTGGAAACATTGGTATTGCTTCTCATAAACTGATTTTCGTGACTGGTAAAAACTAAACTGATAAATGAGGAAAAATAAAAGATTGAGATGAAATAAAATAAGGATTGAAAGATGGAGAAAGAAAAAAGTTATCTACTGTTTTTTTTTTTAAGTCCAATCAAGTCAGCTCAATTAGTGAAGCCTCCTCAAAATATTTACCCATTTATTCTTCTTGATTACATAATTCCACCACCCTAACCTAACCTGTCCTAACCCTTACATAACCCAGCTTAACTTAACCTCACCTAATTAAATTTCATACTCAGTATTATAACCTAACCCAACCACATACGCTACCCTACCCTACCTGATTTCATAACCTAACTTCACCTAACCTAACCTACCTGACCTCATAACCAACCTAGACCTACCCCAACCTACCTGATCTAATAACCTAACCTAACCTAACCTATCTGATCTCATAACCTGATTAAACTTCCTATCCAACCACAAAAGCTAACCTTACCTAAGATTAATTACCTATCCAACCACACTGACCTTAACTAACCTCACCTAATGTAACACAACACAACCTAACCAAGGTAAACTTTCACATAACCTAACCTAACAACATTTCCTACCCAACCACATAATGTAAGCCGACAACATTCCTCACTTCACCAAACCAGACCTACCACGGGGGAAATTACTCTTGGGAAAAATGTTGCTGCTGGAATGTTGGTGAGGGAAATTAACCTTGGGAAACGTACGGTACATGCATTTTCCCCTCACGAGAACAGCGCAACAAAGCAAGGCACTCAATAACACCACTCATTTCCTCACTTCACTTCCTCGTCAGACAGGTATGGTATGGCTAACAAGACTGACTGTATTCTGCAACACTTCACTGCCACACACCTCCACTACTTTCAGAAGGCTCTAGTTGAAGCTGTACGGGTTTTCCAGGGTGCTTTTATGGTTCTAGTGACAGATTAACAACACTTCTTCGTTATCAACAGGAAAAAAAAAAAAAACATTCTTGAGAACCGGGTTAATTATCAATCAGCCTTGAAAACAATCGTAGTGAGGAAAGTGATTTTAAATACGTATTCAGAAACTTCAACCTCACATCTCCACTACTTAAGTTCAAAAGGCTCTGGTTGAGGCGACACGGGTTCTCAAGGATGTTTTTATGGTTCTAATGACAGATTAACAAGGTTTCCACATAATTAACGGGGGAAAACAGCTGAGAATCCGGTTAATCATCTATGTGGCCTTAGAAAACAGCTGTAGCGAGAGAACAAGGCGCCATAATCCCGCAACACAGTATGAGGAAACAATTAGTCAACGGATAAGAGAAAGCCAGGAAGACCCTCCACGTCAGCCACGGTGGTGATAGGAGGGTGCCTTATCTCCAGGCGTGACGAGGCATTAATCATGTCCGGACCCGTATGCACAGCGGGGTCCGGCGTGGGAGGCAGGGAGGGAGAGAGAGAGAGGGGAGGAGGAGCATGGACGTGGAGGGAGGCAGGGATGGGGAGGTTAGCATGGGGGGACAGGGAGAAGCAACCCAATAGAAAATAAATAATGACACAAAATAATTACTTAATATCTAATGATTTAATTATTTAATGATTTAAATATTCACGTTTTGATTGTTAACGGCAGAATGGCACGTTATTTCATTAGAGTAATCCTGGGCAGATGTGAAACTGTACATGATTAAATGTTTAAACTACTTAATCACTCCTGCTGTTGCCTTAAGTATTTCCTTGGTGTACTCTTGAGCATCTTGTTAATCCCGTTACTGTTTAATAAGTAATGAACCCTTGTTGGCATTCAGAAGACTAAATAATAATAATAGCTAAGCAACCTAACTATTCAACCAACAAACTAACACACTAACTAAATAAAGGAAGTGTTTGCACGGCCGCACAGGGAAAAATAAATAAATAAATAAAAAAAAGAAAAGGTAAAATTTTTGTCTTCTGAACTAAACAACTATATACTCAAAGAGACTGTAAACCACAAAAAAAGTATAGAAAAAAAAAAAAAAAAAAAAAAACACCCTGGCAGTTATATTACCAGTTCCTGAAAACCCACAGAAGTCAACGGTGTCACAGTCAATAAGGTTACAGCACATTGCAGCTCCCCAGACACGCCAGCAGTACGCACGCCACCACTTCTAAATCCCCTTTCATTTCGTGTCGTACCAAGAGACTTTCCCTTTCTCAAATCGCATCGCCTGGAGGTGTCAGCAGTAGGGTTCGGTACGTGGGAAGGGACATGGACGCCGCCTTTATGGTAACACTGGGAAATGGTCGAGGAGAGCGTGGGAAACTGTGATGTAAGCTGGAAGTCTGTTTTTCCCTGGTGGAGCGTGACATTACTTAGCTCCCCCCCTTCTCCCTCTTTCTCATTCCCACCTCTACTACTTCAATAGGTTGTAGTTGAAGTTGTACGGTTTTCTAACGGTGTTTTTACGGTTCTTGTGGCAGATTAATTAGATTTTTGCATTATTAACAGGAGAAACACCCTTGAGAATCTGGCTAATCATCTCTGTGGCCTTTGAAAAATGGTTGAGAAGAAAGCAAAGTATACGGGCCTCTCTCTCTCTCTCTCTCTCTCTCTCTCTCTCTCTCTCTCTCTCTCTCTCTCTCTCTCTCTCTCTCTCTCTCTCTCGGTAGTGCAGCTGAAATATTTGCTTCCAACAGGCTAATTGATATTAAATTATGTGCATCGGTAATTAATTTAAATGAACACCCAAGGTAATATTATATAAATTCCAAGTAGTTTAGTAAAGCCAAACTTCTTTTCTGAATTACTGTTAATACATAAGTAGGAAAAAATAAAGTCAAGGAGAGAAAGAACGAATCCTTTCACCAAACTATATCAAGCAAAGAAAAAGAATAAAAAAAGAATCAAGAAAATATATTATATAAAAAAGTAGGAAAATATAAAGACAACGACACAAAGAACGAAAGAATAAAAAAAGAAAGGAAGAAAGGAAGGAAGAAAGAATCCTCTGACCATACTACACCAAGGAAAGAAAGAAAAGGAAAAAAAAAAGGGGGAGAATGACAGACAACACGGCAATTATCAGCACAATACCCCAGACAGTATATACTGAATGAAACCTTAAACCATTACGAACTTCCACAACAACAACCTCAAAGGATGAAAGAGAAAAGAACCTCAAGAAGAAAGAAAAAAAGAAAAAAAACTAGACAAATAAAAGGAAAAAAAAAGAAAACTAGACAAAAGGAAAAAAAGAGAAAACGACAAAAAAGAAAACTAGACAAAAAGAAAAAAAAGAAAACTAGACAAAAAAGAAAATGAGACAAAAAGAGAAAAAAATAGACAAAAAAGAAAAAAAAGAAAAGTAAACAAAAAAGAAAACGAGACAAAAAAGAAAACGACGAAAAAGAAAACTAGACAAAAAAAAAAAACTAGACAAAAAAGAAAAAAAAACGACAAAAAAAAGAAAACTAGACAAAAAGAAAAAATAGATAAATAAATAAATAAATAAATAAATAAATAAATAAATAAATAAAAAAGGGCCGGAATGGGGTCCCTTACTAAGAACCAGCCCACCAGTACACCACCCAGGAGTCAAGGTGTCGGCAGTCAATAAAGCCAAGGAATGCAATAAACCTTCACGCTCAGGTAAGTAAGTGTAGTGGTGGAAATAAAAAGCCAGACTCACGACAAGAAGCTGCCTCGTGATTACGTAAGCACATCAACACACGCACGCACGCACACACACACACATACACACGGAGAAACTAAAAAAAAAAAAGCAAATCACAAAATTGTTTATATATTATTTGCATTACACAGCGTCTTTTACTAATATATTTTTTTTTTACCTCAAGAGCTCATCTGGGAAGGTAAAGGTGTAATCGTTGATAATTTACAAAAGTTCCCAAGATTTCCTTCAGATATCGCCCTAAACTTGAAGGGAAACTGATAAATAAATAAAAAAATAACGAAATCTAGAAATGTAATGGCATAGCAGTGTGTGTGTGTGTGTGTGTGTGTGTGTGTGTGTGTGTGTGTGTGTGTGTGTGTGTGTGTGTGTGTGTGTGTGTGTGTGTGTAACATCCACAAGTCACCTTAACACTTAACATCAGCTCATTAACGACAAAAGTAAAAGTCATCAAGCAAATCTGCCAACAATATGCCAGTGAACAAGACCACCTTACATTTACACACACCGTCTTAACTTAACCTTGGCAAAACCTGACAAAGGCTCACGAGACTCAAGAGGGAAAGTGGCCGAGAGACAGAGAGAGAGCCCGCAAACTGAATCACGGCGCAAGGGAAATAACACTAATCCACAAAGCCACGCCGGCGACACTGAAGGTGAAACTCTCAGCCAGGTGATAATTACTGTAACTCACTCCCTCACAAACACAAGTCACGTGCTAATTATGAGGCTGCAATATGGGTTAGGTTGGTTAAATCTGATGTGTTAGTTATGATGGGTCTGATGCACCCTGAGAGGTTCTTATCCACCGGCTGAGACTCTCCCCCAGCACCTCCCCTGGCACCCAGCGAGTCCCCGCACCTGTGAGTTACGTATTGGGACGCGTGGGAACCAATCACTAGGGAAGAGGTTAAGTTAAGCAGCGCACACTGAATTGGCAACACGACTGAAACTTTTTCTCTCTCACTTTTTAGGAAGTGGCAATTAAATTAATGTTTATCTTACTATATTTACTCATATCTGTGTACTCACTTATTTTCCAATTTTCAAGCTTTTCCCACTGAAGGAAATTAATACACAAACTAAATAACTTGTCAAATTGAAAGGCAACACATAAATGAATCCGCTGTTACACCACCAAATTGAAAAGGACATGACAAGTGGCTGGGCATGGAGGCACAACGTGGAGCAGCACCCTCACAACCTAAAGCCCGTATGGTGGCGACCCTTAACAAGCCACAGAGGGAAACTTGACAGGAGGTGGGGCGGTGAGACTGAAAGGTTAGCAGGCACAACTTGGCGGAGATGAACAGCTGCGTGCCTCGGGAGAAAGCTGGCTGTGACTTTACCTCCCCGGCTCCGTGTCAGCTGCTGTTCGTGATAATGAAGATTTTTACATATTTCCTACGCACGTCACCCACGCTTCTCAGACGTGACAAGCAAGCGCATCCAGCCACAACACGAGAGTCGAGCAACCGCCGAGGGACACCTAAGAAGCTATCACATTAGAAACCGTCGACGCGTGAACCAAATTAAAGAAGATTGAGTGGCAGTGATAGCAAACAGCAAGTGGCCATTACGTTCTTCCTGAGCTGATTGCTAATAAGAGACACGCCCTTCATCTGCCTCAGTATCAAAAGAAATCTCTCGGTAAGAAAATGTACAAGATCATTCTAATCCATTCTCATTAGTGTCTTGGGAGTGCTGACGTGCGTTCCTCAAGGCTATGGTCTGCCTCTCTCGCTGTTTGTCGCCGTGTTAACACTACCGTCTTGGGTCTCAATAACATCCTCTCAGAGTTAGCCTAAGTCACCACAAACAGGAAATTCGGCTGTTAACGCCCCTAGCGAGGAGGCCTAAATTCCAAGCCGCTGAGACCGGTAATCCGTTTCCTTCGACAAATCTGAAGGGAAGAACAAACAGCAGCAGACCTGTTGTCCTGTCTATGATAACCTACACTATCTAAACTAGAAGATGTAGGATGGTTAAATCACATGTTCCTACCCGCCCACCACCGTCTTCTTGTCTGGAGGAGGAGCAGCGGTACAGAGCTCAGGTGGGGGAGAGGTGGCGACAGGTCCATCTAGATAGCCTGACATACTCCCCAACAAGCGGCACCACGAGGGCTGAGCAGCAAGCGCCTTCACTCAGCACTCAGCAGCGAGCACTGTGATGTGATGAGCGTTAAGTATGACCCACCCTGATCCCTATCGCCGAGTGTTACGTGTGAGGCGCCCTGCTGCTGCCACCCAACCCACACTGCTCTCTCTCTCTCTCTCTCTCTCTCTCTCTCTCTCTCTCTCTCTCTCTCTCCCACATGAGAAGGAAATGGGAAACTCGATAACCTTCACCTAAGCCTACCCAGGAGAGGCCAGGCAGTGACTCCAGCACACCCACACTGGCGAGGCTGAGCGGATCAAGGGCAACACCGGTGGCTCTCTCTCTCTCTCTCTCTCTCTCTCTCTCTCTCTCTCTCTCTCTCTCTCTCTCTCTCTCTCTCTCTCTCTCTTTCTCTCTCTCTCTCTCTCTCTCTCACACACACACACACAAACACACACACAGGATCTTCACAAACCTAATATACCTTTAATCTAATCTGATCTTAATCTTGTCCTATCGCGTCTGACCTAACCTAACTTACCTAACTTAACCTTTCTTCACCTTCTCTCAGATTCATCTTACCTAACTTAAAGTAACCTTATTTTAGCTTATCTAACCTCACTTTAACTTAACCGCTTGTTATCTTACGTAGCCTAACCTAAGCTATTATAATCCAATCTAATGTAACCTCACCTCACCTCACCTCACTTTACTAATCAAACATAACTTACCCAAGTCTAACCTAACCTCACATAACCTCATGTTACTTTACCTTACCTTTCGTACTCTGACCAAATCAAACCTAACCTAACCAAAACAAACTTAACCTACGCTAACCTAACCTAACCTAACCTAAACTAACATAAAATATCCTACGCTATCCTGCCCTAACCTAAACCTAACCTAACATAACCAAACTTAACATACCCTACCCTACCCTACCCTAACCTAACCTAACCTACCCTACCCTACCGTAACCTAACCTAACATAATCTAACCAAACTTAACCCTACCCTAACCTAACCTAACCAAACTAAACTCAACGTAACCTAACTGAACTTCGACTCATCTAACGTAGGTATCTAACACACACACACACACACACACACACACACACACACACACACACACACACACACACACACACACAAACACATCAACAAACAAACTCGGATGAGAATACAAATAAAAGACGATCAAATATCTGAACGACCGGTTTGATGTGTAAAAAAAAATAATAAATAAATAAATAATAAATAAATAAATAACAATAACTACAATAAAAAAAGGGAGGAAGGCTTGGGCGATTTTATTTTTTTTACATTAATTTTCTTTTACTTTTATTTTTTTTGTATTATTTATTTATCTTTTTATTTTTTCAGGTATACCCATTACGAACACGTAGAACTGTGGCCATACACAGCAGCAGAGGCGGCCATTAGAGTGTGTATAGGATGTCAGGCGTTATGAAACACTTCTGCCATCATTTTCTTTTACATTTTACGAGAACAGATGCAGTGATGGTGGTAGTAGTAGTAGTAGTATTAGTAGTAGTAGTAGTAGTAGTAGTAGTAGTAGTAGTAGTAGTAGTAGTAGTAGTAGTAGTAGTAGTAGTAGTAGTTGTTGTTGTTGTTGTAGAAGTGGTAGTTTTTAAAGCAGCCCAAGTAACACCTGTTGGAAGTGGGTGCCCCGTCAGACCACTTTTAAAAGATGCACTTACTAGCGCGCCACAAGTCAGGTTCTCTCACACACCAGACCTAAATTCAGCCGAGCGTGGGAGAAGAGACACAATACCTGCTTACCCTCCTCCTGCTCCTCCTGCTCCTCCTACGCCGCCACCGAGCGACCTTCACTGACACTGCCTAACACGGAGAGAGAGAGAGAGAGAGAGAGAGAGAGAGAGAGAGAGAGAGAGAGAGAGAGAGAGAGAGAGAGAGAGAGAGAGAGAGAGAGCACCTACTTTTTATGATAGAACATATATATATATTACTCTTTTTTTTTTTTACGATAATCTAATTATGGGTTTCAAAAAAATAGCTGAATATATATTTTTTTATACTTTACTACAGTTACTACTAATAATAATATTGATGCTGTTGTTGCTACTGTTGCTGTTGTTCTTGTTGCTGCTGCTGCTGCTGCTACTACTACTACTACTACTACTTTTGCTACCGCTACTACTACCACTGCTACTACTTCTACAACAACTACTACTACTACCTCTACTACTGAACCATTAAAACACCTACCAATACAACAACAACAACAACAACAACAACAACAACACATTACTACTACTACTACTACTACTACTACTACTACTACTACTACTTCTACAATAACAACAACTACTACAAGTACCACTACTACTACTACTATCACCACCAGCACACACTCGCAGCAGCCCTGACACAACCAGTGAGGCGTATGAACTAATGCAATGAAAGCCACAGAACCGCCAGGCACACCTTGATTGCTTCCTATTTTTTCTTCTTCGCAAACGATGCACAGCGGGTGAGTGGAGCCTTCTGTCAGCCTCCCACTCACCCTGCCAGCTAGTTAACCAGTCACCCTGCCAGCCATTTAGTCAGTCAGCCAGCCGTACAACTAGAATCAATCAATCCAGCCAGTTAGTTTGTCAATCAGTCAATCAGTCAGTCAGTCAACAAACAAATAAGCCAATCACTGAGTTTGTTGATTAGTTGATACTTGATTCGTCGCTTTTTTTTTTAATCAATCAGTCAGTCAGTCATATTTTTCAGTCAGTTAGTCAGCCAGTTAGTCAATCAGTTAGTTAGTCAATCACTTTTTCAGTCAATCAGTCAGGCAGTCACCAAGCCAGCCAGCCAGTTAGTCACTTTTTCAGTCAGTCAGTCAACCAGTCAATTTGTTAGCCATCAAACCAGCCCAGCCCCGCTCCTGCTTAACCTCATTACCGGTGGCACCACTACAAACAAGCAGAGGTACAATACAAGTGGATGTAAAAGTAATTGCACAAATGAATAAATGGGTGAACAATGGTCGCTTTTCCCAAACAAGCAAGGAAGTGAATGAATGAACAAGTGGATGACTAAATAAGCTAATGGATGAGGAATGGATGGATACACGCACTGACTGGTATCTTAAGTAAACAAAACATATAAACATTGATAAAAAAAGATAATAGGGTACATAAACAATATAAAAGATAAATACATCAATGAATAGGTAAATAAACGGGGAAAATTGATAAACAAAGGTTACTTTTCCCCTTTCTGAACAAACAAGCGAGTAAATAAAATAAATGAATGGACTAATCTCCCTATAAATATATCCATGAGCAAATAAACAAATACATAAATGAATAATTGAATAAATATACAACAAATGATGCCCCCGTGCCTGCTACGTAAGCAACAAACAAATATAAACACTAAAGCATAAATAAATACATTAGCAAATACTGTAATTATATATTCAACTAATTAACTGCTACCCTGCTACCCTAAACTAATCTAATCCCCCTTGTTATTCTAGACTAACCTAACCTAACCCAATTTAAAACGCTGCCTAACCTAACTTGACTAAACCAGCATAGCATAACCTGCCCAACTTAACCGAACCAAATTCAACGTTCTCCATTCAAACTGAATTTAATATAACAAAGCTTATCCTAACTTACCCTAACCTAACATTACTTAATCCAACGTAACCAAACTTAACCTAATTTTACACTACCTATCCTAATCCTAACCTAACTTAACGCTAACCTAACTTAACCTAACGCTGTCACCTTTACCTAACCTAACCACCCAACAACCATTCCCTTCAGTCTCCACATAAACCTCACCATTTCTCGCCATTAACCTCCACCTACCTTTCTTTTCCTTCTACCCATTTCTTTTTATCATCCTGCCCCCATTCAGCCTTCCCATTTCTGCCCATACAATATATTTCCTTTTTCTTTATCTCTCTCTCTTTCTTTCTCCATCCTTGCTGTCCATAACCCAAAGCCTTTTCTCTCTCTCTTCTCACTAATTCTTTTTCTACTCCTTTTCTACCTCTCTTTAAACACTTTCTCCTTCATCTTTTTGTCCTTCATATCATTCTATTATCTTATCTCCCTCTTCCTGTTCTTATCTTCCCTCCTCCCATCTCTGTTCCTCCTTTCCATCCATACTAAACATTTTCTTTCTATCTTCCTGTCCGTTTATCCTTTCCATGTCTATCCATCTCCTTTTTTGCATTTACATTCCACACTTTCATCTCCCTTTTTCCCTTTTCATCCCCATTATCCATCTCCTTTCTACTATAACCATCACTTCCATTCACTAATCCTTCTCTCCTGCCTCCACTCCCCTCTTCTTCCTCCTGTACTCATCCTCCAATCCCCGAGCATGCGGAGGGAGAGCAGATAAGCAGCCAATATACATCTATACATTGCAAACACACACACACACACACACCCTCCCACACACAAACACATATACACACAAATATACACAACACAGCCCATCAGACCAGCTCAGCCCAGTTTTCCCCACAGTAAACACCTCGCACTCCCACGCCCACGCCCACAAATCCACCCAATCAAGAGGGAATTACCGCCCTAAGCAGAGTGAGAGAGAGAGAAATATGCATAGGCTGGCTGGCTGGCTGGCTGACTAAACACTAGCATTGGTTATAAAACTATTGTACCTAGTATTGATAGGTAACTTTGGGGGTGGGGGAGGGAGGTGCTGAAGCGATGGATGGCACAGGGGAGGTGACATGTAAGAAGAGGAGGGAGAAAAAGGTGAGGAATAATGAGAAAATGAGATACGAATGGAGAGGAACAGTCGATGGGATGGAGAATAGAGGCAGGAACGAAAAAAAAAAAAAAAAGCAGAAAGGAATGAGGAAAAGGAGGGAGGAGGTGACGTGGAGGAAGAGGAGGGAGAAAATGTAAGAAATAGTAGGAAAATGAAAATGGAATGGATAAGAACAGTGAACGAAGAACAGAACGAAGATAAAAAAAAAGAAGAAAAAAAGAAAGGAAACGACAAAAAGTGCAAAGATGACGAGGAGGAAGAAGAAATAAATAAAAAGAAACAGTAGGAAAATAAAGATTGCAAAGGATAGAATAGAAACACTTGAGAAGAAAGAGAAAGAGAACGAACACAGAAAGGAAATGGGGTAGAAAACGATAAAAGAGAGAGGTTGAGAAGGACAAGGAGAGGTGAAGAGGTGACGTGAAGGAGGAAGAGAAGAAAAAGAAAGGAAAAAAAAAGTAAGAAGGAATTGAGATTTGGATGGATAAGAACAGTCGACGAAGAAGAGAAGAAAGAAAACGAAAAGGGAAAAGGGAAAACGGAAATAACAGAAGATGGAGGTTAAGAGAAGCAAGAAATGTGAGGACGAAAGAGAACAAGGATAACAAAAACGAGATGAAGAGGAACGGAAAGAGAGGAAGAGAGGGAAAGGAATAAAGGGATAACAGAAAGGGACACGGAGAGGAAGAGAGAAAAAGATAGAAAAAAAAACGAATAAAGGAAGGAAGGAATAGAAAGAAGATAAATTATGAGAGCAATAGAAAATGGACAAAAAAACAACAATAAATAAACAAAAAAACAAAAATAAAATAAAAAACAATGAAAACGTAGAAAACGAAACAAAAACAGGAAAAAAAGAGACAGGAGGAGAAATGAGAGAGAGAGAGAGAGAGAGAGAGAGAGAGAGAGAGAGAGAGAGAGAGAGAGAGAGAGAGAGAGAGAGAGAGAGATGCAGGTGTTGAGAACATGACGTGAAAGGCTAATCTGGTTTGCAATACGTGAGAAACAAACAGAAAAAGGAGAGAGAGAGAGAGAGAGAGAGAGAGAGAGAGAGAGAGAGAGAGAGAGAGAGAGAGAGAGAGAGAGAGAGAGAGAGAGAGAGAGAGAGAGAGCGAGACACGATAAACGAGGAAATGGAGAGAGAAATGTCACTTATAAGGAGACTAAACTAGAGAGAGAGAGAGAGAGAGAGAGAGAGAGAGAGAGAGAGAGAGAGAGAGAGAGAGAGAGAGAGAGTACTATTAAAAGCACCTGTCTGGATCCATAACAAGGGCTCTCTCTCTCTCTCTCTCTCTCTCTCTCTCTCTCTCTCTCTCTCTCTCTCTCTCTCTCTCTCTCTCTCTCTCTCTCGTTCCCAAAGACGCCAGAAAAAAGAAGACATAACTTAATATCTAATTCTCCTTCTTCCTCCTCCTCCTCCTCCTCCTCTTCTCTTTCTCATCACAAAGGTCCCTCCTCCTCCTCCTCCTCCTTCTTCTCACTCTTCATCTCTCACTCTCCATTCCCTCCCTATACATTAGCTGAGATATAAAGAATAAATAAAAGGGGACAGATTATTTAGACTCAATTAAATCCACGATATTTATAACCCATTACACGGTCCATTTTCCATAATTGAGAGAAAACGCGTACTCTGGTTTTATTTAGGGAGCAACTTTCATAAATGTGGCTCGCGGATGGCAGGGAGGGAGGGAGGGAGGGAGGGAGGGAGGGAGGGAGGGAGGGAGGGAGGTGTGTGTGTGTGTGTGTGTGTGTGTGTGTGTAGGGTATTGATGGTTTTCGTTCCCACTGTCCTCTCTCCCTCTTTTTTTTTTCTTGTTCCCTTCCTATTGTTTTCTTTTCCTGTCTCTCATCCCTTTCTTTCTTTCTTTCTTTTTTTTTTTGTGTATGTTTTAGTATACATGAGGGTGAAAGGCGAAGTTGTTAGGATTAAATGAAGTGAAAGGAATGGTTTTAAGAAGAACGATTGAATAAACTGTGTGTGTGTGTGTGTGTGTGTGTGTGTGTGTGTGTGTGTGTGTGTGTGTGTGTTCCCTGTTTGGTCTTGATGATCTGAAGAGTCTACTAGATGAATATGGTAAAATAAATATATTAAGTCTGTTTATCTAGCTGGTGTGTGTGTGTGTGTGTGTGTGTGTGTGTGTGTGTGTGTGTGTGTGTGTGTGTGTGTGTGTGTGTGTGTGTGTGTGTGTGTGTGTGTGTGTGTAAGTAAACAGAGACATGAGATCTGTGTACGTAACTGTTTTATGTAAGTGTGTATGAAGCTGTTGTGTACGATCATATCCCGTGCTGTGTGTGTGTGTGTGTGTGTGTGTGTGTGTGTGTGTGTGTGTGTGTGTGTGTGTGTGTGTGTGTGTGTGTGTGTGTTGCTTCACGCGCAAGACAGTCGCCACCACTACCATCACTGCTGACAGGTTACACATCCTCTGACATTTGGTAAAAAAGATACTGCACTGCGAACCTTTGATACATACACACACACACACACACTGTTATGAAGACTAACAAAAAAAAAAAAAAAAAACACTATTAACAGACGAGACACAACCAAGAGATTACGTATGAACACACACACACACACACACACACACACACACACACACACACACACACACACACACACGTTCTACTTGCTTCTTATTTCCTAGTTGTAAGAAATGAATTACCTTCTCTCCACTTATTCTTCTTTCGTTTACTTTCTTCGCTATTTTCATTTCCAATTTTCCTTATCTATTAAGGGGCATAATATTTCTTACAATGTTTCGTTCTCTTTTCCTTTCTTTACGTTTTTTTTTTCAATATATCTTTTTTCTTTACACCATTGCCTTATTTATCGTTTCCTGTCTTTACAATCTGATCACTTCAATATAACATTCAATTCCTTGACAATGTTCTTTTTATCAAGTATCAATCGTTGTAGTTTTTAAATCATTCGTTTCTTTTTCTTATCCCTGGTTCTCTCCTTATTAAAATTCATCTTTTTGTCATTCCCCTCATTTGCTTTACTATATTTTCCCCCAATAATTCGCTTACATTCCTTTCACAACCAACTTTTATCACAACCTTTCCTTACACCATGCTTCCTTCTCTCCTTTCCTGTCAGCCATCATAAATCTCTCTTTTTCCTCTTCACTCCCTTCCCTTCCACACAAGCATCCCGTGGACCCGTTGTAGCAGTTTAAACCTCATCAGTCAAACAGTCGGCCAACCAATCAATCAATCGGTCTACACACGCTCCTTTTCTCGGCCATCCACACCACCACCACCACCACCACCACCACCGCGGCGTCGCCCTGTCACCGCCACCACGTCCTCGGCCAGCCTGTCGCGTTGCTTTACTTGGTCTCCACAAGGCTGGTTATATAACCCTGGGCGTTTGGTGGCCTGTATATTCAGTACAACAGGCAGATATGTATGTACGGCACGCCACGATTGAGAGAGAGAGAGAGAGAGAGAGAGAGAGAGAGAGAGAGAGAGAGAGAGAGAGAGAGAGAGAGAGAGAGAGAGAGAGAGAGAGACTTGCAAATAACTACATAGCTATGTCGTAAGTACTATGCTATCTAACTTAACTATGGGACTAAACTAGCTATGATAGGGAAAATAACTTCAAAAAAGGAGAGAGGGGAGAGATTACACTACTACTACTACTACTACTACTACTACTACTACTACTACCACCCGCTTCCCTCCTCCCTCCTTCTCACCACTGAGTCATATTTGAGTCAGACCTTTCTCCCTCCCTCTCTCCCTTCCCTTCCCGTCCTTTCCCCTTCCCGTCTTTCCCTCCTCCCCTTCCCTCGCCGCCCCTCCCTCGTCACGCACACTCCCCAAGGTCATGGGATTTATTAGCCTACTTTTGAAAGTGGGAAAGGGGGAAAAAACTGCCTAAATTAGACTATCTTTTATCCCAGCCAATGCGGTACAATAACTACTACTACTACTACTACTACTACTACTACTACTACTACTACTACTTGGTATGCATCTAACGCTCTATCCACCTCGTATGTAAGTCACCACCACCATCGCTTCTACTACTACTATTACTACTACTACGATTACTACTATCAAAAATAACTGATAAATATAAGACAACTGAAGGATAAAACGCACACACACACACACACACACACACACACACACACACACACACACACAGTGACAAACAGACATAGTTAAACAAAGAGACAGACAGACAGACAAATCAGGAAGACACTGAGGCAAGTAGGCTGACAAAAGACAGAAAGACAGACCAAAATACACACACACACACACACACACACACACACACACACACACACACACACACACGAAGACATACAGACAGCAAAAGAACCGAGCGGGGACGAAAAAATAAATACGAAATAAAAGTGTATATATATACATAGAGAGAGAGAGAGAGAGAGAGAGAGAGAGAGAGAGAGAGAGAGAGAGAGAGAGAGAGAGAGAGAGAGAGAGAGAGAGAGAGAGAATCATAACGGAAATCACACGAACGAACAGTGAAATGGAACTCGCTGGAGACAAAGGGGAATTAAACAGAGCCACCCATCCATGCATGCACGTGATGTCACTCTGAACAAAACACCACCCAACACCACCACCACCACCCACAACACCACCACCATACTCACTACCAGTATTACGATCACCACCACCACTACCAACACCATTACCACTGCAGTCACTACTACTATCGCCACCAGTCACCACCGCCACTACAGTCACCATCACCATCAACACCACTGACACTGTAACTATCATATCACTACAATTTCTATCACCGTCAACACCACGATCATCACCACTACTACCACCACCGCTACAACTACTATCACCACCAATACCAGCACCACTACTGTTGCTACTATTGCCACCACCACCAGCACACAAAACTGTCTACACCACTAACACCATCACCAGTACACG
>NC_087167.1:7310000-7315000 GCF_035594125.1 Scylla paramamosain | reverse complement strand
TCATTTTCTGAGAACACACACACACACACACACACACTGTATAATATATTTCCAACTTTCCTGAGGTGTTTTCTTAATAAACCGTTTATTATTAACACTCATTATTACCATTATTATCATTACTATTATTCATTATTATTATTATTATTATTATTATCACTATTACTAGTAATAGTAACATTATATTATTATTATTATTATTATTATTATTATTATTATCATTATTAGTCAAACACACACACAAAGAGAGAGAGAGAGAGAGAGAGAGAGAGAGAGAGAGAGAGAGAGAGAGAGAGAGAGAGAGAGAGAGAGAGAGAGAGAGAGAGTCCTTCCTTTATCCTCCCTTAAAAGAATAATATATAAAAAAGACAGTATAAGGAGATTAAAGGGAGTTTGTTGGAGGGCCATAAAACAAAAAGGGTGAATACTTTAATCCTAATGGTGGCAATCTCCCTTTAAAATCGCTAAGCAAGCCAGAGAAAGGGAGAGAAAGGAGGAAGGAGACTGGGCGAGAGAGAGAAGGAACCGGTAAGAGGAAGAAAAAAATAGGAAGAGAAAATCTTTCTTACTTTTATATATTAGACAAATTTCCTTAAAGTTTCCATCCGCCTACAATGAGAAACATCTTTAAAAATCACGAGAGAGAGAGAGAGAGAGAGAGAGAGAGAGAGAGAGAGAGAGAGAGAGAGAGAGAGAGAGAGAGAGAGAGAGAGTGAAAGCAGTCATGACAATCTTAACACGAAAAGCAAACACGCTGACCTCATATTACGAAATTCCTCTCTTCTTACAGTGCTTGTCTTTTCCCCCTCAACACCTTCCTCCCCCTATACCCATCCACCCACCCACCCATCAGTCCTACCCCCCGCCCCCCAGGTCTCAGTAAACATAAACCCACCTACATCTCCATTAAGTAAAACGAGATACAAACTACGGCCTTCAAACTCGCCATAAAATCAACAAAAAGCGGCAAAGTGACCCACAAGTCAAAGTAGAGAGAGAGAGAGAGAGAGAGAGAGAGAGAGAGAGAGAGAGAGAGAGAGAGAGAGTAAAAAAAAAAGGTCTGATCCGGTCAAAATGAAAATCTGTCATACTAAAGGGAGATTATTATGCTATTATTTACCTTACACCAACAAAGGCTGATTACATACAGGGTAAAATGCGCCATCTCACCCTGATTACCTTAATACTCGCGATGTTAGGGAGATCATGTCAATAATAGGGAGCTTTACCCTTCCACCTCACCGGCACCCCCGACTCAACTCCATACAGACACACACACACACACACACACGCCTTTTTTAATAGTCATGTACAGTCTTAAGAGCCACGTAGTCTCCAGCCACATTCACTCTCCTAATTTCGAGCCGGCGGGAAAAGTAGGTAAAAAGCGAGGCATTGGAGGGAGGTCGACGAGGAGGAAGAAAGCCACGGGAACAGCAAATACAATACCCTCGCTTAACAAAAGAGGGACACAACACCACAACAGCAGTTCGACCACCACCACCACCACCATTACCCGCCCCAAACCAAATACCCTAGAAACGCAGCTGCTCTCTCCCTCTCTTCCCATCCCTGTACCACGGCTGGACTGGAAGAGCGAAACGCCACACCCACCACCACCACCACCACCACCAGGAAATACGTGAATGGCTAGGTACAGTCAGCACATGAAATAGGAGTACTTCTAAAGGGTTTACTTACCTTGTTACTCGTTGAAAATCCGTGTTAATATCCTTCCCCGTGTGGGCTTCGTTCCTGGGTCCCTGGTATCTGAGGTATCTCCCTTAAGATGTGCACCGACACCAGACAGGTAAGGTTTTGGTGGGGGGAGGAACCAGGTTTTAAATAAATGGGAGGAGGAGGAGGGGGGCAGCAGAAGGGGTCCGTTTTCCACCCCCAACCACCACTACTACCACCGCCACCACCAACCACCACCACAATCTTAGGGTGAAACACACTTTTCCACCACCACCATTCACTTCCCTACCACTGCACGGTACTGCTGATGGGGTGACGATGGCCACTGCACTTTAGATAGAGCACTGCCTCCCCTCCACTGGCGGACTACTACAGGAACACGTGAACATCCGCTGTGGGTATGATATGTATGGATTCCCTCGCCGTTATTTATATAAATTGGGACAGCCGAGCGCGACTAATCCTCCCCGGCCGCCGCTGCTCTGAACACTGCATGTTCCTCGGCCCTGTGCTGCTGCTGGCCCCCGCTGCCTCCCTCCACCTCCCTGCCAATACAGCTTGGTCCACACGCCGCCAACCTGACGACTACACACCCATTGTTATCACCCTTCCTTTCACTTCACTGACATGCTTATGGAGACTAATTTTGCACTAGGCAATGTATGTAAGGAAATGAAGTGGAAGCCACACCAATGTGATGGATGAAATGGACACTCAAAGCTAGTACACCATTACAGTAGGGATATATTGTTCCTTACATGTGATGCAATATGATATTCATTAAGATGGAATTTGGCAGCACAAAAAATAGCAATGAAGGCAGGAGAGGCTGTCCCTACCCTTCCCTATACAACCCCTCCAATCATACATTAAACCATAGGGGCAGATGCCACACACCGCTACATGCTGCATCTGTCACTTCCCCATTCAGTACACATCCCCCACTCTCTAGGGTGAATGCAGGGGCACAATTATGCATGTCAATAGCAATACTGAGCGAGGCGACGCGAAATACTGAGATTGGAGGCTGACGAGCGTGTCTTGCCCATATAAGGACATTTTAGGGCGGGAAGGCGTTGGCAACACTGTCTGGTCTTGGCAGTGGTGCAAACCGTGCCGTCAATGGTGCTGGGCGGGGAGGACAAAAATATATATAGGTGTATACGTATATCTGAGAATAATAGATGAGGATACATAGGCTCCACCATTGGTTTTGATAGCTAGTTTCCCTATTTCAGTGTCTAGTGGGTACATGGTGTTATTGATGCTATCATTACCATCATTAATGTCATTCCTCTATTTTTATCGTAGTAATGTTCATTGTAGTAGCAGTAGTAGTAGTAGTAGTAGTAGTAGTAGTAGTAGTAGTAGTAATAGCAACATGCAATACTAACATCAGAAACACAAAGATAAAATATGATACATACATTAAAACGAAAATTTACCACGTCAGTATTGTGGCAAAGAAAAAGAGAAGGTTGTAGGAAGCGGTAGTCATGGTAAAGGCAGTAATGGTAATAGCAACAGCAGCAGAGGTGGAGGAGATGGTGGCGATAGCAGTATAGTGATAGTGGAAGTAGTGGTGGTGGTGGAAGTAGAGGTGGCGGCTGTCTGGTCTGTAGGTATTGAAGAGAAAGAAACATTTAGCCTCCCCCTCCCCCTAACGACACGGTCAAGGGTGTAGGACAAACTTTAGAAAACAGTTGGTTATTGGCGTGGTGTCCGTGCTCTCTCTCTCTCTCTCTCTCTCTCTCTCTCTCTCTCTCTCTCTCTCTCTCTCTCTCTCTCTCTCTCTCTCTCTCTTCTCCGCCACCCAGCCAGCCAGCCATTCCACCCCACCTTACTCAGCCCAGCCGAGCCCAGCCCAGGAGAGGTAGGGAGGGCGGGAAATAAAAGGAAACAAGTGAGGGGGAAAGGGCATTGAAAATGGAAAGGAAGAGAGGGAAGAAGTGAGAGGATGGGAGAGGGAGAAAAGATTGAAGAAAAAAAGAAGAAAAAAAAGCATGGAAGTGTGGAGAGAGAGAGAGAGAGAGAGAGAGAGAGAGAGAGAGAGAGAGAGAGAGAGAGAGAGAGAGAGAGAGATTTTATTCCAATGAAAATGACGTTTCAAAGCAACCTTCTCCCCCTCCTACCCATACCCCCTCCTCCCCTGAAAAGCCCCCCCCACCCCACCCACCACTCCAGAAGTAAAGGAACACGCTTGAAAATAGTACTAATATGAACGAAAATGGTGAAAATTTCGCCACATATTTGTATTAACGTGTCTGTCTGTCTGTCTGTCTGTGTGTGTGTGTGTGTGTGTGTGTGTGTGTGTGTGTGTGTGTGTGTGTGTGTGTGTTTTGCATTTGCTTTTTCCATTACACTTTTTTTTCAGTCCATACCGAAGCATCAAATCGCCATTTCCCATAGAGAGAGAGAGAGAGAGAGAGAGAGAGAGAGAGAGAGAGAGAGAGAGAGAGAGAGAGAGAGAGAGAGAGATAGGAGGCAGTCACCCTGTTCACCCCTGTCAAGGTCACACGTCACTAGATGAGCAACATTCTTCTCTTTCTCTCTCTCTCTCTCTCTCTCTCTCTCTCTCTCTCTCTCTCTCTCTCTCATCTCTCTCTGTCCACCCTTTTCCTGTTCTGTCCTTACCTTCTCATTCCTTCTTTCTTCCTCCCCCCACCTCTCTCTCTCTCTCTCTCTCTCTCTCTCTCCTCTCTCTCTCTCTCTCTCTCTCTCTCTCTCTCTCTCTCTCTCTCTCTCTCTTCCTTCCTTCGTCTCCTCCTTCCCTCTCCTCCTCCTCTTTCCTTCTTCCCTCCTCCTCCCTCCTACTTCCCTCTCTCCCTCTTTCCTTCTTTCCTGTCTTCTCCTTACCTTTACCTCCCTCCTCATTTCCTCTCTCTCTCTCTCTCTCTCTCTCTCTCTCTCTCTCTCTCTCTCTCTCTCTCTCTCTCTCTCTCTCTCTCTCTCTCTCTGACATTATATTCTTGCTTTGATTTCCTCCTCTTACTCTTTTACTCTTTCTTTCTATATCCACTGTTTCTTTTCATATTCCTCCTGCCTTTCTGCTTCTTTTGTTTCTTTCTTCCTCTTTCTTTATTTCTTTATCTCTCTCCCTCCTTCGCTCCATATATTCTTCTCTTTTAACCTTTCAGTTCTCTCTCTCTCTCTCTCTCTCTCTCTCTCTCTCTCTCTCTCTCTCTCTCTCTCTCTCTCTCTCTCTCTCTCTCTATTCTTCTTCTCTATTCTTTCTTTCTGCATCTCTCCCTTTATTTGCTCCGTGCTCGCTCTATTTTCTTCTCTCTCTCTCTCTCTCTCTC
>NC_087167.1:7250000-7307500 GCF_035594125.1 Scylla paramamosain | reverse complement strand
TCTACTACTACAACTATTACTCTCTTGGCCCTTGACGGAGCCTAACCTTTCAGCCCGAGCCTCTACCATACAACTGACACCGCCACAAGAATCCAAAGGAACAGTACACAGGTGGCCGCTCGCAGCTCCTTCTACCCAAGTTTTCCTCCATAATATCAACGCGATAGTACTCAGACACGTTCCTTTCCTCCTTAGGGACCCTCTTCGCCTCCACCTCCAGCGTCAACATCTCACTATCCTCCCTCTTCTTCTTGGTCTGGTCCTCATAGTCTTCCTTACCCTCTTTCCTCTTCTCTGTGCGGTCCTTATCCTCTACTTTCAGTCTTCATCTTCTTGACGTGGCTCAAGTGGTCTTGCATATCTTTCTCTTCCCTCTTCTTATTGTGATCCTTAACCTCTACCATCCTTCAGTTTTCTCTTCTTCTGGTTCTCGTAGTCTACTGTAACCTCTCCATTCGTATTCTTATTGTGATCGTTAACCTCTTTAGCATCCTTCAGTTTTCTCTTCTGGTTCTCGTAGTCTTTTGTATCCTCTCCCTTCGTCTTTTTAATGCGATCCTTAATCTCTTTACTCCCTTCTGTCTTCTTGTGGTTCTCCTCCATTCTTTTTTACCTGTGTTCTTTAACCTCTTTGCATCTCTCCATCCTCTCTTTTTTGTCGTGTTTCTCTTAGTCTTCACTTCCCGGTCGTTTTCTCATCTTAGTGTTGGGCGCCGCTGCGGTGCGTCAAAACCTCCACCAGTGTTCTTAAACATCTCGCCGCCTCATCTCAACTTTCTAACTGGCTCTAATGGAAGTTACTGAGAGTTTCATGACTATTTTCATGATTCCAGTGATAGTTTAACAAGTGCTCTTCATCATCAATGGGAGAGACACGGAAACCTAACTTGTCATCTCTGTAGCCTTTGAAAAATAGTAATTTGTATGCGAGAACAGAGCTTTTAAGAACACGGGTCATGGCACAGCTATCAGGAACATCAATTTCCAAAAGGCGCCAACTCAGAAAATATTTAAGGATGCTGTTGGCGTCTCCCTGGAACGGTGAGCAGCTCGGGGGTAAATCATTCTGGCGGCAGCAGGTGCACTTATCAACGGCCCGAATGTCTTGGATTTTACACTTATTTTTTATTGATCTACTTATTATTGTTATTATTATTATTATTATTATTATTATTATTATTGTTATTATTATTATTATTTTATTTATTTATATACCAATCAGAGATAAAAATGACAAAAACGAAATGAACAAAATATTCATCTAGTCTTGTGCTGCTGTGAGAAAAGCGAGTGTTTTTGAAATGCTTTTAGTTTTCTTCTTCAAAGCTGTAGTTTTGTCAAAGGCCGCAAAGATGATTAGCAAGGCTCTCGTGCGTGTTTCTTTTCCCATTAATGACGCGGAAGTCTTCCTATACCATCACTAGAGACATGAAAGCTCCCTTAATATCTTCAATAATTTTCAATAGAGTCTCTTGAAAGTGGTCGAGATAGGATGGTGAAGTGTCTGAGAATGCGACCTTTAATATCTTAATGGGCTCTGAAACACACACATCTGAATACTCCTCTCAGTGTTCTGTATAAAGGGCAGTGTTGAATGTAAGTCGATTCACACAAACCATACACAGAAGTCACAAGGAATGTTGGCGTTATTGTGCATGCTATCTTCAATCATTACTTTATTTTTTTTCTATTTTAATTTTCCAGTAAGATGATTGGTGTTTCTACGTTGTCTTTATTTAATCATTACTTTATCTATTTATCTATCTTTATTTTCCACTGAGATATAAAAAGCAATGGAAAAACAAACAAAAGATAATGTAAAGGGAAAATTTCAAATCGTTACTTCAACCTCGAATGACGAAACTGTGAGCCTTTCCCTGCACAACAGACGAGGGAGGGAGGGAGGGAGGGCGGCGGCATGACGTCCTTTGTTCCTGGGCGGGAAAAACGCTGCCTCAGTAGGAAGGCAATCCGGTCTTGACGCAACTAAGCGATTCTCATTTTGATCCCGCTAAGCAGACGAGACGTAAAGGCGTGAAACTTTGATGGGGTGTTGTGGTGGTGGTGGTGGTGGTGGTGGTGGAGGCTGTGTGATAGTGGTGAAGGGTGGTGAAGGGTTGATGATAGTGGTGGTAGTGGTGAAGACTGTGGTGGTAGTGAAGATGTAATGACAGTGGTGGTAAAAGTGGTAGTTAGAGGTGATGGTTGTGATGACGCTGGTGGTGGTGGTGAAGGGTGAATGGTGGTAGCGGCAGTAGTGGTGGTGGTGGTGGTGGTGGTGGTGGTGCCCCTTCCTGGCCTGTACTCCTTTATACAAGCACGCAGCGGGGGGCCATCAGAGCGTCCAGTGTAGAGGAATTGGATGGCCCGTCACCCCGCCTTGCCATCTTCCTCAAGACACAAATGTATCCACAAATGACGCACTTATATTGTACACAAACAAAACACGCCCCCCGCGCTGTCAGGCCCCAGGGATGTAGTGCACACTTGTATGTCGAGTCCAGGTATTGAGTGGCGCCCTCCTTCTTCACGTGGGGCGGGAGGGTGGGGGGGGGGGCGACACAAAGGAACACAAAAGGAAGAACAAACACCAACAGATCTATCGTTTCTTACGGGGCTGACTGTGATAAGCTACATTGAGTAATATAAAGAGCCACGGGTGATTGTGTTATGGTGGCTTGGCAGACGCATTTAGTTTACCGGTTTTAAAGCACACTATCTAAAGGTCTCAAGAGGAAAGATCTATTGAATTCTTTGTCTTAAGATCGCCACGTTATCTTGTATCATTTCCTCTTCCTTTCGCCGCCTGCAGGAGGTTCACGCAGGTTGCCTCATCACCGCAGCGTGAACGTGCATCACATCGCCTGGTGAACACGTCCTGCTGGAAGTCATCATTATTTTGAAGTAAATTTCTCAGCAATCTCCCTTTCTCACCTGCTGGGCCTGGCTTGATCGGCACACACACACACACACACACACACACACACACACACACACACACACACACACACACCTTGCACTTACGTTCACACATTCCATCGTTCTGTCAACTTCTTAAAGATGTTTGTGAATGTGATACTGATCGATCAAACGATAGATAGATAGATAGATAGACAGCTAGACAAGTAAAGATAGATACAGCGCTCCTATATCGACACGTGTATGTATATAAACACACGCAGTCACAAACACACACACACACACACACACACACACACACACACACACACACACACACCACATACTCACTCAGTTATGGGAACGTGGCCAGGAATCGCGGGCAAGAATCTTTCCCTCACATAAAACCTGTGTGTGCCATTAGGCTATAAAAGAAACACCTTGGGAGGCGCCGCTCGAGGGTGTGTTTATGGCGGCACACACTGAAGCACGGCCCTGCGTCATCCATCCAGTGCCTCCTCTCCCTCACCCCCCAAGCCTCGCCAAGCCCACCAAGCCCCTCACAGTCAACGCCGGGTAATGGATAACGCGAGGGATGCACTCACTGTCGGCCGCTGAGTGTGTGTGTTGTGGACTTGACTTGAACATGAGTCCTGAGTCCTCGCCGCCACCATCTCCAGACACGGCACTCCTGTTGGCTGTCCGCACACGCACACACATACGATGGGGGTGGGGAAGAGAGAGAGAGAGAGAGAGAGAGAGAGAGAGAGAGAGAGAGAGAGAGAGAGAGAGAGAGAGAGAGAGAGAGAGAGAGAGAGAGACTGGGGTGGGGAGGAGAGATACACAAACAGATTGACAAACAGATAACCAGATATAAAAAGAGAGAAAAATAAGACAGGAAAAAAAAAAGGAGAGAAAAGCAGAAAGGAAAGACAGAGAGGAAAGATACACAGAGGTAGTGTGTGTGTGTGTGTGTGTGTGAAGTGAAAAATACAGCACAAAATAAAAAAGCCTCATACGTACAGCTCGTCCTTTCAATCTCATCCTTTGGTCTGTCATCAGCTACAAATTAAATCAAGCGTAAATGACGTTCTAATTCTGTCGTTACTAATTGAAGCTGACGTTATTATTATTTTTTTTTTTTTCACCTTCCTTTGAATTCCATTGTAATACGTGGCGTGAAAAATTAATGGAGAAAGACTTGCATTTTCTCACACCCCCACCACCACCACCCCCACCACCACCACCACCACCACCACCAGAGGGAGATACAGTGGAAGCCCAGTCATTTCGTCATCTCCCTTAGAAACCTTCCTTCCCGGACTCCACTCGTACTCCCAAGGCTCTCTAAGGAAGCCTCCACGCAACACTTTTCCTCTAAGCCACTGACTCAGCTGACCTTCCACCAATCCACCTCATCTCAGTCCCTCAAAAGCTGCATGGTGGGGTCTTGACGTCCAGCTGTCTTGGATGTTTTTACACGTTTCAGCTTTTTGTCGTGACCTTTTTTTAAGAGGCTCACGTGGAAGTTGTCGGAGTTTTCAAGGGTTGTTTACGTGATTCTGGTGATAGTTCAATATGTGTTCGCATCATCAGTAAGGGGGGGGGGAGAAACACGCTTGAGAATCCGAATCATGTGGTGTTTAAAAATAGTTATGATGAAAGAATAAACGTTTAATAAGTAAGACAGTCATTTCAGTTGCAATTTGATGAGCACGTAAACCTTAATATGAAAAAAAAAAGAAAAAAATACACCTACATACAGTAATTATGAGGATCTATTTGAGGTCATGAACTTTGCAGGTGACGGAACCAGAGATTACACTTTGACACGTAGACACTCAGCGACTTTTCTTTCTTTCTTTCTTTTTTCTTTTTTTTTTCACAACACTCGAATGCACTTTGAATACAACAAAAGTCGCCTTTCTGCCTATCTGCTTTCCTTTTTCCAGCGGTGTTCCAGATCCATATTCTACACTGATTCAACTCCGACACGTGGACACTTGGCAGCGAGTCCCTCCCTTCATGATACAGGCAACGCACTTACGGTATTACCAAAGTCAACAATCTGCCTCGTAATCTTGGTGTTCTTGTGGTCACTGCACGTAAATACAAGCCAGGAAACACTCGCGTCATGGGAGCCTGTTCTTTGTCTTCTTATATCCTCATTGGCATACTTGTGGGGAGTGTATCTGTATAATCCAAGGCAATAGACGCCATTTCGCCTGGGGGGGAGAACTTCCTGGAGAAACCACCTCACTTGAGTACGTGAAAAGTGCCTTGATAAGATTTCACTATCCTCGCTATACGGGATAAGTTATCAAAGTATGTGAAAACTACCGACGAGATTTGAGTTTCCTGACCACGCTTGCAAACATTACGTTACTTAGGTGTGTGAAAAGAACGTCGATAAGATCTCAGTCTCCTCGCTACACGTACAAATCGTCAAATTTTTTCATCCAGCACATCTGCACCTTGACCCAGACACGAGGCATTAACACTGAAACCCTCGAATAGAAACACCTTTTAGAAGTTTCATGCGTGCACTCTCGGGATTATAGCGTCTGATGTTTGTTTCCTCACTTTTCTTTTTTTTCTGCTATGTTAAGGTTGGATAAGTTAAAGAAAAGTGGCGGCGGTTTCGCATCCGTACATGATAACTAGAGAATCTTCACCAACATCGCCGGAACAATATACACACACTACACTAATACACACACTTACACACAAAGTAACAATCTCTGTAAAGACTGAAAGTAAGATCACTACAAACAGAAGCCTCGTATTGACAGACCCATCCGTGTCTCTTTCTCTCTCAATCCATGTTCTGAAACTGCTGGGGTCTTTTAAGGGATACTGATAAAAGGCCACAAAAGTAATTATCCGGTTTCTCATGTGTGTTTTTTTTTTTTTCCATTGGTGATGCGGAATCCTGTTCAGACTATCACTATATCACAAAAATACCCTTGGGAACCCCGGCAACTTCCACTAAAGCTGCTATAACAAGTCGGGTAAGACGTCAAAGTGTTTGAGAATATGATCCCTACCCAGTTACAACTAGTGCATCCAATCCACACTCCACCGCTGACTGGGAGAAGAGAAGCCATCATCAGTCATTCTTACGGGAACCGAAAGTCTTCAAAAAAGTTCCTAATGGCGTTTTTTTTTTTCTTTTTGTCTTGCATCATAGTTCGTTGAGGTCATAATACGATGCGGGATAAGGTTACGAAAGTGTCATGTTTTTTCCTTTAATAAACCAATACCGTGAATAGCAATACACTTTTATTTCACTGATATGTTGTTGAATTTCACTACAGTACAACACATCAACTACAGTATTAATAAGAACGGAATTTTTCGCATAAAAAATAAAGAAAGTGAATTTGTAATGATTCGAACATCTTGGAGTGGACTTGCTGGCCTGTTTGATCTATTACAAGACAATACAATAACAGTAGTAACAGGAAAACTCTAACTTTCGTAACAGAGAAAAAAGAAGCAACAAAAAAAAGTAAAGCTGTAAAGTTGTACAGAGTCGAGCGACCTCTAGGAATGGACTTGCAGGATTGTTTGATTTACTGAAGACCAAGTCAATTACAGTACAAGGAAAACTTTTACTTCGTATTAGAGAGATAAGAAAGGAAAAGTGAAGCTGTACGACTCAAACGTGCACAAGGAAGTAGACTTAATGGCTGTTTGATGTACTAAAAAGACAACACACTAACTTTTATACTAGGAAATTCAAACATGTTCCAAGAATCGATTTATAAATAGGATATAGGCACATCTTGGCCAGCGAACTCAGCACATTCCAGCAAGATGTCAATGTGACGGACGGTGTGGTAAGCGCGCGTGATGCTGTGCGTAATGATCATGCTGGCTCATAATGGTAGAGTGATGAGCCGCTGAACATGCACTGTCGCTGCCTGAGGACCCGGCGATCAGTCTCCACTCGTACCGTCTCGCGTTCCTGCGGTCGTAATCAGCTCCCCGCCAGCCGTGGGGCGCCGCGCGAATGTCTGTGGCGCCTGTCAAGCCTGCCAACTTTGTACCGGAAACACGGCCGTTGGAGATACAGATTATTATCACTTAGAAGTAGTGCTGTTATGTATTTACTAATAATTCTTTCTCTCTTCTTTTTCTGCTGTTGCTGCTCCATTAGTTTTTCATTAAATAGCACCACACCTAAACGTTGGGAGGCTAAGATGGCCAGCACTGGAGGCCTGGTAACACCTTACACGTGGGCAAAACAGGAAGACACCTGCTTGTGATACCTAAGTGTCTCTCTTTCTCAGCTTCTTTTAAGGTCACCGAGGCGCTCTCGTAAGGCGGGACAGATTGTGTGGGAAGGCAGGTAAAGTTATATTGTTGTTGTTGTTCTTACTGTTATTATTATTATTATTATTGTTATTATTATTATTATTATTATTTCTTTTATTATTTCTTCTTTTCTTCTATTCTTCTTCTTTTTGTTCTTATAAATAAACGAATCGATGAATGTAAAAATAAAAACAAATCACTGAAAATAAAGAAAGGGCCTCGAGCCGCTATAATTTTCCCGGAACTTAATCAGCGACAATTATCAACACGAAGGCTGTAAATACCGCCCAAGCGCCAATACTTCCTGGGTGTGAAGGAGGGTTGCTCTATTTCATTCCGAGTCACCGAGCCGCAGTCTGACATGAGTAGTGTTCCATCCCCACACCCTCCAACACACACACACACACACACACACACACACAACAGGCGGTATTCCTATGAGTAAGAATCTGGGCCCATCCACAGTCCGCCTTACCCATTCCAGCTCACCTATCCCCGCTCATTCGCCACAGGATAATTCAGCATCAAATGACTCTCCCCCCCCCCCCCACATCACAAAGCCCTCCAGAATATGTCGGGATTCAAGGCCCATGATTACCTTCCCGCCCATCGCAGCGCCTCGCTACCAAGGGACGGAGAACGTGGGGAGGTCGGAACTTGTGCATAAATACGTGTGAATGTAGGTGCTTGTAATGGTGGTGGTGGTGGTGGTAAATGATGATAATGATAATGATAGTAAATGACGATAATAGTAATAATCTGGGTGGTAATGATGATGATGATGATACTACTACTACTACTACTACTACTACTACTACTACTACTAATAATAATAATGCTGTTGTTGCTACTACTACAACAACAACAACAACTACTACTACTACTACTGTTTCCACTGCAGCAGTAATAACAACAGTAGTAGTAGTAGTAGTAGTAGTAGCAGTAGCAGTAGCAGTAGCAGCAGCACCAGCAGCAGCAGCAGCAGTAGTAGTAGTAGTAGTAGTAGTAGTAGTAGTAGTAGCAGCAGCAGCAGTAGTAGAAGTAGTAGCAGTAATAGCAGTAGTTGTTGTTGTTGTTGTAATTGTTGTTCTTGTCGTTGTTCTTGCTGCTGCTGCTATTCCTGTTGTTGTTCTGTTTATCAAGCAACGCGACAAGTCAACATTTTCTATTTTCACTCGTTTCCAAAAGGTCAACGGCGGTGCGTCCGTCTCTTTATCTCACAATACGTGCGCCTGTCAGTCACGGACACTTGGTTGCTCCAGGTAGCGCGTCTCTTCGTGGAATCATGGAACATTACCTGAGGGGCCGCGTGTCAAAGCCGCGACTACTGTGATATTGTGTTAAGACCTGTTACCGCCTCATGCAGTGCTTGTCAACGTGAGGTGCGGCTCTGTGATGCGGTCCGTTAAGCTTTCCAGGAGTCTGTCTTGCTTACCGCGGTGCTCGTGTGACGGGCAGCCAAGAGTGAAGCAGGGGGACTGGGACGCCTCTGAACCTCGTGGCCGCAGCAAGATGAGGGACGCAGCGGAGAGTGGTGGGCGTGCTAAGGGCGTCTGTGTGGAGGCTGCCTGCGAGGGAAGTGTAATTAAGGATGGTGTTGGGTGTACGAGTACATGTGCTTCCTTACTTGTGCTTCAGTGATGGTGGTGGTGATGGTGGTGGTGGTGATGATGGTAGTGGTAGTGAACAAGAGGGAAAAGACAGTGTTGCTACTGATAGTGATGGTACATAAAGTACGTACTAGTGCATATCATTATTACTTCTATTACTACTACTACTACTACTACTACTACTACTACTACTACTACTACCACCACCACCACCACCACCACCACCACCACCACCACTACTACTACTACTACTACTACTACCACCACCACCACTACCACCACCACCAATACTACTACTACTACTACCACCACCACTACCACCACCACCACCACCATTACTACTACTACTACTACTACTACTACTACTACTACCATCAACAGTACCACCACCTCCACCACCACTTCTACCATCACTCAAGGCACCACTACCGTTACTCAAGACAAGCGAGGCAGGATAGTACAGTGGGAGCATGGAAGCTGCCTGGACAGAGAGAGAGAGAGAGAGAGAGAGAGAGAGAGAGAGAGAGAGAGAGAGAGAGAGAGAGAGAGAGAGAGAGAGAGAGAGAGAGAGAAGGCTGTTAATCTGCTCCCAGCCAGTCAGTGCAGGCCAGCAATCCCAAGTCTCTTTAGCTTATGCGTCCCCAGTTGATGTCCACAGAACCAATTAAAATTTCTATACACTAAAGCCCCGTTAATTGGGTGCTCATTAATTCGTGTTTCGGCTCAAATCGCTGCGCAGGACAATTTTTTTTTTTTTCAAATGTATTTTGCTTAATTTGATAATATGCGATTTACACAACATTTTACGAATTTGAATTGAATCACGCTTTCATGGTGCGTGCGATGCAGTGTTAAAATGCATGCCATGTGTGTGTGTGTGTGTGTGTGTGTGTGTGTGTGTGTGTGTGTGTGTGTGTGTGTGTGTGTGTGTGTGTGTGTGTGTGTGTGTGTGTGTGTGTCCCATAAGACATGCGTAGATGGCTTGATTTACTGTGTCCTACTCTCGGTGCGTGTGTGTTTGTGTGCTTGTTTGCACTTGTGTGTGTGTGTGTGTGTGTGTGTGTTTCAGCAACATTCTACGTAGAGGATCCTGAAGTTAATGGTGTTTCAGAAGGTTTGCGAGGCGGCGTGTGAACAGTTCTGGCGACCGTGTGTGTGTTCAGCCATTCATGTCACTGCACGGGAGGGAGGGAGGGAGGCAGGAGGAAGAGGAGGAGCAGAAGGAGGAGGCAGAGGGTAAAGGAGAAAGGGAATGTTGGGTAGCAGCGCACGTGTCCCCGAGAGACGGCAGTACCAAACAAGGGCAGCATCATCTTGCGGCTCCCCTGCATCACACCTGTGCCTGCCGTGACCCCCTCAGCGGCCGCCCGGCGCGTCAACATTTCCAGGTGCAGGGAGTGACGCTCGCCGGCAAAACAAGTGACGTCACCGTTAATATGATTAATGGTGATGCGCACAGCCTTTTGAATAACAGCATCACATAGGTAGTTAATTTAATATTGCCCTCGTATCCGCTCTATTCCGATGTAAGCATTAATATGGACTCGTTATTCTCAGTGCTTTATTAATAACTGATGAAAGAAGCACCGAGCCGTCGCCGCGTGTTAGCTCACGGGTCCCGCGTCCACCAGCCGCTGCCCGCACCTCGCTGCCTTTAAAATTGATCTGCGTATTCTCGCTCCCCGCGGCCCTTCCCTGTGCCTTTGTGTCAAGGGTAACGACCAGCAGCTGGAGGCGCCGCTGTGCCACCAACACCACCCCGTCACCACCACCACTGCCTGCACCATCAACTCAACACCGGTACTCGTACATCACCAGCACACAGTGTCTGAGGAAAGTCGAAAACAAAATTGATATTACACAGGGAAAGTTTTCTTCGACAAACAGCGCTTTATTCTTTGTGGGGTTCTTCCGATACTTGCCGAGTTGTAGAAATCCTTGTAAATATTTCCCTTCCTCAATATCAACTATTAATATAATGATATTGCGAATCACTATTTACAAAAGTGATCAATATAATTTTTACTGATGTTCCGTATATGTGAAAATAAAAATGTTGTTCAGATACAACCTTGTCAACACTGAGAGCAGAGCACTGCCATCACGTCCACAAAGTCACAAACCCCAGGCTCTCGTGAAACTGGGTCATGTCCAGCCTCACCCTTCCTGGCCCTGCCGAGCCTGCAGCCCTGGACAGAGTACTGGTAATGGCTGCATATTCACATCTCGGTAACCATTATCGAGTCCACAGTCTCCTCCTTCCCCTTCTCCTCCTCCTCTTCTTCCTCATTCGTTGTCCTAAGACACTTTCTTCCTCTTCTGTCAAATCACTGCCACTGCAACCAGTACTGTTTCTAATCTTCATGTGAAGCGAGGGATCCAGATGAGAGGAAATATGATATGTTCTGTGGTATTGCCTTCACTGTACTGCACTGCAAATTTTGGAGAATTCTTTTAGAGAGCTCTTGTCACATCGAAGAAAATGCTGTCAGTGTAAAGTGTAAAATGAAACTTTACCGGCTTAAACGACACTATAACATTTCAGTGTGAGGCAACGGAATATACTGAAAGCGATATAACAACACACAACGTTACAGAGTACACGCCTGGCTTACCTCTCTCATGTCTGAGGCCACGCGATCCCTTCCCCCGGTGGTGTCTTAGCAAAGTCTGCATCCATCAAAGCAAACTCCTCCTACGCGTATTGCAGCAGGAGCTTAAAAGCAACACACAAGCCAAGTACGCCTGGCAGCGCCTTACTGCGTCCCTGCCAGGTTCAGAAAATTTAATTGTCTTTAATTCCAGTTCATTTTATCAAGACACCAGAGTAGTGGTGAAGTTAGGCGGAAACGTGATGGTTACGTACACACTCTCCCCTTTGCACTAATTCCGTCCCTCTCTCCCTCACCCTAGCTGACCTTTTGATGTCAGGAACGAAATATTTTGCCGCAAAGCTTTCCTGAGTGAGACCCAGCGAGTGAAACCCCCCGAGTCCGAACCGCCGCTCTTGCCTTCTTTGAGCGGGCTGTCAGATGGCGCCGAGTCCCTGTGTGGTGCGAGTGTCAGTCAGTCGCTGGAATAAGTGGCTTCTCCAACCTTTCCTCTCCCCTTCCACGCCCTTCACCCAGCGTCACTTCTCTCTCTCCTCACGCTCCCTACACCCAACCCAACATCTCCCCTCCTCTCCTCTCACGCTCCCTCACACCCAACATATCCCCTTCTCTCCCCTCACGCTCCCTCATTCCTAACTTCTCCCCTCCTCTCCCCTCACGTTCCCTCACACCCATCTCCCTTCTCTCCCTTCACGCTCCCTCACACCCAACATCTCCCCTCAAGGTCTCTCACACCCATCTCCCCTTCTCTCCCCTCACGCTCCCTCACACCCAACATCTCCCCTCTTCTCCCCTCACGCTCCCTCACACCCATCTCCCCTTCTCTTCCCTCACCCTCCCTCACGCTTAACATTTCCCCTTCTCTCCCCTCACGCTCCCTCACACCCATCTCCCCTTGTCTCCCCTCCTCTCCCCTCACGCATCGGGAGTCAAATAATTAAACTATATTCAGTGGTTGTACCGAATCAGGAGGCAAGACATACTGCAGTTTTTCTTCTAATTATAACCAAGGATTTCTATTTCGTTCCTGAGAAAATGTCAGACGTTAAAGTTACTACAGAATTAAAAGTAAGAGCCTTGGATGACTTGTATATATTCAGTTTCCAGGATACAAGAAGCACTGCACTTTAAAATCAGAGTACTTAAAGGATTTCTATTCACTTCCTAAGAAACAAAAAAAAAAAAAAAAAAAAAAAAATATGACTGTGAAATGCTACACTGAAACTAAACACTTCTTGGGGGCCAAACTATCACTTCCCTCTATCTGTCCCGCCTAACATCTAAGTTACATAAGTCCTCTAATCACTTCCTAAGACAGAATAAAAGTATTACGCAACGCTACATTCAACATTCCCTAAACACTTGCCCAAACACTGCTACACTCAGTTATTTCACCCCCTCACAATCCAACAACTGTCCATTCACCACAGCACAACACATAAAGGGACGTTTACGAGCATATGCCAGATTCACAGAGTTATGAGGCACGTCTAGTCACGGTCAGTGGTCGAGGAACGCAACACACTGTGCTCAGCAGTCTCCTTCGATCTTAAGTCCTCTGTTCTACTTGAAAAAATCAATAACAAGTAAGGAGACTGTCAGCTGCCGAGAAGATTTAAGATTGAGAATGGGAGAGCGAAGCAAATAAGTGTGGATGTGAGAGTAGAAGGTTACTGGACTTCATACTCGTAATTCTGACCACTGGGAGGGCGAATCAAACAAAACACAGTGGAAGTAAGTGCAGAAGATTACTCAACTTCATAATTCTGAGCACTGGGAAGGCGAATCAAACAAAACACAATGGAAATAAGTGCAGAAGATTACTCAACTTCATAATTCTGAGCACTGGGAGGGCAAAGCAAACAAAACAAAGTGAAACTTAGTGTAAGTTACTGGACTTCATAATTGTGACCATTGGAAGGGCAAATCAAACTAAACACAGTGTGAGTGAGTGCAAAAGGTTACTATACTTAACAATTTTAAACATTCGGAGAACAAAGCAAACAAAACAGAGTGTGAGTGTAGAAGGTTACTCGATTTCATAATTCTGACCGTGACTGTAGCACATCCTCTTCTAGTTCAACAGTCGACTAGGTACCACTCACCTGAAATCTGAAAAGTGGCCATCCCTGCAACACAACGGCACAGAGGTAGGGGGGAAGGTTTACGAGCCACATTCGCGAAGCTACGAGTCATTACTAAGGCCCATATTCTGAAACAATTCTACGCCGCATCTTCACTACTTTCAAAAGGCTATAGTTGAAGTTACACGGATTTTTAAGGATGTTTTTACGGTTCCAGTGACAGGTAAACGAGATTTCTACATTACCAAAAGGAGAGACAGTCTTAAGAACGCTCCTAATCATCTCTGTGGCCTTTGAAAGTAGTGGTGATAAGAGAGCAAAGCGTTTCTAAATACTGGTCTAAGCGTCACGCCAAGCAACAACTGCTTCGCGAGTTTTGGAAGTGTGCAAGAATGGACACAGAAACGGATGGAAGTAAAGGGTTGTCAAGACTGTTTTCTGTACTGTGACTGATGAAAGTTGGACAGTGAGGGTTACGTAATATATATTTTTCTTCTTATAGTTTTGTTTGTTTGAAAGTAGCTGAAAGTTTATTTACTTGTTTTACTTGATGGTACTAATGGTGGATGACGACGATAGCAATGGACAAAATAAATAAATAAAACAAGCAGCAGCAGCAATGTTGTCTCTTTGAAGACTGTTTGTAAGCTACACTACCTAACCTACAGTAAGAGATGTGTATAGCACTGACTGTGGCCGGCAAAAAAATAAGTAAATAGATAAAAATAAATAGATAAATGAATAAATAAATAAGATCAACAAATAAATAAAAAGTAAATAACCAAATAACAAATAAATAGATAAATGAAAAACAATGAAGTAGATAAACAAATAAACAAACAGAACAATAACAAAGTAAAAAACAATTCTCAAAATCCACATTAGGAACAAAAATGCTTTTCCACATGACCCTCGTGTGGAGGATACCAGCTGAGACACCCACGCTGAACCTTCGCTATTGCACTGTAAATAACAGCCAGACAGCCACCGTGCAGTGTGTGTGTGTGTGTGTGTGTGTGTGTACATGTAGTTAGCAGTACACGTTACGCAAGGCAGTACCCACAATCCTTCACTCCCCTCGCCCTTCCCTCACTCAGGCGGGGCTGCACATCTCTGCTCCACGAGTAATGAGGTTTGCCGAGCCGCGCGTGTGCCTTGGTTTGTTACAATTATCACCACGTATACAGCAAGTGTTGACTCAATGGCTCACGTAAATTGAAAATGTGAGTGAGGCTCAGAAGGAGTGGGAGGCGAGGGGAAGGCAAGCGGGGAAGGATTTGCAAGGTGACAGGAGGGTGACGGGGGAGGGAGGAGAGGAGCAGGGTTGTGTTGAGGGGCGATACGGAGGCGGCGGTGGAAGAGAGGGTTAAGGAAGGGCCTGATGGAGACGTCTAGGTAGTGGAGATATTTAATTTGTTTCTTCAGAGGCAGTATCAGAAGTTTTAATTAACTGACACTCACAAAATTATCTTCTTTTTAATTCATTAAATGTAACGACTGACTCTGATGTAGTACACGTGTCGGCTTTTGTTGTTCGTTCGATTGGTTATATCACAGGCCAAGAACACGCGCCTCGTTTTGCTAGCGGCACGAGTATGACAATGAAGGTGAGTCGTGGTGTGGAAGAGTTATTAATGTATCTCGTGTTCGCTCAAGTCTAGGTAACAGAAACATCATGAGGCGCCACACATGATTACTTTATGGTCTACGTCTTCTTCAGTGTTCAGGTTATTTAATTTCTTATTTCTGGATTGATTTTTTCTTTACTCTTCCCTCTTTCTGTTACTGGACTAATTTTCTTGTTTCTCTAGATAACTTTTGCTTCTATTTCTGTTTTTCTTGTTTTTATATTACTTTCCTCCCGTTTATGGCTTACATTTTCTTGTTTCTGCATTTCTTTTCCGTTTCAAGAGATTTTTTTTCCTTGGCAATACTTCTGCGTCTGTTCCTTTGGGGTACGCTTTCTTACTCCTGAGATACCGTTGCTTCTCTTTCTCATCAAGGTTCCAATGCCAAGACAGACGTCACTCCTACATCCAGCAATGGCCCGATATTTGCAGGATCGTCACGTTATAAGCGCCACGTAGGAGTGCACACGTCTTCTGAGGAGAGGCGAAGGGAGTGAGGCAGGGGGAACGAGACAGGGGAGTGAAGCAGGGAGTCGCTTAAGGTATTAAAGGTTATTTCAATGTAAACGACCTTCGACCTGCCTACCGAACCGTGAAGAAGTTCCGCTCCACGTCCATCCCTCAGGTGAGATACGCGCCAGCAGCAGGAGGCAGGGTGGCATCGGACACACATGAGCACAGGACGCGCTGAGCCGAGTACTTTGAGCAGCAGCTGTGGAGTGTCGACACCTTCACCCCAAGATGACAGTGAACCGTATTCAGACACACTTTGCTCTTTCACCGCGACTGTTTTCCATGGCCACATTGACGGTAAGCCGGGTTCTCAAGAGTGTTTCTCCTGTTAATAATGTAGAAATTTTGTTAGTATGTCCCTAGAATCATAAAAATACCCTTAAAAATGTGTGCAACCTCATCTAGAACCTTTGGAAATAGTGGAGCTGTGGGCAGAAGTGTTTCAGAATATGTCCCAGTGTCTCCTGCCTTCGGGGGCCAATCATCGACCAATACTGTGACTCCTGCATAGGCTGACTGAAAAGCGCGAAGGCAGCTTCTCCTGGTAACGCTAACTGGGAGCTGCTGGGAATTTGATGTGCTGCATAGCGCTGCTGCATCACTCCTGCTGGAAGAGAGTTTGGGCTTCCCTGTCTTGAGAGGGAAACACAACAAAACTGCAACATCCATCATGGCATTGTAATATTTAGGACCGCGGTGAAGGTGAGGTCTTTGCTGCTGACGCTTGACAAGTCTGGCTGAATTCACGCCCAGATGATCAAAATACTCTCCGTGTTCTAATACCCACGTTCTAGTTTCAGCAGCTCGTGGATGCCTGCAGCCTACATGTCGGTGTTTTAGAGACCGCTAGACTTGGATATAGGTAGGCTGTGGAAGTGCCTGTAATTCCATGCAACTTTTGACGTACGTTATGAAGTGAGAGGAGAGGCACCCAACGCGTTGCTCAGACCTGCGTGAAAGAACAAGATTTTCAAGTCGCTGGTGTTGTGAGGCGTGAAAACAAACAGAAGGCGAGCTGACAGCTTTAATGATGAACGTCTTGAGAAAATCATGGGGTAATGTTAGAGAATGCGGGACTCAATCAAGGATCTGTTACTTGCACAGCCAGACAGCGCCATATCCTGCCATATCCTGCTGCAAGAAGAGTACGTGCACGTGGGGCGCCGCGCGGACACTGCTCCTCCTCCTCAGACAGAATACGAATAAATAAACAAGCTGAGTGAAGGAGGCCAAGAAGGCACCCACAATGATCGAAGCTGGGGCAAGCAATCGACTGTGCGTGGTGTTCTGACGTGGCGATGTGAAGGCTTGCTCACAGACCCAGGCGGGGAGAGAGCTGGGCAGGTGAGTGAGGCGAGGCGCTCCCCGGGGCGTGCCTCTTACTAATGATGATGACATTATCAGCGTGGAGAGACGGAGTGAATGTTACGCTGAATAATACAATAAGCGAAATTTTCAGACTCCCTGATTTAATTTTCAGTTAATATATAACTATGTTGTGAAATATCTCCCTGTGCTTGACAAATAGACAAACAAACACACAGAAACACACACACACACACACACACACACACACACACACACACACACACACACACACACACACACACACACTACCATGAAGAAAACATTCAATAAAGATATATTGCGACTAGTCTTCACCAGTTACATCTTGCAGCAAAGACCTGACACAGGTAGAAACACCGACAGCTGAATAAATATTAAAGAAATAGACTTGCCAGTGAGAGAGAGAGAGAGAGAGAGAGAGAGAGAGAGAGAGAGAGAGAGAGAGAGAGAGAGAGAGAGAGAGAGAGAGAGAGAGAGAGAGAGAGAGAGAGCGCAGCAACAGCAACAACAACAACAACAACAACAACAACAACAACTACTACCACTACTACACTACTACTACTATTACTACTTTTTTCCTTTTCTTCTTTTTTCTTCTACTACTACTACTACTACTACTACTACTAACACCACCCTACCACCACCATCACCGCCAACACCACCACCACTACTACTGCCGTCACCCACAAGCGGCAAAACGGTAAAGTATCCTAAGAAATTCTGTCGCAACACGGGCCACAACAACGCTGCCCTTGATGGAGTACCGTGTCACGTGTGCCGGAGCCTTGGGGCAGGACCGATAAACATGCACACGCCTCAGCTCCAAGACCTAAAATAGACGCCAGACTCGCACACGCTGAAGGGTCCGGTAAACAGTAGCAGGGCGTGAAGGCGTGATGGTGTGAGGGCACGGGGCCTTGGGGGTTGTGCGGGAGTGGGCATACATAAGGTTCCTTGGGTGACGTGATATGAATGAAATACAAAGAGCTGTATAATAATGATGACAGATATTTGGGTACTAAAGACGTCACGAGAAACTTTGATAAGGAATGAATGAATACGTTGATAATAATGAATGAATGAATGAATGAGTGAATGAATGAATGAATAAACAAATAAATAAATAAACAAAAATCAAATGAAATATAATGAATATGCAAATTAATTAGAACAACAACAACAACAACAACAACAACAACAACAACAACAACAACAGCCACTACTACTACTACTACTACTACTACTACTACTACTACTACTATTACTACTACTACTACTACTACATACACCACCACCACCACCACTAGTACTACTACCAGTACATGAACAAACAATAATTAAAAAGACAAACACAAAATATACAAGTAAATGAACAGAGAGAGAGAGAGAGAGAGAGAGAGAGAGAGAGAGAGAGAGAGAGAGAGAGAGAGAGAGAGAGAGAGAGAGAGAGAATATAATAGAGAAATGTAGCTCACTGTCAATACTTTCGATAAATCATCAACCTTCACTACAATACCGTTCGTTCACTGTTGCTTCACTACAATACATGATGTGGCTTATCACCGAATGTTATTTATGCAGCGTGAAAAATGAATAAGATATGTAACAAAAGACACCGGTAAAAAAAAATATATATACATAAAAAATGCAATAACTAAATAAAAAAAATGTGAATAAAAAAAGCGGTACATATTTTCCAGCATTGGCAAAAAGAAAAAAAAAATCAAAGTATAAAGAGATAAGAAAGAATAAAAAAAAAGAATATAATAACTGCGACAGAAGTAAAGAATTAAAACTGTGAATTAAAAACTGTGCATATTTCACGACATTGCTAAAAGAGAAAAGAGAAGAAAAAAAAAAAAGAATCAAAGTGAAAAAAAAGAATAAAAAAAGAAAGACATTAACTATAACGGCAGCAAAGAATAAAAAAAACCTGTAAATTATAAAAAAAAACCTGTGAATTACAAAAAAAACCTGTGAATTACAAAAAAAAAAAAATGCATATTTTCTAGCAATGGCAAGAGAAAAAAAAAGAAAAAAAGAATCAAAGTGAATAAAGATAGAGAAAGAAAAAAAAAACATGATAATATTTACAACAGCAATAAAGAATAAAAAAAAATAAAAAAAACGAGAAAATTTTTTAACATTGGCAAAAAAAAGAAAAGAAAAAAAGAAAAGACAAAGTGAAAAAAAAGATAAAAAAGAAAGAAAGAACGAAAGAAAGAAGGAAATATAATAACTATAACAGCAATAAAGAATAAAAAAAACTGTGAATTAAAAAAAAAAAACTTGTTCATATCTTTCGGCACTGACAAAAAAAAAAGAAGAAAAAGATCAAAGTGAAAAAAAAAATCAGAAAAGAAAAAAAAGAAAAGGAAGCACCCATTAATCCCCGCAGTAAGCCTCTAAAGGATTTCCACTCCACAATATATATTTTTTTTTATATATATTCTATTATTTACTTTTATTGGAGTTTATCATTTTTTTATATTGTTTGACGGTGGCGGCGGCGGCTGGAGTGGTGGTGGCGAAGGTGGTGGTGGTGGTGGTTGTAAAGGAAGGAGGAAGCGCGTAAGAGGTGAAGGACCAAGAGAGAGAGAGAGAGAGAGAGAGAGAGAGAGAGAGAGAGAGAGAGAGAGAGAGAGAGAGAGAGAGAGAGGAGAGAGAAGGGATGGTTAGCTTTGAGGTGAAAAAAGGAAAGAATGAAGAAAGGAAGGAAGGAAGGAAGGATGGGAGGAATGAAGGAATGCCGGTTTGTGAAAGTGAAGTAAGGTAGAAAGAAAGAAGGCAGGAAGGAAGGAAGAAAAGGAGTCAATGGTCCCAATTTGTGTACGTAAGGATAACACTTGCTTTCGTGGTCTGAAAGTTTCAACTTCTGGTCAAACATATTTATCTGAATCTTAAAAAAAAAAAGAAAAAAAAAATACTAAAGGAATCGTAATACTTGTCAACTAAACTTATAAAAAAAAATGAAAAGGAAAAGAGAGACAATATCTTTACTCACTGTGATAAACGAGTGCTGAAACAGAAATACGCGTACAGCCATCGTGAAATCCTACAAGTGTGAGTGGAGTGGTGGGAGTGGCGGGATGTGATCGGCGGGTGGGCGGCTGGTGTGGCTTCTCGTGTGGTCTGGAAACTTGCAAATTCCTCCTCCTCTTCCTCGTGATAGTTACTAATTGACTGTCAGTTAGCTCTTCACGGTAATGATTCTCAGTTGCTGGTCTAATTTCCCAGATAAGTTTAACTGCGATAACTAAACTTTCTAGAAAACGTGAGCCATATTTCATTTCACACCACATGCGTATATAAAAGTCTCGTGCTGCACCTCTCGCCTTGAAATGTATACCCGTTTAATTTTTTGAAAGAGTAATTCCTCACCTCGCAACTGACGAAGATAAAGTTCAAAGTATTAACTAAGAAAACTAAATGTGGCTTAAGATCTATAACATATATAAAAGTTTCGTGCTGCACCTCTGCCTTGAAATGTGTACCCGTTAAATTTTTTGAAAGAGTAATTCCTTACTTCGCAACTGACGAACATAAAGTAGAAAATATTAACTAAGAAAACTAAATTTGGCTTAGATCTAAAATCGCCCTGAGACGAGAAAACCAGCACAGACCTTCAACTCTTCTTTCTAATATATCTTGAGCGAGTTCGTTCTTTTCTACTGAGAGGAAGCTTTTCATATATGTGGCCATGGTGTCTCTGCAGGAGGCTCTTCCATCACGCCGACTCACCTAGAGCGTAAGTCAAAATATTTTCTATTTTCTACTAAAGTAAAACCAATATACCTTCAATGTTAATACTCAATAAATAAATCAATAGACAGACAGAATGACAGACAGATAGACAGATAGATAGATTGATAGATAAATAGATAGACAGACAGGTAGATAGATATATAGATGATTAAACAAAAGATACAAAATTTCTATATAGGAACAATCACAACCAGACGTTCAGTTCCACTTTGAATGTCAAGTAGTCTGATCTACCAAGACTCCATCGGTGGTCTGTCATTTGTGAGGAGACTGTCGGTAAATTCGAGGACTAAGACTGAGGGAAAAACATGCACACACACACACACACACACACACATACACAAAACACAGAGGAAAAAAAGTGCAGAAGATTACGCAAGTTTTTCATTACGACTGTACAAAGAAAATGTATTATCCTACATACAAGTTAAAAGAGAAAGTGAAAAAAAAAAGATAAAAATACAAATAGATAAATATACAAATAAAATAAACATATAAATAAATGAATAAATAAACAAAATAAAAGCATAAAATCATTTCACAATTATTTCTTCGTGCCTCTGAAAAGTACAAATTAAATAAATGCTAAAGATTATCCCTTCCTTTCGGCTCAAACTTTCCTGGCAAACATTTCACACATTTTCAGCAGCCTGGCCGTCACGGTGTCTGGATCTCACCACGACCTGCGCGGCGGAGGAAACTGAAGCCAAATGGAAGAGGGAGATGCTTGTGGCCGCTTAACAACTAGAGGAAGGCGGCAACACGTGACAGGAGCGTCGTAACCGTGACACTGTAACTCCGCTAGAAGACACGGTGCGACGTGGTGACAGTCAAGGAGGAGGAGGAGGAGGAAGAGGAGGAGGAGGAGGAGGAGGAGGAAGAGGAGGAGAAGGAGGATAGTTGTAGTAGTAGTAGTAGTAGTGGTGGTGGTGATAGCAAAAACAAAAAAAACAACAACAATAATAATAATAATAATAATAATAATAATAATAATAAGAAGAAGAAGAAGAAGAAGAAGGAGAAGAAGGCAGCGGCGGCGGCGGCTGCCAAGGGTTCCAGCCGGCGTGACCCCCGTGTGGGTTACTTAATTACTTGAGTCACAGGCCACTGTTGTAATACCCGTGTTCCGCCGTGTTGCTGGCCGCCCGTGGCCCCGCGATGTCCTGCCGTCAGCTTAGCCTCACTCCTGTCCGTGCACGAGTACAACACGGCGTGCCGGTGTCCGTCGTTTTGTTACTCACAATGTATTTTATTTCATTTCGCTCTCGCAATCTGTATAATGGTCTCTTCTCGTGTTTCCGCGTAATGCTTTTAACATGACGCTCCGCTTTCCATTCTGCCACCCTCGTCTTTCTTTCTGCAACATTTGTAAAGTTCAAAGTCTCTGATTCCTTTCCTGTTAAAGTAATTGGATTTTATCACTTATGTAAACAGAAATTGTCGATTTCATGAAATTATTCTAATACATATTCATAAGTTGCTTCATAATGTTGCCCCAAGGTAAAAGTTAATTATATTACAGAGCGTAACGAGATGTATTGATTGCATGCCTTCCTCGTCAACGACAGGCAACACACATCCTGCGCCCTGCACGCTCACGCACTTCACAGATCCTCGTTGTGAATATCGATCAACAGACACTCTAGACAGAGACAAACGTTTATTAACAAAATACTTTGAACGTCACGTGTTGGGACATTATTTAGTTAAAATAAATTCTATAAATGAACTAATAATAAATAAACTAATAAACACATAATACCTACACCTATATGCAAGACAACAGCAACCTGCGAACCAGTCATGATTCCTTACGTTTATATCTTACGATGAAGCAGTGAATGAAATCCAGACAACTATAAATCCAGACAAATATAACTGATGACGCTAATTCGTGACCTAACCACAAGGTGAACGCTGTACAGTACATCCCTGTGCAGAATGTTTCATTGCTACCAAACATTTTACACTGAATAGTCAAGCCTCCTAAAACACCTCGCATGAAAAATGTAACTGAGATTAAATATATTTTGACTTAACACGGCAGAATCCCAATCTGATTTTTATCCGACTTGAATTTTTTATAGTTTCGGTTGTTCATTGCATACACACACACACACACACACACACACACACACACACACACACACACACACACACACACACAAGAACTTCTCATAAGTGTGTGTGTGTGTGTGTGTGTGTGTGTGTGTGTGTGTGTGTGTGTGTATCTATCTATCTATCTATCTATCTATCTATCTATCTATCTATCTATCTATCTATCTATCTATCTATCTATATATATATATATATATATATATATATATATATATATATATATATATATATATATATATATATATATATATATATATATATATATATATATATATATATATATGAGGAAGTGACACAAAGGAAGGGGAAGACCTGGGTAACTTTAAACGTTCATTTGTTTGCTGCACCGCCACACTCAGGGGTGACTGAGGCAAGCGTGGCGGGATGCGGGGTGTGCTGCAGCGGTGGCTGGCAGGGGAAGAAAGAGGGATGAAGGGCGTGGCAGGGAAGGAGAGAGGGACGCGCACGCTAACCAGGACACTGACTGACCTCCAGAATTTGTTCCGTGATCTGAGCGCCATCTCTTGGCTGAGAGGGGTGTGTGGCGGCGTGGTCAGCACTCAGCACTCGGCACTCGGCCCTTGCATGCCGCCGGTTCACACTCCCGGCAGGAACCTTGACCCAGCACGCCGTAAGTAAAGCTGGGGAGCGAAACCGAATTCCTGCAGGGAGTGCGCCTCGTTAGCAGCGAAATCACTAGCTTCCATTAGCCGAGCATGAAATGGAAACCTACAGACCAGAGTAATAAATTCGAAGGATATATAATACGCATGATTTTCCAGCGCTGTCCACCCTCCACTAGAATATTGTTTTTAGTTACAAAAACCTCACAAGTGTTATCAAACCACTCAAATGCAATTAGTTTTTGGCAAAATAAACGTCGTTCATTTACATATTATGACATCTCGCGGCCGCGGGGTTGCTGGGCGGCGGTCATCCTCCCCGCCCATACTGCCGCGCCGCCACCCACGCCAGGGAAGGCCGCAAGCTTCTTTCCTCCCACGATGCACCGCGGGAATAATGCAATGTGTGTTCAGACAAAATAACTCGACTTACCTATATTGTGTATTATATATATATATATATATATATATATATATATATATATATATATATATATATATATATATATATATATATATATATATATATATATATATATATATAAAGAAAGAAAGAAAGAAGAAAGAGAAAAGAAGTACAATAGCGCTTTCTGGACGACGCCGCCGCCGCCACCACCACCATCACCATTATAATCACCATCCTTAACATCATCATCATCATCATTAACATCCATGGTCCCACTGAGGGGGTAAACGTCTTTCCTAAACTCCTCCACTGCTCTCCGTCCACGGCTGCCCTTCTATTCCACGGCACTAATCTCTGTCCCACTCAAGACGGTGAGATGAGGTGACAATATTTGCTGGGGTGGCGTGGAGTATACGGGCAGCTGACACACATGAGTGGAGATGGTTGGGGAAGGGTCTGTTGTGCAGTGGAACCATGGAGACTGTTGATGATGATGATGATGATGATGATGATGATGATGATGAAGATAATGATGATGATGGTGATGATGAGGAGGAGGAGGAAGAAGAGGAGGCTTATATACCACTATTATGTATCTTCTTCTTCTTCTTCTTCTTCTTTTCCACACTGGTATACCTGTAGGCGTGTGGAAGTGTCTGCGTGGAGTGAGCTAACACCTCCCGACGCATGCCACTCAGACGCTGCCACTCTTTTCATAACGCTAAGGGCACTCCGTCTGTCTGTCTGCTTGTCTCTGTCTATCTGTCTGTCACGTCGCCATATGACCTTGATGTTACGACGTCATGATAGAAACATAAAAAAAAAAAAAAGATATATAATTTCTGTCTATCTGTCTGCTTGTCTTTTCTCCGTTTCGCTTCTTTGTACAGTAATGAGACTCCCTTCGAGGCGCGACCTTAACAGCATCCAGTCAAAAAAAAAAAAAAAAATGAGATTTGCACAACAAAAAAATAAATAAATAAATAAATAAATAAACAAAAATAAATAAATCAATAAAAAATAAATAAATAAATAAAACATAATAGAATGAATGAATGAATGAAAAACAGATAAATAAAACACCGCCCTTATCAAAAGTTATCAAGGAACAGGAAGGGCTGACGTGCAGATTCCCAGCCCAGTCATGCTCCTCTCACCCCAAACCAACACATTCCCCTTGAGCACCAAACACTGAGCAGCGGAGTCCCTCTTACTTCCCCTAAGGCCTTGCATGTAACAAAGCTGGATGCGAGTATCTACAGTTATTTACATCTAATCACAACACAACCTCGCCCACGCCACAGCTGCCGCCTCCCGTCCACCTGCTGCCCTCTTTCAGTGCTACAGGTGGACACAAAAACATTTCACTGGCGGCATTCATGGCATTCAACAGTGATGGAATGCCACAGGGAGCGTTGCACTGACTGATATTAATGAGGAGGGATAATAAAAACAAAGTGTATTACCTCAGCTGAGCGGCGCGGATGTAGTGACAGTGACGTGCTGCTCTGCTATACACACACTCTCTCTCTCTCTCTCTCTCTCTCTCTCTCTCTCTTTCTCGTAATGTATATTCCCTGAGTCGCGTTGCTGGGACAGATACGAGAGTCCTCACCTTCACATGGGAATAAAAATGCCCGACATAAAACTGTGGAGGAGTTCCTGTAATGCCGCTGCGACAAGCAAGAGGCAGCTCGGGTTGGGGCAGCGGCACCCAGCGCGGGAGGTCTGATAAAGCTATCATATGCAGGTAATACTTGGTTGTCTCTCTCTGTACTTGTCTGTCTGCGTTATCTATTAATGTCTATCCTTCTATGTTTGTCTATATAATCTATGTCTTTTCTTCTGTCCATCTCTGTCTGTCAGTATGTCTGTTTGTATATCTATGTGTCAGTAACTATCTGTCTGTCTCTGTTCTGAGTCGTCTCCGCCAGTTTTTCTTACCCCTTTACCTGCTAACTCTATACAGGGGCCTTACCCGTCCATGTTTAGTGTACGCTTCACATATAAGTGGGTAGGAAGGGATTCCATTCACACAACTCAACTGAACAGGAACAAATAAAAACATTTCGTCTTATCAGCTCCTCTTCTTTAATTGATTATTTTCAGCTTCTCTCTCCTGGCCGCAATGTTGCATCTCTGGCTATCTTTTATCGCTACTTTAACGCTAACTGCTCTTCTGATCTTACTAACTGCACGCCTCCCCTTCCCCCGCGTTCTCGCTGCACAAGACTTTTTATTTTCTCTCACCCGTATTCTGTTCACCTTTGTGACGCAAGAGTTAACCAGTATTCTCAGTCTTTTATCCGTGTTACTGGTAAACTCTGGAACTCCCTGGCTGCTTCTGTATGTCCTCAAGCATCATCACTACCATCACTACGTCCATTATCATTAGTTTTGTCATCATAATCAACATCATCTTCATAACTTCCACAACCGTCATTATTACCATCGTCACCACACACACACACACACACACACACACACACACACACACACACACACACACACACACGAGCACACATGACGTCATTAGTGTAACAAACTTGGCCAATTAGAACGTGGATGTAAAATTATCAACGAAACTAAAAATCCCTGCCAGCGTTTCTTCCCCGCGGCAAGAGGAACAAAAATACCTAACCTGCCCTCTGACCTATCATGACCTGAGCCTCTCTCACCATACGGGAGGTTGTTCTAGGCTAGAGAGAGAGAGAGAGAGAGAGAGAGAGAGAGAGAGAGAGAGAGAGAGAGAGAGAGAGAGAGAGAGAGAGAGAGAGAGGGGGATGGGGCGGGGTGCAGCCAGATAAAGACAGATAAAAGATATGCATACAAACGGACAGACAGACAGACAGACAGACAATAATACAGACAGACAAACACACACACACACACACACACACACACACACACACACACATCGAAATTACAGAATAAAATCAAAGAACAGAACGAGTCAGTAACAATCACAATACGTTCACTGTCTGTCTGTTTGTCTGCCCGTCTGTCTGTCGTCTGTCTGTCGTCTGCATGGTATCGCATTTCTGATATTACCTTTGAATGTGTGTCAATTTATCAATGCTAAGTAAATTTTGCATCGAGTGTTTCGTGTACATATATACTCGTGTGTTATGAAATTCAATGGTTTTAATGGTCAATCTATGTTACGTGAATTATCTGATACACACTTGCACGATAAACTTAAAATTTGTGGTCAATAATCTCTATCATTGTCTGGCGGCTTTCACGTCCTTCATTAATACAAGTATGTAATCTGTCTGTCCACTCTACCTGCATATATGTCCGTCTGTCTGTCTGTCTGTCTGTCTGCCTGCCTAATTCTCTATTTATTTCTCTCCCTGTTTGTATGTTTGTATCTGTGTGTATGTATGTACGTATGTATGTGTGTTTTGTAAGTATTGAAGTCTGTCTGTTACTCCTCACTCTATCTCCTTTGTGTCTGTCCGTCTGTCTGTCTGTCTGTCTATCTGTTTCAATTACCTCTCACTCAATCTGGTCTGACTTACTGAATGTATGTATGTGTGTTTGTCAGAATCCAAGTCTGTCTTTGCTCCTCACTTTATCTATTTTGTATCTGTCCGTCTGTCTGTCTGTCTGTTTCAGTTACTTCTCACTCAATCCACTCTGTCTGTCTTTCTGTATGTATGTATGTACCTTATTTTTGCCTCTTCATCTGTCTGTCTGTCTGTCTAATAGTATGTCTGTCTATCTGTCTGTCTGCTTGTATATCTGTCTGTCTGTCTATCTGTCTTTCCTTACGTCTATAAGTGTTTTTGCTCCCCAACTCACTCTCTCCCTTTCTCTCTTTCTCTTTCCATCTGGTCTTCATCTAATTCCCTCCATCGAATTTTCCAGTGGCATTCCCTTGCCCTCGCGTGTCCCAAAGTCCGCGTGCGCCCCCGCCCGTGAAGCGCCATTACGTTAATCTCGTGTCAATCGAGTATCACTTCCACGCTTGAAATGATCTGGCCGCGCCCATTTCTCTCTTTCCAGTGGTACTCAGAATGTTGTCAACCTTATATAATCCATGATGCCCCGCTCTCTCTCTCTCTCTCTCTCTCTCTCTCGCCATTTCGAAACGTTATTTGTTCTCTCCTTTACATTTTTACAAGTTTTAGAATATTGTTTATACTATAATCCACAATTCTCTCTCTCTCTCTCTCTCTCTCTCTCTCTCTCTCTCTCTCTCTCTCTCTCTCTCTCTCTCTCTCTCTCTCTCTCTCGTCTTTCCACCTTCTGTGCCTCTAAACCCACGTCACACACCGCCATATGATCTGACATGTTACGAAGCCGCGCAATCCTCCTCATTCAATACATTCTTTAAGTCCAAACTCTTTTACAAGCATCAAATTTACATTCCTTAGAGAGACGTAAATTAAAAGGGGACCTGAGAGGAGTTTTTAAGTGGTTTAGGGGACATAACAAGGGTGACGTAAGGAAAATTCTCAGGATCAGTAATCAGAACAAGATAATAACAGGTTCAAGCTTAAAAAGTTTAAGTTTAAGAAAGAGATCGGAAGAAATTGATTTTTAAATAGAGTGGTGGATGAATGGAACGGACTCAGTAATCAGGTTCTTAGTGCTGAGTCATTAGGGAGCTTTAAAAGAAGATTCGACAAATTTATAGATGAGGACGATAGGTGGAAATAGGCAGGTGTGTTTCGTACAAGGACTGTCACGTGTAGGCCTGATGGCTCCTTGCAGCTTCCCTTATTTGCTACGTTCTTAAACCTCTACGTCTTCGAAGGAACGTTACCTTTTGCGGAGGAGGAAGTAGCGGTCTCCAGTATCCCCTTACAGAGACTAGTATTCTGAAACACTTTGCTCTCTCACCACGACTATTTTTCAAAGGCCACAGAGATGAGTAGCCGGTCTCTCAAGAGTGTTTCCCCGGATGATAATGTAGAAATCTTGTTAATCTTTCACTAGAACCATAAAAACACCCTTGAAATCCAGTGTAACTTCAATTAGAACCTTTTGAAAGTTGTCAGAGTGAGGCGTAGAAATGTTTCAGAATAACGTCACCTGCTGCTGTCGTAACTCACTGTCTCTGATCCAATGAACTGTACAAGAGGTGCGATAGATGGACTGCAGCTGTACGTCAGTCTCCTTCAATGGTAGACAATTTAAAAATCACTACCTTTTTATTGCTGGTTTGTTTAAAGGGAATAGAATCAAACATATAGGTATTTTTTTCAAGAATTTATTTTACGGCTTCAATTCAAGATTCATGTGGCTGGTAAAGATTGTGTTTTTAGCTCCATTCGAACGTGTTTGTCAATGTTTTTAATGTATTTTGAACCTAAACTGTGGTCTTTAAAGAGGTTCTAAAAAAAAAAAATGGTTGCTTTTTTTTTTACTAATCTTTTCAATCTTTTTCATATATATTTAATGTATTTTGAACCGAAACTGTGATTTTAAAGAGGTATAAAAATATTTGACCATTTTTTACTTGACCTTTTCAAAATCTTTACATGTAGCTTTTGAATGTGTAATAATTCGTGGCAGTTCATCCCACAAACTATTTATTTACTCAGCTAGATAATGCCATCCCCCGAATCCCGCGTCTCGAGCCTCTGTCCACAAGAAAAGTTCCGTGTCTTACCTTCGTCATCCGAGTTTCATAAAGATTTCCTGGAGACGAGCGACGAACAACTCTGGGGGAAGTGCTCGGAGCTGTCTGCCTCCAATCTTTGTTATTGTGATTTCATGTTCCCCGTGCACCGCTGCGTGTTTCTGTTTGCTGCGCCGCGCTGCCTCCCGCCTCGACGCTGCCTCACCCTGGCACTCTGTCTGTTACGTTATCAATCTGATGCTATCTATCTATCTGTCTGGCTTTCTATTTATCTGTCTGTCTATCTAATTATCTATCTAATTGCTTACCTATATATCTATTTATCTATCTTGCTACCTACCTATCTACCTACCTATCTATCTATTTATCTATCCATCGAACTGTCTCTGTCTGTCTATCAATAAATAAGTAAATCAATGAATGTAAAAGTTTGCAAGAAGTGGGTGGGGAAGATACGAGTAAAGTTGGGTCTTTGCCTGACTAGCCTCACGCTGTGGGCTTCTTCATTCCCTCTGATGAAGCCACATCAAGGAAAGACCCAAACTTTACCAGGGGTCTCCTCACCAACCTCACGTCCCTCTATATAGTATACTCCTGTGTGTGTGTGTGTGTGTGTGTGTGTGTTGGGGGGCGGGGACGTGGGGTAGGTCTGTTGGTGTGTGTGTGTGTGTGTGTGTGTGTGTGTGTGTGTGTGTGTGTGTGTGTGTGTGTGTGTGTGTGTGTGTGTATACGTCTGCCTGTGTCTTTATGTCTTTGTCTGTCTAACTGTCTGCTTATGTCTTGCTGTCTGTTTGTCTGTCCCTGTCTGTCTGTCTTTCTGTTTTTCTGTCTATCAGTCTGTCTTTTTGTCTTACTTTCTGTCTGTCTTTCCATCTGTCTGTCTGTCTATTTTTTTCTTACTGTCCGTCTGTCTATCTATCTGTCCGTCTGTCCGTCTGTCTTTGTCTTGTTGTCTGTCTGTCCGTATGAATGTCTGTCTTTCTGTCTGTGCTTGTCTGTCTGTCTGTCTGCCAGCCTGTTTATCTATTTGTCAGCCTGTCTATCTGTATGCCTGTCTGTTTGTTTATCTGTCTGTCTCTTTTTCTATGTTTGTCTGTCTGTCTTTTTCTTTTGCTGTCCGTCTGTCTGTCTGTCTGTCTATCAATCTGTTTTCTTTTGTCTGTCTTTTTTGTCTTACTATCTGTCTGTTCGTCTGTCTGTCTGTCTTTCTATCATTTTATGTCTCTGTCTGTTTATCCTTTTGTTTTACTGTCTACCTGTCTGTCTGCTTTCATTTATAGACTGTCAGTTATGGATGGCACGCACGTTTCCCCCAAACTAATAAAAAGCAGCGCTGGTCCTCCTCTGCGTTATGCTTTCCATCTTGCTGGAATACATTGTACATTTCAGTCCCAGGGAGGAGTGAGGCGAGGGCACACCATTCCTGATCAACTTCACATCCAAAGTCCATTTCGTTAACTCCTTCAGGTTTTTCATAAGGATTGTTTTGAAAAGCCACAGAGACTATTTGACTATTCACGGGTGATTTTCGCAGTGTTGCCAGGGAATATTGGTTTATTTATCACTAGTCATGAAAACACTCAATACTGGTTTCCATAAGTCCTTGTTTATCTATCACTAAGATCATGAAAATTGCCTTCCACTGGAGCCTATTAACAGTCGAGATAAAATATTAAAATGTTTGAGTGCGTGTGGCTTATAAGCTTGAAATAACTGGATATCTTACAAGGACAATAAGAGCCAAGGCGTGTCCGTGGTCTGAGTGTCATGCAATATTAACCAGCTGGTACAGACTATTTCATCATTGAACACTAATACATCAATACTGACGACATAATTATTGTTCACACTTTATTATACAAGCGAACATTTAATTTCCCGTTTCATGAAGTACTAATCATCTTCATTACCAGCGTGTTTGTTCCGCCGCACCAGCGTGACAAACACGGGTCAGCCTTTGAGTGCGCGTCCACACAGACCCGTAACAAGGCGGGCAGTTATTCATAATAATGTTCCTCCGTAATGATGCCGCGCACCAAACACTCTACTAATGACGATAACAGCTGATGTATGTCAGATATATAATATGTATTAATAATGGTCTGCATGATATATATTTGTTTATTTTCTTTGGTATTATTTGAAATTACGACGGTCATTAATTTGTTAATATTCAGTGCAAATACGAGTTTAGAAATAAATATACAATACTTTCTGTTCCCTGAAAATTTACGATAATCATAAACATTTGCACAACTCGGCGCTTTCTTTACTGCTCACAGACTGATAAATAATTGTGGCCAAAAATCACGATAGTAATACTTTGCAAATATTGAGAGAGAGAGAGAGAGAGAGAGAGAGAGAGAGAGAGAGAGAGAGAGAGAGAGAGAGAGAGAGAGAGAGAGAGAGAGAGAGAGAGCCTGTGAAGTTTGCTTTCTCTCCGCCACTCCACCTGAATAAAGGTATTTCACTCTAATGCTGACCTACAGTTGACCTTGTATGTGTGTATATGTGTGTGTGTGTGTGTGTGTGTGTGTGTGTGTGTGTGTGTGTGTTGGGGGGTCAGCATTCCCCGCCCAGTGAGTAGTCTTACAGATAAAATGAGGTCAAAGGTCATTCATCTCAACCTTCCTGACCTTTCCCTCGTGACCCCCGTGCAGTGAGAGGCGCACCAGTCACTCCTGCATGCCCGACAAGCCTCCCTTTGTCACCACCGCCATGAACGAGGCGTCTGCGGGGTTCCTGATACATCCTTCCTCTTCTTTCCTCTTCTGCGTCTATTTTCATCTCACTAATGCAAGGAGTGAATATGAAGCACATCTCTCATTCCCCCTACCGTTGCAGGAAGTGTGTATTTTATCTTTCTCGTCTTTCCCACTGTAAGGATTATGATTGAAATGTAATGTATGTGATGGCTTTGATATCTACCTGTAAACCTCCCTCATGCAAGAAGTATGTATGCATCTTAATTTTCGTGTTTTTTATTCCACCTCACAGAACACACAGAAAATAAGGGCAGCTGATATACACAAGGCGACTTCTGACTGAGCACTCGCTTGACATCATCATTCATAAATTTATCGCGCCACTTTGAGCTGCCTAATGTCGAGCCACTTACCACGATCTTCCTCAGTTTGTTCCATTCATTCACAACTCTACTTGGGAGCCAGTTTTTGTCCATCTCCTTCAGTCTCGTTTTGTTCAGCGTTCGTTTAATTCGTTTAGTCATTCGTACGCGTTCTAACTTGTTCCATGACTAATTAAGGCTGATTTTTATCTCCTTTGTTGAGCTACCACCACCACTGCCACCACAACTACCACCTCCATCACCACCAGAGAATGCCGTTTTAAGTGCTTTAAGCTATACTGGTAATGGAAGTTTCTCAGTCCCTGCATTATTCTAGTTATCCCTCAACACACACACACACACACACACACACACACACACACACACACACACAGCCCCACTGGCCCACCTTCCCACGGCAGTTTTGTAAAGAGAGCACATCTGTCTGTCTCCAAAACTGAAACTTGCTCCCTCTCTCTCTCTTTCTCTCTCTCGCTCCCTTTTTTTTTAACTTCGCTCTTCTTGTCTTTCTTCAGTCCGGGCGGCGCAACAGCGAACATTCTTTACTGGCCATGTTCAACTCTTGTCCTGTCGCTCCATTTGCTGAAAGAAAGAACTCTACTGCACGGCGGAGTGACGGGGGAGGGGCAGAGGGAGAGAGAGAACGTTTGGGAGGAGGCAGGGAGAGCAGGAAAGTGGGGTGAGGGAGGGGAATAAGGAGTAATGGCAGAGGAGTTGGATGGGTGGAAGGGGTGAAGGGAGGCGGTGGAGGGAAGAGGGAGGGGGTGGAGGGAAGAGGGAGGGAGTGGAGGGAAGAGGGAGGGCGTATTTGTATGTTTAGGAAGTGTTGGTGATGCACACGACAAGACGCGACACACACACACACTTACACACATACACGTACGCACACAAACTCTCTTATTTATGCTCGACTAAGAGAGAGAGAGAGAGAGAGAGAGAGAGAGAGAGAGAGAGAGAGAGAGAGAGAGAGAGAGAGAGAGAGAGAGAGAGAGAGATTCCTTACCACCCTCTAAAACCTCAATATTATGGAGTAGCAAGTGGCTGGCGGAGTGGTCGTTGTATCGGGGTTCGGTTCGTATTATAGCTCACGGGACCCCGTTATCTCGCACCCCATTACGGCGCGCCTGTCACTGTGTTCGTGATAAAGTGAAATCTCGTTATTGTTCTTCGTCTGTGTGTGTGTGTGTGTGTGTGTGTGTGTGTGTGTGTGTGTGTGTGTGTGTGTTTGTTGGTATTGTACACTACTGTTTATGCTCCTACTGTTCCTTTCCTTCTTTATTTACTGTTGCTGCTGTTACCGCCACCACCACCACCACCACCGCCACCACCACCACCACTACTACTACTACTACTACTACTATTATTTATTCTACTATTTACTATTTTCTTATTTTTTCTCTCTTTATAGGACAGCAACAAGAACATCAATAACAAGGAACAACAACAAAAAGAACAACGATGAAAACAATTGACTACTACTACTACTACTACAACTACTACTACTAAACTATTACTACTACTGCTACTACTACTACGTACAACCACCACCACCACTTCTTTCCCTACCAACACCACCACCACCACCACCACCACCACCCTTACCGTCGGAAGCAGCAACAGCAGCAGTACCGTACATTTCACCCTCCCGCCTCCTGCCTGCCTGCCACACCGCACGCTTTGCCGGAGTGGTGGCGAGGCGGCGGCACTCCTTCTCCCTGCACACACACACACACACACACACACACACACACAGAGGAACCGTGAATAGTAAGATGGGAAGTGAAGGGATAATCGTTTCAACTCTCTCTCTCTCTCTCTCTCTCTCTCTCTCTCTCTCTCTCTCTCTCTCTCTCTCTCTCTCTGCTGCACTGTACACTGACAAGGCTCAATGTTTTTTTCCCGTTGGTTATTAAAGCAAGAACAAACGAACGAACGAACGCACACACGAATACATTCTTGTATTGCGTTATGAGCCAATTGGGCTTTATCTCTGTCTGTCTGTCTGTCTGTCTGTTTGTCTGTCTGTCTGTCCGTCTTTCTGTTTATCTGTCCGTCTCTCTCTCTCTCTCTCTCTCTCTCTCTCTCTCTCTCTCTCTCTCTCAAGCAGGGAAATCAGAACATCTTTAAAGCCAACACTCGCACCTGTACACTTTCCTCACATCCCAGGCAGGTACCACCACCACCACCACCACCACCACCACCACCACCTCTGTTTCCTTCTCATCAACTTCTCCCCCACCCCCTCCCGGCACTCCTCAACACGTCTGCCTCGCTTCTGCTAGTAAACAAACTCAGACACTCGAGAATCGGTGGGAAAGTGGCGTCGGTGTGTGAACGATGCCTTAGTCTTTGAATGGCTGTGATTTATCTGCAAGGTTAATGACACAGTAAGTGGTCTGATGGAAGTTTTTGAAGATATTTTTCGAAAGAAGCCACTGATTGCGAAAGGAGTGATTGGATGCCAGTAATTGTTTAAGTGTTTGTAGGTTTTGAAAAGCGCCACTGACTGCGAAAGGAGTGATTGGATGTTAGTAGTTGTTTAAGTGTTTGTAGTTATTGCTCGGTGAGATTGTTTAGCTTTAGGAAACTGAGGTAGCAAGTAACAAAAAAAAAAAAAAAAAAAAAAAGAAAAGTAAAAGTAAAAAAAAATGAATGTTACTTTAAGTTTATCCAAAGAAAACACCTTATATCTGTAGGGAAAGGGAAGCAATTCTTTAATCGTTATCATATCACGTTATCATCATCAGTCAAATTGTTAAAAGAAATCATGGTTAAAAAAATATATATACCATAGGCAGTTTAATACATAAGAAATCCCGCTTAACGACAAAACCAAGACTGAGTAAAATCAACAGGGAGAGTTAAGAAATAAGAGACACTAGCGAGGTCCTCCAAGGTGTGAACAGGTATGCTCACCTCCTCCACGTGTTGGCGGCAGGTAAACAATGAGCTGCACCTGCGTTACACCTCTTTTATCGATGTTGCAAGTCAGGAGCGGCGCCCAACATCAAAAGCACGCGAAAGTATTGGGAAAAGAAAAAAAAAAAAAAAAAAAAAACCAAGGACAAATAATTCACAGGTGGCCAAATGTCATAAGTGTGAGAATCCGTCACGATGCATCTGACAACACAAAAGTCTGAGGCGCCACTGAATAATGACTGCGCCGCCTCACAACAACTGCAATTAGGAAAACAAACTGCACTCCAAACGTTTTACGAAGCAGGGGCGGGGCTTTTCCTCACACCAAGGACACGATCAGGAGGAAATAACGGTGGATATTGTACACCTGCATGACGCGAGAATCATGTACAGTACAGAATATCCCAGTCCCGGGTGAGGAAAATACTTGTATGAAAACCTTGCTGAGCCTCGCATTCCGGAAAAAAGGAAGGGAGGGAATCAAGGTTTTTTTTTCACCAACGCAAAGTGTATTAACTAACAGCGGCGGGTGATCCTCGCTTGGGGAGGCAAAGATGAAAAGAGTGCAGCTACAGGGACACTCCGCGGAAGGACAGCACACGCATAATGTTAAAATAAACTCGGGCGATACACGAATATGTCTGGACAGCGGTGGAGGGCGAGCTGTCATATGCATCACACAAACGCCGCGGGGAGGAAGTGGGGCACACACGCACCCAAAGATTCACAAGAACGTGCTCCAGCGGCCATCACGTCCCGCGGCTAAAAACAACTTGAGCCATAACTTTCCCCGACTGTTGGTTCTGAGCGTTTCACCGTCTTCCAAAGGCCACCAGGGACATAACCAACTGTGAAACGGAGTCCTTCCACAAGAGACGGCACAAATTTCGCCGGCAACACATCCCCGAGGGCTCTTTGATGCCACGTGGGGCCACTTCACCGCTGCAGTCTGGAGCCCCACGCCACGCCATGCCACACCACCCATCGCGGCACGTCACACTGAAGAAGGCGGTGCAGCGACGGCCAGACCTTGAGGCAAACCTACCCCGCCCTGAGAAACAACAAAACAAACACTCACCAAGGTTCAGGCGGAGAGGCGCGGCAGGACGAAGTAGGGCGGGGCGGAACGAGGTGGGGTGTGTTTTTTCAGGGTTGGTGATGCGGGGACGAGGTGGAGCAGGTGTAGTTGGGGGCTGGCGTGGCAGGGGCAGGTGTGGTGGAGGGCGTTGGGGGCAGGTAGCCGCGGAACACCTGCGGGTTGGCTGGGGTCTTGGGTACACCTTGGCCATCACACCTGAAGAAGAATGGTTATTGCTTGTAATTAATTGGACGTCTTGCAGGTGTGTGGGTGAGCCAGGCGCCATACCTGTCCCTTCCTGTGTGTGTGTATGTGTGTGTGTGTGTGTGTGTGTGTGTGTGTGTGTGGATGATTCAAGTTAAATGTCTTTATATTTCTTGATTCTTATTATTTATATGTAATTTTTAGTGTAATTCCGAAATTATCATGCATTACGGACATACAGACTTACGAATTTTGCGTTATTTGAAAGTTATATATCAGAATACTGCATTTGTAATGATGAATGTATGATGTATTTTGTAACAGGACAGTAGTCAATACATGCGTTACTGAATGTATGTACGTATGTATGTATGTATGTATGTATGTATGTATGTATGTATGTATGTATGTATATATTTGCCTTTTCTGCCTGTCTATCCGTCTGTCCATCTTCTTGTCTGTACATCTAACTGTCTATTTATATAGAGCATGTATCTATTTATCCATCTATTTATTTATCTGTCAGTGTGTGTGTATATGTGTGTTTGTTGTTGTTGTTGTTGTTGTTGTTGTTGTTGTTGTTGTTGTTGTTGCTGCTGCTGCCTTTTTTTTTTGTTGTTGTTATATCGCAATAGTTTCCGTGCCGTGTTTTTTTCCAGTGTTTTCCATGTGGCAGTATCAGATGAGTGTTGACAGCAAAACACTCCAACACACATATCCTACAGAGCCGCTAGGAAACACCGCGAATGGAAGAGAGAGAGAGAGAGAGAGAGAGAGAGAGAGAGAGAGAGAGAGAGAGAGAGAGAGAGAGAGAGAGAGAGAGAGAGAGAGATTACACAGGTCACCAATGTCCAAGGAAGGGAATCTGGTTTCACGCTTGACAAAAAGGGAAAAGATGAAGAGGAACACATGAGGAAGAGGAAGAGAAGAAACAGGAAGGCACGAAGAAGAAGAGGAAGAGGAAGAGGAGGAGAAAAAGAGATTAAGGGAGAGAACTAGGAGAGAAAAGCAATTGGAGAGGGCGAAAAGATGGAGAGAAAAAGAGGAAACAATAGGATGAAGAGGAAGAGAAATAGGAAGAGAAAGAGGAAGAAGAGGACGAGGAAGAGGAGGACGAGGAAGAGGAGGAGGAGGAGGGAGGAGGAGCAAGAGGAGGAGGAGGAGGAAATAGTGGAACAGGATGACAAGAAAAAAGAAGAAAAAAGAAAATGAGGAAGAAGAGAAGAAGAATGAGACAGAGGAGAAAAGAAAGGGAAGATGGACAAGGCAAAAAAACAGAAAAAAATGAAAAAAAAAAGAAAGAGGAGAAGAACATAGACTAATACATGGACGAAAGATAACTAGAGAAGAAAGAGAATGAAGAGGAAAAAGAGATAACGAATGAGAACATGGAAGAAAGGAAAGAAAAATAAGAAAAGAACGAAAAAAAAGAAAGAAGCAAAGTACGAGAGAGAGAAAATAAAAAAAATAAAAAAAAAACTACAAGAGGAGGAGGAGGAGGAGGAGGAGGGGAAAAAAATAAGGGGGAAAGAAATAAAATGACAAAAAGAGAGACAAATATACGAGGACAAAGAGGAAAATTGGTAGAGGAGGGAACAGGGGGAAATATATATAGAAGAGGAGGAGGAGGAGGAGGAGGAGGAGGAGGAGGAGGAGGAGAAAGACGAAAATGAAGAGAATTATGAAGGACAAGGTCGAGAAAAATAAGGAGAAGGAGGAGGAGGAGGAGGAGGAGGAGGAGGAGGAGGAGGAGGAGGAGGAGGAGGAGGAGGAGAGGGAGACGAAAATGAAGAGAATTATAAAGGACAAGCTTTAGAAGAAGAAGAAGAAGAAGAAGAAGAAGAAGAAGAAGAAGAAGAAGAAGAAGAAGAAGAAGAAGAAGAAGAAGAAGAAGAAGAAGAAGAAGAAGAACAACAACAACAACAACAACAACAACAACAACAACAACAACAACAACAACAACAACAACAAAACATCAAGAAGAAAAAAAAATAAAATATAAATAAAAGAAAAACAAGAACGACAACAGGCACACCTAGGAATGAACACAAAAGAAGAACAAACAAGTTATATCCTGATCCTTAAAAGGCTGTTTGAGGTAATCACACTAACATAACACTGAGGGAAGAAGGTTTAGGAGGAGGAGGAGGAGGAGGAGGAGGAGGAGGAGGAGGAGGAGGAGAAAGACCACAAACTTATCTTATCCAATGAGGTCCCAGTGAAAGACTTGCAGAAGAACTAAATCTTGCATTATATTGTTGGACAGGGACGAGGGTAGAAAACCGAGAGAAGAAATGAAGCAGAGAGAGAGAGAGAGAGAGAGAGAGAGAGAGAGAGAGAGAGAGAGAGAGAGAGAGAGAGAGAGAGAGAGAGAGAGAGATTGTGTGGATGCTGAGAGGGAGAGAGAGTGATAATGGAGGGGAGGAGGAGGAGGAGGAGGAGGAGGAGGAGGAGGAGGAGGAGGAGGAGAGAGCAGTGGTGGTATGAGTGAGAGCTGGAGGTGACAGGAGGGGAGTTATTGGGGCAGGGAGAGCAAAGTTGTGAGAGGGAGAGAGGGAGAGGGAGGGGGAGAGGAAGAGGAAGAGGGGGAGAGGAAGGGAGAGGAGAGGAGAAGGTTTAGTGACGGGAGGTGTTAATGGAAAGGGAAGTGAGAGAGAGAGAGAGAGAGAGAGAGAGAGAGAGAGAGAGAGAGAGAGAGAGAGAGAGAGAGAGAGAGAGAGAGAGAGAGAGAGAGAGAGAGAGAATGTTTTCCCTTTATTTCTTGTTAATGTGTTGGTGTTTCTTTCTCTCTCTCTCTCTCTCTCTCTCTCTCTCTCTCTCTCTCTCTCTCTCTCTCTCTCTCTCTCTCTCTCTCTCTCTGTATGCAATAATGTATTTTTAACCCTTTACTCTCCTAACACTCTGGAAGGCTGAGAGCACTTTTAAATCTTTTCCTCGTCCTTCAAACTCTTCATGTTTACCTTTTTCATTTCACCCCATCTCTCTCTCTCTCTCTCTCTCTCTCTCTCTCTCTCTCTCTCTCTCTCTGTCTGGTTTTATTTTCTTTCTCTTTTGTCTATTTATGTTTGTCTATCTATCTATCTATATATCTGTCTGTCTGTCTGTCTTTCCGTTGTTTGTTTATCCATTTCTTTGTTTACTTATCTATCTGTCTGTCTATTCATCTCGTTCTCCCCTTCGACCTTCTCCCCACCTACAGCATACACTCCACTCTACTCTCTACTCTCCCCACTTGCCTCTCTCTCTATTTCTCTCTCCTCTTCCATCTCCCCCTTAACACGATAGTCTGTCCTTTACTGTCCCCCTCTCACTTCTCCTTTTCGTCATGCAGCCCTCCACTCGCGCCTCCCTTTCACTGCCCCTGGCCACCTAACAAGGGCGGGTAAGGGAGGGGGTGTAGAGGAAGCAGATTACCTGAGGAGTGCCCTGACAGAGGCTTCTATTAGCGAGCATAGAGTCGAGAATTGAGTTAGGAGAAGCCTGACGGAGGAGGAGGACCAGGAGGAGGAGGATAGAGATGGAAAATCAAGAGGTGAATAGGTTGGCGAGGGGAAGAGAGGGATTATGTCTGTCAGGGAGAAGGGCAGAGGGAGAGGAGAGGAAATAGGAATGAAAGGAGGGAGGAGAGAGAGAGAGAGAGGATTTAGTGAGGAGAGTACGTATGTGTGGTGCAAAGAGGGATCGAGTACGTGGAGGAGGAGGAGGAGGAGGAGGAGGAGGAGGAGGAGGAGGAGGAGGAGGAGGAGGAGGAGGAGGATGGATAGATGGAGGGAAAATAGAGTAGAAACGTGGAAAAAATAATTAAATGAGAGAGAGAGAGAGAGAGAGAGAGAGAGAGAGAGAGAGAGAGAGAGAGAGAGAGAGAGAGAGAGAGAGAGAGAGAGAGAGAGACTGGATTTTCAGATGATGGAGACGGATGCGGGAATAAGAGAGAGAAAGAGGGAGGGAACCAGAGATAGCGGGAGGAAGTAAGACAACAGGAGATGGAGTGGGAGAGTTTTAAGGGAGAGGAATGAGCAACACGAGGACGAGGAAGAGGAAGAGGAGGAGGAGGGCGAGGAGGACGAGGAGAAGCAAGACTGGGGAGGCGAAGGACGAAGGATGAAGAGGACGAGTGAAAGAGGAAGAGGAAAAGTAGAAAACATCACTGTGACTCCCTTATCATCAAGCTAGGGACAGACAAGAGGAGGAAGAGAAAGAAGAAGAGGGGGAACGAGGATGAGAAGAACTGGAGAGCCTGAGGAGACGAGGGATGGAGAGGACGAGAGGAAGAAGAGGAGGGAGGGTAGAAAGCGTTGTCGTCCCTCTCTCTTTGTCAAGCCAGAGTCAGACACGAAGAGGAAGAGGAAAAGGAAGAAGACGAGACGCAGGAATGGGGAACCGAGGAAGGGTAGAACAGGAAGCATCACCATCACTCGTTCATTATCAAGCTGGGGAGAGACACGCGGACAGAATAAAGCGTTGCAGCGTAACAGGATCCCTCAGCGCAGCGAGGTTACGTGTTTCAGGGTGTGGAAATGCTAAGTGCGTAACCGAACCCCGAGTCGCCGCGTCACGAACACTCAAGCATCCCTACCTTTGATGTTACGAGCCATATCGAGCAAGGTCTTACGCGTTTTAAGCTTCGTAACATCCGTGCTGGCTTGAGTGTTACGGATGTCTTCGTTGTGAGTTTGCACTTTTTTTCATTTTTAACTTAAATTGTTGTTGGGCGATGGAGTTAAGTTACTGTGGTGTGTTTGTGCGTGTGTGTGCTTAGGGATAGTAATTTTTGTATCTGTTTATGATGTTATCCTTGTGTCTTTCAAATGTACAATGTGAATTTGTATGTTTGCGTGACTGTTAGGTGCTGTGTTCTCTCATCCAAGGCACTGACTCACGGTATCTTCTCTCTCTCTCTCTCTCTCTCTCTCTCTAGACAACCATATAGCCATCGTGGTGTAATTGTGTATAGAGAGAGGGATGAATATAGTCTGTTGTTATTGTTGTGTTATGTGCTAAATGTATGAGTGTTTGAATCTATGCATGAGTGAATGAATGAATGATTGTATACATGAATAAGCCAAACAGGAGATGAATGAATAAGTAAATGAATAAATTAATATAGAACACTCATACTCGTCCACCTATCCGCACACACACACACACACACACACACACACACACACACACACACGTACTCAACCACCCACTCACGCACTCAACCATCAACTAATTCACTCACACACACACAGACACACACACACACATACACTCAACCCTCCCTTCCACACACCCAACCACCTACGAGCACCCCATACCCCATCCCCCCAACACACAGACACACACACACCTAATACAGGAGTGGAAGCAGTGCGTGCCCGAGTAATATGGAGATGGGATTGGTAGCGGTTCGAATCCCATCACGCACCTAATCCCTTTAGCATTCGCTGAGTGGTTCAAAATCACCTCCGTGTTGTCCATTTCAGAGAGTCTTTCACGGCGCCTTTGTGTCAAGAAATGTGCGACGCCATCAGGGACAGGACACCCTTTCCCTAGGCCCCCTCCTTCTCCCCCAGGCCACCACCACAGCCAGCACCCCAGCCAGCAGACCTCCATGCCAGCTAGCACCACAGCCAACACCAGAGGACACCCCTTCTCTAGGCCTCCTCCTCCTCCCCCAGGCGACTACCACAGCCAGCACCCCAGCCAGCAGACCTCCATGCCAGCCACCACCCCAGCCAGCACCACAGGACACCTCTTCCTTCCTCTTCCCACATATCAGGGACAAGACACCCTCCCCACACCCTCTCCCTCCTCCCCCAGGCTAACACCCTAACACCCCAACATCACCCCAGCCAACACCTCAACCATCACCCCAGCCATCTTCCTCCCCAGCTATAGCACTCCAGTACACCTCATTCCACCCCATCATCCAGCACCCAAGGGGACACGCACCCCTGTGTAGCTGACACTCCCTCACGGTGTCATCCTTTCTTTGGGTCAGTCTACCTATCAGTCACGTGATTAGTCTGTCAATCAGTTACACACACACTCTCTCTCTCTCTCTCTCTCTCTCTCTGGTGGTCTTTTATTTTTTCCCTGAGTATTCACGTATTTTCCTCCTCGCATCTCTCTCTCTCTCTCTCTCTCTCTCTCTCTGGCCGCGCCTAACGACCACCATTACCACGGCGAGGTAATGGGGCTTAATTCGGCCGCCGCCAGTATTTAACACCCGCCTGCTGCACGTCCAAGGCTGCGCGGCGCACTATTTGGGTGCGTCGATTATTTACAAGCAGCGCTGATCGAGGGTAACGACGGGTGAGAGGAGAGGAGGGGGGCAATGACAGGGGAGAGAGAAGCAGTAGGGGGCGGGAAGGCAGGGACAGGATTGAGTGAGGGGTTGCAAGGAGAGGAGCTGTGTGTGGCAGGGAAACTTACCGTGGAAGGGGAAGAGAGGAAGGGGAAGAGGGGAAGAGAGGAGCGTGTATTAGTCAAGGGCAGAATGAAGGAGGAGGAAGAGGTGAGGGGAGAGGTGAGGAAGGGATAGAAGGAGGAGTAAAGAGGAGGACTAAGGTAGAAAGAGTGAGGGGATTAGTGAGGAAGCACAGAAGTCCAAAAAAGAGGAAGATAGGGAAGAAGGGGAAGGAAAAGGGAAGGTAAGGAAAGGAAAAAAAAACGAAGGAAAGATATAAGAGAAAGAGGTGATGATGGGAGGGCGAGGAAAGAGCTGGTGGAGGAGCGGAGGAGAGGAGGAATGGGGAGCGAAAAAGGGTGAAATATCAGTGAGGAAGAAATAAGCAAAGTAATGGAAGGGAGTAAAAGTAGGAAAGGGTGCAGGTAATAAGTAATGGGGGTAATGGGAGGGTAACATGGCGGAAAACATGGTGAAATACAGGAGGAAGGGGGAGGAGGAGGGGAGAAAGGAGACATGCAATTAGTTGATGAAGAGATGACGAGATGAGGAGTAGATGGAGAGACGAGATGAGAAGATTGTCTTGGCTTGCCTGGAATAGACGAGCAGATGAGTGATGAGTGGAGAGGTGGAACTGTAGAGAACTTGATGATGATGATGATGATGATGATGATGGTGATGATGGTGATGGTGATGATGGTGATAATGATACGAGAGCCTTTCTGTGCCCTGTGGATAGTGTTCACTGTCACACACTGTCACACACACACTCATGCTAAACACACACACATACACACTCTCATAATTAATCTTTTCAGTACTGTGGCTTTAGTTTCGCTTCACTCAGGACACCAGTACAGGATTACGGTAAATTAAGGATAAAACTTTTCATAACCAAGGCGTTAAAAATAATCTCCGGGTTCTCATTCAGTGCAATCATGGTGTTATTTACTCTATTCTGAGGGACAATTGGTGGCTTTATGCAGCTTGGGCATCACCTGTAGCACTGCGCATACATATATCTAGTACTCTTGTTCTGTAAAGTGAGCGTGTAGTTAGTTAAATGTTTACTTCACTTTTATAATAACAGGAACTAACTGGAATAACTGCAATATTTATGGAATATCCTTCAAGCTGCTGTGTGCTGTAGCTGAGACTGTATGTACGATGTTGTGGTAAGTTCCGGGACTTTTTTTTTTTAATCAGGTATTATGGAGACGATATTTAATTGGCTATATATTCATGAAAGCGTGTACTTCATATATACGTATACTTCACAGTTTAACGCTCCATCCATAAAGGCCATCGTGAAGAGTTGAAAAAAAAAAAAAAAAAATACAAACTACATCGCGAGGGAAGGATAGATGAGATATTTGGATAAAGATACGACTTATTTCTACGTGTTTCATTTCACCTGAGTAAGAACAAGATTGCATCAAAGCGTTGGGGAAAATTAATTACCCGCACAGTCTCATCTGCTGACAGTCTCCTTACAGCATCCGACAGTTAATGCATTCTTGGTAAATCTGAGAATGAGAGAACACGCTGAACAATTAAAGTGAGTGTGAATGTGATCTGATTGGCCATGACTGTACCGCTGTTTCCTTTCTTTCTTTCTTTTTTTTTCCTTTTCTACATCGCTGCACTGTTTCACTAACTCCACCATAAGAACATAAGAATCGAAGAAAATACTGGCAGCTGCAAGAAACCATTAGGCCTACACGTAGCAATCCGTGCATGAAACATACCTACTTGTTTCCACCAATCATTCTCACAGTAACTCTACCATAAGAACGTAAGAAAATAATAGCAGCTGCACGAACCCATCAGGCCTACATGCGGACATGGTAACACTGCCACTGACTGATGCACTCATTCTGATTGGTCCAAGTATTCCTCTCTTGTTATAAACCTGCGACACATTTACTTCATTCTGCCAAAGTCATCTAATTATAATGTATTAAATTATCTTTATTAGGGGAAAACAGTCCCTTGTAATTAAGTAAGGGCTCTGATATAAATACAACAGCAGTTTGCCGCACGTTGCAAAATAAAAGTTGAACACGTTGACCAATCAGCGAGCGGGAGCATCAGTCAGGGCGGCGCCACCACGTCCGCGCGTCATCAGCTGGTAGAGTTACCGCGACAGACTGGCTGAAATAGAGTATACCGCCACGTATGAATCTCACATCTATGGCCACTATGTATGTAAATGCACCAACGAACAAAACAAAATAAATAACAAACGCCAAATAATCAGTAAGTGCTTTAGGCCGTTACACGTTTAACTTAAATCAAGTACTAAGAACGTACGGCATTTGCGTTAAGCGAGTAGCAACAAATAAGACCTAATCAAATACATCACTAACCCAATTAAGAGACAAACAAGAACACAACCTGTCATAATAATAATAATACTAATAGGAAGCTTGGCAGTGGCGTGGCATGTCGCGTGTGACGTTAGCAGTGGCGTGTGGCGGCGTTGGTGACTTGCCTTCCCTGACGCCACGCCGGTGAGGCAAGGAGGGGCGGCAGCAGCGGGCTGGTGTGGTTGTGCCGTGAGGACTACACGTATTACTGCATTAATATCACCTATTTACGGCTGGGGATCTTGCTAAGTGAAAGAATAACCAGCTGGGGACGTGGCTGAGAGAGAGAGAGAGAGAGAGAGAGAGAGAGAGAGAGAGAGAGAGAGAGAGAGAGAGAGAGAGAGAGAGAGTGTATGCATGTGTGTGTGTGTAGGGCAGGGTTTGATACAGAGAAGGGAGGGAGGCACAGAACAGTACAGTAGCTTTGTTGTAGAGAGGCGGCTTAAGGGTTACTGAGGGGACCAGGAGGCCAGAGTAACTAACGGAAGGACAAGGCTTAGTGACGAGAAGGGGAAGGCTGGACGCACTGAAAGAGGAGCGAGGCATCAGGACGAGGAGGGGGAGGGAGAGGGAGGGAGAGAGAGAGAGGAGTAGAGAGAGAATATCGTGAATGAATGAATATAAGGGGAGAGAGAGAGAGAGAGGTGGTGTAGTGAGGGCACGGGGTGAATGAGAGAGAGAGAGAGAGAGAGAGAGAGAGAGAGAGAGAGAGAGAGAGAGAGAGAGAGAGAGAGAGAGAGAGAGAGAGAGAGAGAGACAGGACCGCGACAGATGCATCACGGACGGGGGAATGGGAGGGAATGGGAGGAAAGATCAATGAGAAGAAAAATAAACGGGAAGAAGTGTTGGGACTCTCATAGCGGGCGAGGCCGAGTCAGGGCGGGTCAGGAGGGAGTGTGAGGAGGAAGGGCGCAGGTGGTGGAACAGAGCAAGTTAGGTTTAATCAGGGGCGGGTGACAGAGAGTGAGCAAAAGGAAGGAAGGTGAAGGAAAAGCAGAGGATGGAATGTGCTTGTGTGAGTGACAGGGTGCAGAGAGAGAGAGAGAGAGAGAGAGAGAGAGAGAGAGAGAGAGAGAGAGAGAGAGAGAGAGAGAGAGAGAGAGGGGTAGGGGGGAAGCACAAACCAAAAGATCCCCTCGTAAAGGCTTGAATAGTGAAGGGCGTCAAGCTTTCCCCCTTCCCCCCTCACCCCCTTCCTTCCCACCCATCCCTCGACCCTTCAATCCCTCAGCCAGATACACTCGTCCTGGGAGGGGGGGTGAGTGAGGGAGGGGAGGGGGATAAGTGAGGAGGAGGAGGGACGGGAGGGGAGGAAAAGGGGAACGGAGGTCGCTGTCGGGCATGTTTCAGCCTGGAGGGGAGGAAGGGGGGGACAGAGGAGATGGTAGCGTCTGTTTGCACGACAAATAAACAAACACGGAGAAATAAACACCCTAATTTTAATGAGTTTGAGGTGAATGGTGAAGGCAAGTGAAAAAGTAAACAAAATTATAAAAAGGAAGAAAGAAAGAGGGAGAGGGGGAAAAAAAGGCCAGGCAGTCGACAAGGGAGCAAAAAAAAAAAAGATAATTTGTGAGGAGAGAGAGAGAGAGAGAGAGAGAGAGAGAGAGAGAGAGAGAGAGAGAGAGAGAGAGAGAGAGAGAGCACAGACAGACAAACAGACACGCGCACATAGACATTTATTATGCTCGACTTTTAAAGGGAAAGAGTGAGTGAGAGAGAGAGAGAGAGAGAGAGAGAGAGAGAGAGAGAGAGAGAGAGAGAGAGAGAGAGAGAGAGAGAGAGAGAGAGAGAGAGAGAGAGAGAAAGGGACAAACGAGGTAGAAGAAAGGAATGATGTGAAGGGTGTGAGAAGATGGAAGAGGGGTGTAATATGAAAGCAGAGAGAGAGAGAGAGAGAGAGAGAGAGAGAGAGAGAGAGAGAGAGAGAGAGAGAGAGAGAGAGAGAGAGAGAGAGAGAGAGCCACTCACAACATACACACTTCAAGATACATTTTTTCCGTTTTCCCACGTAAGGTTAGGTTAAGTTAGGTCAAGTTAGGTTAGGTTAAGTTAGGTTAGAATAGGTTAGTTAGGTTAGGTTAGGTCAAGTTAGGTTAGGTTAGGTTAGGTTAGGTCAAGTTAAGTTAGGTTAGGTTAGGTTAGGTTAGGTTAAGTTAGGTTAGATCAAGTTAGGGTTAGGTTAGATCAAGTTAGGTTAGGTTAGGTTAGGTTAGTTTAGGTTAGGTTAGGTTAGGTCAAGTTAGGTTAGGACAAGTTAGGTTAGGTTAGGTTAGGTCAAGTTAGGGTTAGGTTAGATCAAGTTAGGTTAGGTTAGGTTAGGTTAGGTTAGTTTAGGTTAGGTTAGGTTAGGTCAAGTTAGGTTAGGACAAGTTAGGTTAGGTTAGGTTAGGTCAGATTAGCTTAGTTTAGGTTAGGTCAAGTTAGGTTAGGTTCTTTTTCCCATTGCCACACTTTATCTACTCAGTACGTTAGGTTAGTTTATGTTAGTCCAGGTTAAGTTAGGTTAGATTCTTTTCCATTAGGTTTTTTCACGTCTATCGCCGCCTGGGTCTGTCTGGGAGCGGCTGAGAATTAGTTATAACGCTCCAGGTATTAGTGGCAGATTTAGCATCAAGTATGTGTGTGTGTGTGTGTGTGTGTGTGGGTGTGTGTGTGTGTTCAATGTAGCGGCGCTGAGGCACGGCCGCCGCCTTTGTCTGCTACATTTAGCGCATCGAGGGGACTTTATGTTGAGGTGTGTGTGTGTGTGTGTGTGTGTGTGTGTGTGTGTGTGTGTGTGTGTGTGTATACAGTGTCTGAGCTATTACATTCCTGTGGTTCTCTTTCCGTATCTGTATATTTATCCGGTCTTTCCTTTCTTCCTGTGTGTGTGTGTGTGTGTGTGTGTGTGTGTGTGTGTGTGTGTGTGTGTATGAAATGGTCATCGCAATATTGCCTTTACAACCACTACATCACCACTATCATTCCTAACGCCCAGCCATCACCATCACCCTCACCACCGCGGCATCACCATCCCAGCGCCGCCGCCACCACCGCCACCGCTGCCGCGCCGTCACTGGAGCACCACCACTCGCTCTTTAATTGGTCATTAACCCAACAGTAATACTATTGGACACCATCTCTTCACCTCTCTCTCTCTCTCTCTCTCTCTCTCTCTCTCTCTCTCTCTCTCTCTCTCTCTCTCTCTCTCTCTCTTTCAGTCATCAGTAATGCATTCTGTGTTAAAATTTGAATTGTAGTATACGTACACACTACACATGGTACACACACACACACACACACACACACACACACACACACACACACACACACACACACACATATTAATCTGTGTTCCACGTTCATTTAAACAGAATGAGCACAAACGCACGCGAGCCAAAACACACACACACACACACACACACACACACACACACACACACACACACACACACACACACACACACACACACACACACACACAGCCCATGAATCCTTTGCACGACAAAATATTCTCACAAAACGGGAGGGGAAAAATAATGAAAAATAAAAAAAGTTATTCTCTCTCTCTCTCTCTCTCTCTCTCTCTCTCTCTCTCTCTCTCTCTCTCTCTCTCTCTCTCTCTCTCTCTCTCTCTCTCAACTTCCCCTCCAGCTCGGGACGCGGCGGGAAAAAGGCGATGCGAACTTGTTTTGAAATGGTGTCGAGGCGGAGCGGCGAGTGTGTGTGTGGGGTTATCTGTTTGTCTGGGCGGGGCGGGGCGGGGCGGGAATGGGCGGGGATGGGCGGCGTGCTGTGGTGGTGCGTGCAGGAAAATAGGCAGGGGAAGGGGAGATACAACGAGAAGGATAGCAGAGGGGAGTTGTGGCGGTCTGGGAAGTGGTCAGAGTATAGGAAGGAGAAAGTAGGAATGGGGATATGGTGGTGTGGCTTAGGGAAGGGGAAGGGGAAGGGGAATGGGGACGAGGAGTGATGGGAGTCAGGAAAGGGGGAAGGGAAAGAAGGGCAGGAATTTGTGTAGAGAACTTTTTTTGAGGGTGTGGGGTATGTGGAGAGAGAGAGAGAGAGAGAGAGAGAGAGAGAGAGAGAGAGAGAGAGAGAGAGAGAGAGAGAGAGAGAGAGAGAGAGAAAGCAAGGATGAGGAAACTGCTGGTGAACGAGATATCAGCAAACATCTTTCGTCTTTGCTATCCTCTCCTTCCTCTCCTCTCAGCTGCTTCCGCCAGGGGTCGCCACAGCGGATCAACCTTCTCCAATACCCTCAATGTTTTTCACCTTCCCCCTGAACCATACTCTGCTTCCTACCCCGACTACTTTCAAGAGGTTCTAGTTAAAAATACACGAATCTTCAAGCATATTTTTACGGTTCTAGTGACAGATTAACAACTTTTCTGCGTTATTAACTGGGGAAACACTCATTGGGAACCCGGATAATCGTCTCTGTGGCCTTTGAAAATAGCTGTGATGAGAGAGCAAAGCATTTCAGAATACAGGTCGCAGTTTCATCCATTGCAATCATATTTTCCTTCACTGCATCCATCGAACTTCCTTTACGTTCTCCATCTCTCTCTCTCTCTCTCTCTCTCTCTCTTACCAGGTATGGATCCCTCTCCAACACCCTCCTTGCCTTTACTATCCTACACCATCCTACACCTCTTCAGATCAGCCTCGTGAGGGCTAAGGAATCAGCTGCTATTTGTTCTTCCTTTACGTTCCTTAGTGTATATCCTTACCTAACACATCTCATCACCCACCGCCTCATTTCCCATAAACGTTTCTGGCCATCATCAACGCCCTTTCTTACCAATAACTCCCAGTACCGTATAGAGAGAGAGAGAGAGAGAGAGAGAGAGAGAGAGAGAGAGAGAGAGAGAGAGAGAGAGAGAGAGAGAGAGAGAGAGGGGAAAAACTAACTCACAAACATCAACTCCAGTTGTTAAAGTTCGCGAGGTGATTAAAAATGATACGTGGGACCGATTTTTCCAAGTTTTGTTCCTCGTGTTTACAAGACAATGGACAGAGAGAGGGGGGAAGGAGGGAGGGAGGGAAGGAGGGAAGGAGGGAGGGAGGGAAGGAAGAGGAAAGAGGATGGAAGTAAAAAGGAGGGAGGGAGAGAAACGAGAGAGAGAAAAAAAGGAGAGACGATGGAAGAGAAGTAGGAAGGAGGAACGGGTGGATGGATGAAGGGGAGGAGAGGGGGGAAAGCAGGAAAGAGAGGAGGCAGGAAGGAAGGAGGAAAACGAGAGAGAAAAAGAAGGATAGAGGAAAGAAGAGAAGTAAGAATGAGGGATGGAGAGATGGAGGGAAGGAGGGAAGGAGAAGGGAAGAAGGAAACGAAGTAAGAGGCAGGAAGGAACGAAGGAGGGAAATGAAGGAGGAAAAATGGGAGAGGAAGGAAGGGAAGAGAGAGGAAAAATGAGAAGGAGGGAGAGATGGAGGGAACGAAGGAAGGAAACGAGGAAGGAAAAGAAGGAAAGAGGGAAAAAATGGGAGAAATGAAGAATGGGAAGAATGGGAGGAAATGAGAGAGAAAGTCGTAAGAAGGAAGAAAGGAAGGAAGGAAGTAAAGAAAACATGGTGGGATAGGAGAGGAAGAAAGGATAGACGAAAGAAAGAAAGAAAGGGAAAGAAAACATGAAGAAAAAACGGCAAAGGAGAAAAACAGGAAAAAAAAGGAAGGAAGGAAGGAAGGAAGGCAGAATAGAAGGGAAGAAAGAAGGAAGGGAGGAGGAAGGATGAAGACTGAAAAAAAAAAAAAACTCGGCAGGATAAGGTGTTGCTAAGTGGAGGAAGACGAGACGGAGGAGGAGGAGGAGGAGGAGGAGGAGGAGGAGGAGGAGGAGGAGGAGGAGGAGGAGGAGGAGGAGTTAGCACAGATGAGTGGTGATGGGAGAGGAGTGGATGCAGAGGGAGATAAAAGGGTTTGGGAGACTAAAGGAGGAGGAGGAGGAGGAGGAGGAGGAGGAGGAGGAGGAGGAGGAGGAGGAGGAGGAGGAGGAGGAGGAGGAGGAATGAAGGTGAAGTACGCAAATGCCATAACTTGAATACGTTTAGAGCGCCCACGATTATGCGCTGTTGTGTGTTAGTGTGCGGGAGATGTGGTGGTGGTGGTGGTGGTGGTGGTGAAAGTGACATAAGAAAACAAAGGGGGAAAGAAAAGAGGTGGAGAAGAAGAAGAAGAAGAAGAAGAAGAAGAAGAAGAAGAAGAAGAAATGATGATGATGAACAACAACAACAACAATAATAACAAAAGAAAGGAAAGCCAAAACCAACACACACACACACACACACACATACACACCTCCATCATTAACAGTCAAGATGAGGCGATGCGTCAGGCCCCTTCATCCTCTTTTCCCCTGAGAGCGCTGGCACCACAAGGTAACATCCAGCAACACACTCACTGAGGATTACAAAGATAGCAAACAAGGGGCACATCCTTACATTCCTCCTCTTTGATTACATTACTTTGCACTACACGCCCTCTTCCTCCTCCTCCTCCTCCTCCTCCTCCTCTTTGATTACATTACTTTGCTCTTCACGCCCTCACGCAAAGGCTTGTACTCTTAGGCGCTGGGATCTCTCAAAGGCCTATTTTTTTTTTCGAAAGCCAACAAGATTACTAGTGGCTGGGTCCTTATGATGTTTTTTCACCATTAACGTAGCATTACTATCATTAAACTATCACTAGAGTCATGGAAACACTCTTCAAAGCCCGTAATAGCATCTTCTTAACTACACGCTGTTGAAAGGAGGATAGGTAAGACGTAGAAAGGACTAAAGTATGGCAGAGAAATCTCATCTAAGACACGCGGACACGGTAACAGTGACGATGCTTCCACCTCCTGACTGACTACCTCAAGTATTCCGGTCTCTTTAACCCTTTCACTGCTCGTTAATGTTTCCTATACTCATCTACAACTCTTAAAGGAATTATTTTTTTGCACTAGTCTCTTAAAATCGCAGTTCTGTAGCTTACCACCGACTAGATTAACCTCATACTCTTCTTTCCTCTTTATATTCATGCAAACGATTCATTGCAGCGATCTGAATGTCAACAGAAAACGACCATAGGAATGAAAAGCTCAATTAAGTACTTACGGCACTTACATTACATTCTTACAAGCAGCAAACTCTTTATATACTTACAAGAGTACAGAATTATACGTGTAGAAAATAGGCGTGTATTACGAAACGATTTGCTCCCTCGTCACGACTGTTTTCAAAGGCCACAGAGAATATCAACCAGGTTCTCAAGAGTGTTTCTCCTCTTAATAACGTGGAAATCTTGTCAATCTGTCACTGAAACCATAAGAAATATCCCTAAAAACACGTGTAACTTCAACTTCATCCATCCATCTGCCCACATCCTTATCCCTCCACCTACCAGCCATCCACTTACCATCTTGTACAGCAGCTCCCGTCCACCTCCCAAGGCTTGCTGAAAAGAAAAAAAAAAAAAAAAAAATCTGCAAGGCATTTCATTTCTATTTTTTTCTTAGTACAAGCTCAGGGAAGAGGAGGAGGAGGAGGAGGAGGAGGAGGAGGAGGAGGAGGGAAACAGGGAAAAAGGAAGGGAAAGAAAAATATTGAGCTAACACATAATATTCATAAAGTATCTCTCTCTCTCTCTCTCTCTCTCTCTCTCTCTCTCTCTCTCTCTCTCTCTCTCTCTCTCTCTCTCTCTCTCTCTCTCTCTCTCTCTCGCGGATGGTTAGGTAGCAGGAAGGCACATTTAAGGATGGTATGCAAGTAATGGCTATGGTTACTCTCTCTCTCTCTCTCTCTCTCTCTCTCTCTCTCTCTCTCTCTCTCTCTCTCTCTCTCTCTCTTACGTAAGCGTGTAATATGCTCCCACGAAGAAAAGATTATAATTTGTAGATGGAGGAAGGGAAGGGAAGAGAAGGGAAGGAAGGTCACTGAAATATAGAAGATGAAGATGGTGATGATGATGATGATGGCGATGATGATGATGGTGATAATGATGATGATGACCGTGATAATGATAGTAAGAGAGGGGTGATGAAAATAACGAGAGAGAGAGAGAGAGAGAGAGAGAGAGAGAGAGAGAGAGAGAGAGAGAGAGAGAGAGAGAGAGAGAGAGAGAGAGAAGATAGATTACTAGGATTATATTGTGATGGTGATGGTGGTGGTGATGGTGATGGTGATGGTGGTGATGGTGGTGGTAGTGGTGAATGCTATGAATAGAAGGAAAAAGCTAACAAACCATTTTTCTTCTTCATTATTCCCCTCCATCCATCCATTCATCATGCGAAGGAGGAGGAGGAGGAGGAGGAGGAGGAGGAGGAGGAGGAGGAGGAGGAGGAAGTGAATTATAGAGATGGGAAGGAGTAACAGGAAGAAGTGAACAGACTTTCCATTTTGTATCACGAGGAGGAGGAGGAGGAGGAGGAGGAGGAGGAGGAGGAGGAGGAGGTTCACTACATTTCACTTCTATTCGTGTAAAAAACTGCGTCACCTCTCTCTCTCTCTCTCTCTCTCTCTCTCTCTCTCTCTCTCTCTCTCTCTCTCTCTCTCTCTCTCTCTCTCTCTCTCACGGACACGCACAGGAATCATTCGGCTGTGAGAGAGTGTTTCATGGTGTTGCGTCCGTATGCTGGTGGTGGTGGTGGTGGTGGTGGTGGTGTGGTGAGCGTGGTGGTGGGGTAGAGGGACAGAGGGAGGGGGAAGGGGGTGAATTTCAGGGCAGAGCTTGTGGTGTAGCGGCGGTGTTAGTGGTGGTGGTGCAATTATTCACGGTGATGCTGATGAGAAATGTGGCAAAGGTGGGGGTGATGATGATGATGATGATAGTGGTGGTGGTGGTGGTGGTGGTGATGGTGGTGGTGTTGCTGAAGAGATCGTGATGGTGCATGTGGTGGTGGTGGTGGTGGTGGTGGAGGTGATAGGTGGGGAGGAGCCTTCGGTTTTTCTTCACTGCATCTCTTACTTTAGATGAAATAATTATGCACTGCAGCTTATCATACACAGCCTCGTAAGGGTCAACAAATCTGGTGCTGCAGGTATGTTCTTCCTTTGTACAGGCGTCGGTGGTAAAGATTCCAGCGCACACACACACACACACATGCACACACACACACACACACACACACACACACACACACACACACACACACACACAAGCAGGAGCAGGAACAATGGTAATCCTGATCTACACGCGTCTTTTCCCTCTCGCCAACATCGTTAGTCTAATTTATGCATGACTTTAATTTGATAATTGCGTTACAACATAAAAAATGGGCCCTTTAAATCACCTTCGCGAGGAGCGTGGTCGCGGGGGACGCTCCACGCCCCGCATCACTATCGCAAACAATTTATTGGGAACCCAAGTAGACGGCGAGAGCAAACTTCATTACAATTTGGAAGAAGATGCGTTATTTGTGTTGCGTTTGTCTCATTTGCTGCCTGGCTGGACGTGGCGAAAGGAACAGCCACGCCACAGCGACAGCCACAGAACAGCCACGGCCACACCATTCCAGCAGCACCACAGGGAAGGAAGGATTACACAGGATCACACACCAAGAACAGATTTAAAAAGGGACCTGTTGATCTATACATAACGAAGGCGTCTGTTGAATTACCCACTGCCGCCGTCCGTCCGAGGGAAGGGAGGAGAACAGAGCTGAGCGAGGCTTGCTATATCCCAGCCCCGGAGCCGATGTTTTACATGTATTTCCTATCCCAATGCTGTGATACTTTTGTTGAGCGTGGTGTTGCGTTGAAGGCGCGGTGAGGGCGGCGTTGTGAAGGGCGGCGAGGCAGAGGGAGGGCGGGTGTTTAAAGTAATGGTGTCTTCAGGAGGACAGTGCCGCCTTGAATACTGTGATAAGAGTTACTGATCACCCTGTAAGTGCCGAGTCAATAGGGAGATTTATAAGAAGATTAGATAACTGTATGGATAGGGATGATAAGTGGATAAATGTATGTATGGTTTATGTAAGGACAACCATGACTCCTTGCAGCTTCCCTTGTGTTGTTATGAAGACAGAAGACAAGACCACTGGCACCACGGAGATGTTGTCACACCCTTCAGCTGATGCAGAATTCAAAACCAGCAAGGGCAGGCCGGCACACAGCTGGAACTTCCACCCACAGACAGCTTGAGGTGTGTACGTATGACAAATATAGCAATAGATAAATAGCCAACAGATCACGAGGCGACCCCCGAGGCAGCACAAAGCCACACACGGGAGTCCTGGGAAGCGTGACGCGATAAAATTACAGTGTACACATTGGCCATCAGACAGGGTGTGTGTGTGTGTGTACCTGTGTGTCCCGCTGGCGTGAAGTCACTGTAAATGTAACCAGCAGCATACCTCTCCCGTGCCTCACCTCCACCACTCTACCGCCCCCTGCCTCACCCCGACACCGTGATCTCACATGTCCTGGTTGTCCTGACACACACACACACACACACACACACACACACACACACGAGGCTGACTCACCTATCAAACTAGTCACGGGCACTTTACAAGGTTCAGACCGGATCTACAGTTTCCTCGGTATCTACTACCCACTCAGCTGTATGTAAATTATCTATGTGTGTATCTACGTGTGTGTGTGTGTGTGTGTGTGTGTGTGTGTGTGTGTGTGTGTGTGTGTGTGTGTGTGTGTGTGTGTGTATTCTGCGGTGTACGAACAGGAAACTCTACTGGATATTTGATAGCGGATGACCTCATGTCTGTGTATATGTGTTTCTCTCTCTCTCTCTCTCTCTCTCTCTCTCTCTCTCTCTCTCTCTCTCTCTCTCTCTCTCTCTCTCTCTCTCTCTCTCTCTCTCAGATTTCCTCCAAATGTTGAGTACCAGATTACCTCCTCTTTCCCCTTTCCTCCTTCCATTACCTTCCTTCCTTTAACCATCCGCCTTTCCTCATCTCCTCTACACTCCTTCCTTCCTCTCCCTTGCCTACTTCGCTTCTCTCCCCTCACCACTCCTTCCCCTCACTTCAGACGTTCTTCTACCTCTATTTTATCCTTTCACTCCCTTTCCTTAGCCTTTCTTACACTTCTCATCTCTCCCCTCTTTCCTCCCCTCTCTCACTCTTCTCCAATCATCCTTTCGACTCCTCTCTCTCTCTCTCTCTCTCTCTCTCTCTCTCTCTCTCTCTGTAAGTTCAACAAGGGCCAAGCGCAAGATTTCAGCTTTCCTGATTATATCATCTTAAGGAGACGAGCAAGCGCGGGCCCATTGTAGCCATGTGGAGGTGTGGTGGTGGTGGTTGTGTTGGTGATGTAGATAGGAAAATATTTATGTATACGTACTGTATCATCACTGTTGTTACTACTACTACTACTACTACTACTACTACTACTACTACTACTACTACTACTGCTGCTGCTGCTGCTGCTACAAGTATTACTACTACTACTAAAACCAACAATATCCAAGAGAATTCTTCCTGACAGCAGAAACAACAACAACAACAACAACAACATCAACGAAAGTACCAACATCACCAGTATCAGTAGTAGTAGTAGTAGTAGTAGTAGTAGTAGTAGTAGTAGTAGTAGTAGTAGTAGCAGTAATAACAATCAAACAGGCACGTCTATTTACCATCCCCCCACCACCACCACAACCACCACCACCACCACCACCCAGACAAGCCAGCAGTCAAAATAATCAAGCCAGGGACCAATTACAGGAAGCATGTTGAGGCGAGGAATGTATCCAGTAACACACGGCTCTCCTTCTCTTCACCCTTCTCCCTACCTTTCCCTTTCCTCCCTTTCTGTGTGCTGTTCACCCTTCCTCCTCCTCCTCCCTCACCTGCCTCACCGCCTCCCTTGCATCAATCAATCAAATATCCAGCTTTAATTAGTGTTTATTAAGTACAGGTGTTGCCAGGTGGGGTGACCAGCGTGGCAAATTGTGGTGGTGGTGGTGGTGGTGGTGGTGGAGAGAGAGAGAGAGAGAGAGAGAGAGAG
>NC_087167.1:7195000-7240000 GCF_035594125.1 Scylla paramamosain | reverse complement strand
GAGAAAAGATTCGAATGAAAGAAAAATGGAGGAACAAAAGAAAAAAGAGAAATAGATAAATGAATGAAGGAAAAAGAAGAGAGAAAAAAACATTAAAGGAAGAAAGTGGAAAATGAAGAAAGAGTAAATGAAAGAACATGGCAGACATAGAAAGAAGGAAACAGGGAAAAGAGAAAGAGAAAAGAAGAAAGGATAGAGAAAATTAAAAGTAAAGGGGACGAAGAAGATATTGGATAAACGTAGGAAGGATAGAAGGAAGGGAGGAGAGGAGGAAAGAGGAGGAAAGAGAGAGAGAGAGAAATGGAGAGGAAGAGAGAGAGAGAATTGAAAGTAAGGGGACGAAAGGGAAATTGGAAGAAAGGGAGGAGGAGGAAAGAGAAGGAATGAAGAGGAGGAGGAGGAGGAGGAGGAGGAGGAGGAGGAGGAGGAGGAGGAGGAGGAGGAGGAGGAAACACATACCTCTGTTGGTGACCCAGCTGCTGCCTTCCTAAATCTGTCTTGCTGGGAGTGAAAGAAAGAGAAAGAGAAAGAGAGAGAGAGAGAGAGAGAGAGAGAGAGAGAGAGAGAGAGAGAGAGAGAGAGAGAGAGAGAGAGAGAGAAATATATATATACGAGAACGAATTTCCTGTATATTTTTTGCATCTCTCTCTCTCTCTCTCTCTCTCTCTCTCTCTCTCTCTCTCTCTCTCTCTCTCTCTCTCTGCACAGCTTCCATTCCTGTCTCATCCTCCTCGTGTGTCTCGATATTTCTTTCCTTTCTTATTCTTTCTCGCAGTTGCTTTATCCTGTTTTCTTTCATTCTACTTTCCTTTTCCCTCCCTCTCCCTCTCCCTCCCTATCTCCTCTCCCTCTCCTTCCTTTCCGTCCTTTCCTTCTCTCCCTCCCTCTTCTTTCCAGCTTTTCCAAAATATTTTGATGAAGTGGCGGAAAAGTTTGGCTTATCCTCATCTCAAATCTTTCCCCCTTCTTCCTCCTCCTCCTCCTCTGCCTTCTTGCCATCTTCCCTTCTTACCTCCTCCTCCTCTTTCTCCTCCTCCTCCTCCTTCTTCTCCTCCTCCTCCTCTTCCTTCTGCTCCTCCTCTTCCTCTTTTCTCTTCCTCCTGATTTTCTTAGTATTTTGTTACATCTGATTGCCTTCTCTCTCTCTCTCTCTCTCTCTCTCTCTCTCTCTCTCTCTCTCTCTCTCTCTCTCGGTGAGTGTGAGCGGCTGTCTGAGTGCGTGCAGAATCTGTCTCTCTCTTTCTGTGTGTATGTGTGTGTGTGTGTGTGTGTGTGTTTCTCTCGTCAGGTCGCACAGTCTCGCGCACACACACACACACACACACACACACACACACACACACACACACACACACACACACACACACACACACACACTCAGCCCTTTGGTGGAATACTGATCGCCTCTCCCTCCTCTCCCTCCTCTCCTTCCTTCTCTCCCTCCCTCCCTCCTATCCCCTCTCCACTCGCCTCCCTCCCTCCCTCCCTCCCTCCCTCCCTCCCTCCCTCCCTCTTTCCTTTTCAATAAGTTCTTCAATCCATTTCCTCTCCCTCTCCCTTTTCTATTCCTCCTTGAATGAGAGGAGGAGGAGGAGGAGGAGGAGGAGGAGATGGAGCAGAGAGAGAGAGAGAGAGAGAGAGAGAGAGAGAGAGAGAGAGAGAGAGAGAGAGAGAGAGAGAGAGAGAGAGAGAGAGAGGAAAATACCTGGAGGGACAAACGTAGTGAGAGAACTCGTAAAGATGGAGATGTGAGAGAGAGAGAGAGAGAGAGAGAGAGAGAGAGAGAGAGAGAGAGAGAGAGAGAGAGAGAGAGAGAGAGAGAGACTAAACCCTATCACACACACACACACACACACACACACACACACACACACACACACACACACACACACACACACAGGCAGGGACAGTTTGCCACTACCCTTGTGGAAGTCTAATATCACTAATTAAGGAAGATCTTGAGGGTCATTTTCCTTCCCAACACCGTGACACAAACTTGTCCAGTCACTCTGGAGGGGAGGGGTGGGGAGGGGAGGGGAAGGGAAGGGAACGGAAGGGAGGGGAGGGGAGGGGAAGGGAAGGGAAAAGAAATGAAAGGGAAAGAATAAGGAAGAGAAGATGAAGGCAAAATTTTGGGATGGAAAAAAAAATATTGAAGAAGTAAAGGGAAGTAAGGAAGGAAAGAAGGAAGGAAGAGAGGAAGGAAGAAAAGACAGAAAGGGGAAAAAGTGGAAGGAAGGAAATAGGGAGAGAGGAAAGAAATGAAAGAAGGAAGGAGTGAGAGAAGTGAACGAGAAGTGAGTGGATGAAAGAAGGAAGGAGGCAAGGAAGGAAGGAATGAAGGAAGGAAGAGGGAAAAGTAAGTAAAAAGAGAAGAAACGAAGTGAAGAAACATGAGAGCGAGTAAATGAATAAATTAATTAGTAAAGGAAGAAAAGAAGAATGTGAAAAATGAATGAATGAGGGAAGGAAGGAAGGAAGGAAGGAAGGAAGGAAGGAAGGAAAGAAGGAAGGACGAGAACGAAGGTAAGGAGGGAGAGGAAGCTTTGAGATAACGAGTGAAAAAAAGGGATTAGAGATTGCGATGGAGGGAAGAAGGGAGGGAGGGAAGGAGGGAAGGAGGGAGGGAGGGAAGGAGGGATCATGTTTAGTGGAGTAGAACTATTCGTATTTGTATGTTCCTTCTTCCCTCCCTCCTTCCCTCCTTCTCCTGACACATTCCTCCCCCCTCCCTCCCTCCAGTCCCCTTTTCCTCCCTTTCCTCTGTGACAGTTATTACCAATACAGGGATTTTTACTCTAGTGTCTCTCTCCTCCAGTCTTCTCTCCCTCCCTCCCTCCATGTACCTCAATCCTCCTCCTCTCCTGTTCATTTCCTCTCTCCCTTCGTCCTTTACCTTCACTTTTCCCTCCTCTCCCTTCTCGCCCCCATTCTCCGTCTCTCACTCCCTTCTTAGTCTTCAAAAACGCTTTGCTCTCCCACACGACTGTTTTTCAAGGCCACACCAAATTCTCGATAGCGTTTCTCTCGTTGATAATTGTTCGACTCTTGACCAGCAGGGGCACAGGAAACGCAGGTAACAGTGCAGGTGTTTATTCACAGAAGGTGTGAACAGAAGGCTGGAGGTAGGTGATCTCTCGGCGCCAGGCCGCGCACTTCAACTTAACACTTATGACTGAAGCCTAGCTCGTTCACTCATACACGTATTCATGCCTCACACAAGTCTCGCTCATTCACTCGTTCACACAACTAACCACACACCTCCCCCGAGACATAAGGAAGATTCCTTATCTTTGTTATGGCTACCGTAACACATGAAACAAAGTTACAATGATTGAAGTACAGAAAACACGGTACATATACACAAAACAAACACAGCGTACAATGAACACGTACGACTAATCGTAGGTGCTACGGTGCCACCGCACCTGCAGTCGTCTCGGCTCCCTACGCTGTCGGCTGCTTCGACGCTCTGGTTGCTCTCGGCCACGGTGTACCCCGTTACCCTGATGCTCCGGGCTGCCGGGATGGTGGTGTTCCTCGTGACCCTGATGCTGAAGCGCTGCACCGCCATGAGCGGTGTGCTGCTCGACAGGAAGGGGAGCAAGAGGTCTGTGTGGGCGTAGGTGTCTTCTATTACGCCACATCACGCGACCGCTGCCCATCTTGATGAGGTAGTCTCTCCTTCGCCCAACAGCCACGATGACACCCAGGCGATCCCAGAGGCCTGTCGTGTGATCTTGAACGTCGACGTGGCCACCGAGGTGCAGGAGAGGAAGAGTACGGGCGGACGCGTCGTGGCGAAGTTTCGCTTTCTTCCTCAGTCGCTCTGCCTTGGCGTCGCACTCATCAGCAGCGCGCTGCCACTGCTGAGCGTATGAGCGATGATGAGCCGGGACACAGGACCTCATAGGATGACCGAAGAGGACTTGTGCTGGTGATCGCCCTTCCGCCCTCGGAGTGTTGCGCAGTTCCAGCAACCCGCGAGCGAACGCATCCTCGTCCAGGTGTCCCTGCTGTGTGGTCGTGAGGATCAGCTTCTTCACGGACTTGACCGCTGCCTCGGCGTGACCATTGGAGCGTGGATAATGAGGTGAAGATACACGATGCTCCACCCCCCATCGAGCCAGGAAGCGCCGTACCGATGAAGAAGTGAACTGCGGTCCACCGTCAGTCCTCAGGAGAACAGGCACGCCCGTGTCGGCGAACACACCCCGAAGGACACGAACGAGCTGATCAGCCGATGCTGGACGTGAGCATGCAGACACGTGAGGCCACCCAGACAAGCGATCTACATACACGAGGTATGTACGGCCTGCTGCGTGGAAGTAGTCTGCAGAAACTGACTCAAACACCCTGCTGGGTGTGTCCGTGTCCTGCCAGAGAGGTTCGTTGGCTTGGCTTGGTAGGAGTGGACGGCATAGTGAGCATCCAGAAACGACGTTCTCAACGTCTCTGTCCATACCAGGCCAGTACACCGTTTGTCGGGCCCGTCGCTTGGTGCGCTCCATCCCCTGATGACTGTCATGGAGTCGCTCTAGTGTTTCTCGGCGGAGGCTGTGAGGAATAAGAAGCCTCGGCCCGTAAACCACCAGGTCGTCGTCTACGGCCAGCAGACTGCGCACCGGCCAGTACGTACGCAAGCGGTGATCGAGGTCGTGGCAATGATCAGGGAAGCCCTCGATGATGACGTTCTTGAGCAAGCAGTACTCCCCGTCTCTTGCTGCTGCGGCACGTACCATTTCCACAGTCTGATCCTGGAGTGGTGCTAAGCGGACGCCGTCCTCATTGGTGGCAGATAACGCTGAGATGACCGCTGAGTGGAGAGGGTCGAGGTCACCAGAAGTAGCAGCATCCTCTTCCTCCACTGGGTCCTGTACTGGAGCACGTGAGAGGGCGTCGTCTGTCAACTCGATGGCCATGGATCCACCAGCCATTGCACGTAAACCTTCCTTTGCTTCGAAGACGCTGGGAAAGGCCTTGATCACAGCAGCAGCGTGCCCCGCACGCTGCTGTGGCGTTGGGTCGTAGGAATGAGGCCAGCTGATCACTTCTGTGGGCGTAGATAGAGGTGGCTGCGAGGCGGTCGGGTACTTGATGGAGCTGTTGCCGGTGTGCTGTTCTTCCCTGCGTAGCGGTCGGATTTGAGCCGGAAAATCTTCGGGGAGGATTCCGAGAGCGATGGAATCGTACCAGCTAAGCAGCGCCCCCTTCACCTCCTTCACCACGCTCACAACAGTCTCAGCTTCCCTGTCGCCCAGTTGCAAGTGCGACGAGAAAGTTCCTACACAGGTGAGGGGGTGATTACCGGCAGCATAAAGTCCATCACCATCAGCGGGCGCCAAGCTGGAGGGCGGGATTCCAAGGAGTGTTGCCGTGTCGAGGCCAATAACGGTCGTTTCGGCCCCAGAGTCAGGAGTCCACGTAATCTTGTCTCTTCCAGCGGGATGTGTGGCGGTAATGAGCACCTGGGGCGCAGGTCGTGCCGTCACCGTCTTTGTGTATACGCCTGATAAGAGCTGGTATACACTGGCACTGGCTCCCCGCCTCGGGCCTGCACCGCGATGAGGAGAGACAGTTGAGGAACTCCTCGAAGCTCCTCGTCGTTTCCTCACTGTCTGCTGACATACACTCGCAAAATGCCCTCTTTTCCCGCAGTTACGACACACTTTATCTATTGCCTGGCATCCCCTTTTGTCACTGCGACAATTTTTGCCACAACGATAACAGCCCGTGGGGCTTGAGCCCCCGAAACTGCCCTTCCTGTAGCTCGAGACAGCGTTCACACCATGGCTCGAAGAGTGAGAGCCGCCCCTTAGTACTGCACTACACTGGTTAGCGCTCTCTGATGCTCTGCAAATATCTATGGCGTTTTCAAGGGTGAGTTTCTTGTTTTCCAGCATGCGTTTCAGAGCCACTTCGTCTCGTGTCCCAACGACAATTCTGTCACGCAGCTGATGGTTTATGCACTGGTCGCAAAAGTCACAGAAATTGGCGATTTCCTTTACAGCACATAAAAAGTCGTCAAAACCTTCTTGCGTTTCTTGCACGCGGGAGTAGAAGTCTCTTCTATCCATGATGATGTTGCGCTGGCTTCGCAGGTACTCACACATTGCATCGAGGATGGTTCTTAACTCCGCGTCTCTCGGTAAGCTTATCCCGTAGCGAAGTGTACGGGTCCACTCGTCGTCTAGGACAGCAGCGAGTGCCGCCCTCTGCTCAGCCAGGGAGAGACAGTCTATCCTGGCGAGGGTTACGTATCCTTCAAACTTATGGCGCCACGTGTCGAACTCACGTAAAGATGCTGACGCCGTTAAGTGAGGAATGATGGTGGCGGACGTCGGGAACCTCGCGCCCTGGGTAGACGTGCTGCGGGCTGTGGTTTCGCCTTCATTGCTCGCCGTGGTGCGACTGGGAGCTTGTGTCCCCACTCTCTCCAGCAGCTGGGTTAAACGCTCCTCGCGAGCCTGACTCTGCTCCGACTGTCGCGCTAGCAGAGCCTGACTCTGCTCCGACTGTCGCGCTAGCAGGGCAGCCAGCGCCTCCAACTGCTTCTCCATTCTGCGCCGTACCCACTGCAGCCTTGTCCTGATCCTACTCACTGCGCCATGTTCGACTCTTGACCAGCAGGGGCACAGGAAACGCAGGTAACAGTGCAGGTGTTTATTCACAGAAGGTGTGAACAGAAGGCTGGAGGTAGGTGATCTCTCGGCGCCAGGCCGCGCACTTCAACTTAACACTTATGACTGAAGCCTAGCTCGTTCACTCATACACGTATTCATGCCTCACACAAGTCTCGCTCATTCACTCGTTCACACAACTAACCACACAATAATGTAGAAATGTTGTCAATCTGTCACTAGAAGCATAAATACACCATCAAAACAAGCGTCATTTCAACTAGAGCCTTTTGAATGTAGTGGAAATGCAGTGCGGAAGTGTTTCATAATACAGTCCTCTTTTAGTAATGGTGTGCCTCAAGGGTTAGTGCTGGAACCCACACTCTTCATGGTGTTGTGTGTTAAGAAAGCGGTCTTCTATGAGGCAAATTTGCAGATGATACAGAATGAAGCGGTGAGGTAGTTTGCGCTGGACACTGTAGCCAAACTCAGGAGGACCGTGACAAACTAATACACTGAGTAAGAAATGGCGTGCGTCCAGATAAATTTTAAGTTTTACATATTTGTGGGAAAAAAAAAAAAACTATTATCAAATTGTAAATAGGGGAACGTTAACGTGATGATCTTAGACACGCAAAAAAAAAAAAAAAATAAAAATAAAAAAATAAATAAAAATAAATAAATAAAAATAAAATAAATAAATGAAATAAATAGGTAAATAAATAAAATCAATGAATAGATAAACAAATAAAATACAAATAAATGAATAAAAATAAGCAAATAAGAATCAATCAATACAAGACCTCTGTGTGATCAATGGCAGTAATCCTGGGACGAGTGGCGAGTGTACACTAGCAAGCAGGCAGACGAGCAAGAAGGTTCATTTCGAGAATTACTGATGACACATTTCGAGAAATAACAACACGCGCGAGGCCAAGCTCAGCCTTACTACCTCACTGCTACACACCATGGCTGCTGGCTAATGGCTCTGTAGACCTTACGTTCAATCTTTCCTGCTCTTAGACGTGAATGCAGTACAGTATTGGTTCTATAACAAAAGTTTCAGACGAAGATTTTCTTACAACTAATGGAATGAGAGTGTTGGGCTCAGGAGCCTTGCAGACACAAATATAGTTTTGGTCACTGAATTGCATAATGAATGACATTTGCTGGAAAGAGCAGCAACAGCCCCGACGTTGCTTAATTTATCGTACGAGGAAATGTTAAAACCATTTGACGGAGCTCCCTCTCTTCATACATGGTGGATTAGATGAGGCCAATGGAAGTTTCCAGAAGTCCAAGTCCAGAAAAGCCAAATATTTCCAGCAAACAGGTTCGTATGGACTAATATATATATATATATATATATATATATATATATATATATATATATATATATATATATATATATATATATATATATATATATATATATATATATATATATATATATATATATATATATATATATATATATATATATATATATATATATATATATTTTTTTTTTTTTTTTTTTTCTTTCCTTTCCTTATCTTTTAGATGAAATTTGGAGCGACATTTGATTGTTTCAGCATTGTTCGCCAAACAGGCAGAGACGCCAGCAGTGCTTCACCGCGCGTTGCCCGGCAAAGTAATCCCCCCCTGAGGACACGCGAGCACGGTAACACTGTCGCTGGGCGGTGCTGCCGCCGATGATTGGCACAAGTATTCATGTTTTGTTTTCAAATGTGAGGCGTGTTTACTTCGTATTCCGAAAGAAAATCTTAGGTATTTGTGAGCTGCCTGGCTATCAAGGCGCGTGTCATCCTGCACTGTGCAAGTAAATAAAGGTCTTGCTAAGACTGTAAGGCACTGTCTCACGACCACTTGTCCGTCCATGTGTGTCTGTGTGTGTGTGTGTGTGTGTGTGTGTGTGTGTGTGTGCGTGTGCGTGCGTGTGTGTGTGTGTGTGTGTGTGTGTGTGTGTGTGTGTGTGTGTTGTTCCGTGGTTCCCCTCCTCTGCATCAGTCAGACGGGCGTGCTCGTCACGGAGCGAGTCATTGTCAGCTTCTACAGTCAGATAAAAATATCCGAAATAAAACTTAAAATAAGCCTTAATATAAAAAAAAAGATAAATAAATAAAATAAATGAATAAATATGATAAATAAATAAAAAAAAAATTACACGTTACATTATATTTGTGGTTTTATAACAGTCACAGACTCGTTCTCGTCTTCGTTTCAGAAGCCAAACTTTAGTTCCTGCAAGGACACAGTGAACCATCCTCGGTGAGCGTCTCAGAGGGATCCATTACTGGCGCACAGGAAGACACCGCAGCGATGACACGTGCCGCAGAGGAAAGGTTCTGCTTCACGACCAGTCATCCATGAACGCACCCCTGCCTGTACTACCTTTGTTTATTTCTTTAAGCTAATTTTATTCGTCTTTAACCAACAAGACACATGATGAAGTGAAGAGAAGCGACTGCCTGCCTGAGAGTCGAGGCTGTGTCTACCCACAGTGGAGGCAGATTAGCGACAAGCCGCTGCGTGTGTATGACGGGGAAAGTTCAAGAAATCGTCGATATTCAGTGAGAAAAAAAAAAAAAAACACCAAAGGTATTAGCGTGACGGTGCCTTTATAGCACGTTATAAAACAGAGGGGAATAATTGCGTCAGCCAATCAACGCCCGGCAGCAGTGTTACCATGTGCACTTTGATAAACTTAAGCCCGTGTTTTGAAACGCTTTGCTTTCTCGTCACAACTATCTACAAAGCCCACAGAGACGATTGGTCGGGTTCTCAAGAGTGTTTACCCAGTTAATAATACGGAAATCTTCATAATTCCTCACTAGAGTCGTAAAAACACCCTTAAAAACAAGTGTAATTTCACCTGGAGCCTTTTGAATGAAGTGAAAGTGGGGTGTGTAAGTCTCTCATAAAAAGGCCTTCACCGTGATGTAGCACAGTGGTGGTGTAGCATCGCACCTTTCCATAATTCCTTGCTGTACAGTTCCATGTTTCTTCCCGCCTTGGTGTTGCTGAAGAGAGGAGAGAGAGGGTGGGGAGTGAGCCTTATTTTGTTTCTATTCTCTCCTCTCACACGCAAGCTATTCGTAAAAGTGGGCAGAGCAGCAGGCACCCGCGTTACAGCCCCGCACGCCTCCTTTTATCTGTTCTCGTGTAATCTCGTGTAATCTCACTTACTCTCTCCCTCTCACTCTCACTCTCACTCCCCACTCTCACTGATTCCTTCATCACCATACGTAGATTTTCTTTTTTCTTCTCGTATTCACTTCCCTCATCCACCTTCATTGCGTGCTCTCCTTTACCTTGGTTTCCCCCCCCCTCTCTCTCTCTCTCTCTCTCTCTCTCTCTCTCATTTGCTTCTTAACCTCATTTCTCTTCTCCTCATTACATATTCTCCTTTCCACTCCTTATTCTTCTTCCTCCTCCTCTTCTTCCTAATTCTCCACCATCTCCTCCTTTTTTCTTTTTTCTCCTCCTCCTCCTCCTCCTCCTCCTCCTCCTCCTTCAGCAGGCAGTAGGACAGGTGGTTGAGACAGCTCCTGCTCCTCCTACTTAGCCTCCTCCTCCTCCTCCTCCTCCTACGCATTCTGCCTCTCTGTAGCACAAAAGGAAGAGGCGAGGTCTTCCTAAGGCAAATTCGATTATCGGACGGGGAGAAGAGGAAGAGGAGGTGGAGGAGGAGGGAGGTCAGAGGGAGGGAGAAAATATGAAAAGAGGGAGAACGAGGGAGACAGGTGAGGAAAGGAAGAATGGAGGAGAGGGAGGGAGGAGGGAAGGGAGGATATAGGAGGAGGAAGGGGAAGAAATGGAGGGGAAAGAGGAAGGGATGGAATGGAAAAAGGCAGGAAGACAAGACAGGGAAGGAGAGAGAGAGAGAGAGAGAGAGAGAGAGAGAGAGAGAGAGAGAGAGAGAGAGAGAGAGAGAGAGAGAGAGAGAGAGAGAGAGAGAGAGAGAGAGAGAGAGAGAGAGAGTAAATGTGTATATTTCACTCCCATATACAAATTTTCTCACACTTATTACTCTCTCCCTTTTTCTTCCCTTCCTTCCTCCCTCCTTCCTTTCTCCTCCCTTCCCTCCCATCACGTGACCACACCCCTGCAAACCTGCCGTATATAAAACCTTATTACCGTATTACTGAAGGAGAGAGGGAGGGAGGGAGGGCGCGAGGGAGAGTGATAGAGGCACGGAGCGGGGGCAGGGGAGGAGAGGGGTCAGGAAGAGGGGAGTGAGGGGAATGAAGGAAGGAGGGAAAGGAAACTGCGTGGAAATTATGGATGAAGGACGCTGGGAGAGAAAAGTTATTATTATTATTACCATTATGTAGCCGCTGCTTTTATTTCTGCTACTCCTCCTCCTCCTCCTCCTCCTCCTCCTCCTCCTCCTCCTCCTCCTCCTCCTCCTCCTCCTGCTGCTGCTGCTGCTTCTACTTCACTTGTTCTTTGATGTGCACAACGTAACGCTACTTAACTGCTACTACTACCACCACCACCACCACTACTACTACTACTACTACTACTACTACTGCTACTACGGTACTATTTAACACTGTCACTATTACTATACTTCTTGTACGATATCACTACCACCACCACCACCACCACCACCACCAACAACAACAACAACAACAGCAACAACTTCTACCACAATCACCGCCACCACCACCACAACCATTATTTACAGTAGCGGCCTGTCCCTAACACGAGTGAGGCAGTGAGAGAGAGAGGGAGAAAGAGAGAAAGAGAGAAAGAGAGAGGGGACGAGGTTGGTGTTCTCTACTCTGCTCTACTCTCTTCTCCCTCCAGCCATTTCAATCTTGCTCTCTTTCTGTGTCCTGCTCTCCCTGGAAATCCGTTAGGCCTGAGAGTCTAGGCTTCTCACACTCTACCTTTGGGACCCGTGGCAGTGGTGGTGGTGGTGGTGGTGGTGGTTGGGGGAGCCTTCGGGTGTTTGACTGATTTTCTCCTCTAGGTTTGTGTTGGGGAAACGAGGAGGGGCGATAAGCAGGTGGTGGGGGAGTGGGGTGAAGGTGTTTGGTGGGTGCAGTGTTTGAGTAGTGGTGGTGGTGGTGGTGGTGGTGGTGGTAGTGGATTCTTGTGCGTGTTGCGTGTCTAAAATGATGATATGAGTGTATTTATCTATTTGTCATTTTATTTTCTTAATGGCAGGAGTTTGGGGAGTGAGGTGAAGCTTGGTGGTGGTGGTGGTGGTGGTGTGTGGTGGTGTGTGGAGCGTCTTAGTCCTATTGTAGTGGATTTTTGTAAGTGTGCAAGTCTAAAACGATAATCTTCTAGTGTATCTGGCGTTTTTTTTCCTTCCGAGTCCTAACGTGAAATATTTGGTGGGTGTTGTGTGGAGCGTCTTAACTTTGTACCTGTGGTGAATTTATGTGGATACTGTGTAAGTTTGAAATCCACTAAGAATCCACTCGGCGCTTTCTTTTCTCTCTTTTTTTTTTCCTAAGATGGCATTCCCATTATAGTTTTTTTTTCAGTGCTCGCGTGGATTTTTTTGGAGGGTGTTGTGAGACTGTATAAGCCAAAAACGATTAGATGTGCACTGTGGTCTCGTTTCTTTGGGGGAGATGGCATCCTTGAAAACAAACTTTGGTGATTCTGAGGATTTTGTTTTGATGTAACGGCTGTTGTTTTCAATTTTCCCATTGCTGTAGTGGAATTTATTTACGAGTGCTGTGTGATTCAAAAAACGATTATCTGAGGGGATGCCTTGGCCTTGCTTTGCGTGATGGCATCTTTAGACAACGCTGACGTAGTTTTTATGACCCTTGTTTTAAAGTAAAGGAAGGTTTTGAATGTTATTGTTTTTTTTTTTTTTGTCCTGTTGCGGTAGATTTGTAGCTATTATGAAACCCAAGTCCAGTATTCAGAAACGCTTTGCTCTCTCACCACAAATATTTTCAAAGGTAACAGAGATGATTATCCTGTTTCTCAAGAGTTTTCTCCCGTTTGCAATGTAGAAATCTTGTTAATCGGTCACTAGAACTAAAACAACACCCACATAAACCTTTATAACTTCAAACAGAGCCTTTCGAAAGTAGTGAAGGGCTTTCTCAGTTCCGCGGTGGTAGATTTTTTGTTCTGAATATTCTGTTAAGCCTAAAAGTACTAACCGGAGGCATATCTTGGCCTTGTTTCTGGAGATGACATCCTTGGGGTAAAATTAACGTGGCACAGCTGGCCTTGGCTTGGCTGTGTTGCGGTTCTCTCAGTCCTGCGGTGGTGGTGGACTTCTGTGGCTGTTGTGTAATCCTAAAACTATTGTCTGGAGGCGTATCCTAGTCTTGTCTCCGGAGATGACAGACTTGAGACGGAAGTAGAGTGACAAAGCTGGCCTTGGCTTGACTGTGTTGTGGTTTTCTCAGTTCTGTAACGAGGGATGACTTGTGGGTATTCAGTAATGCTAACAACGACTATTTCCATGATTTTTTAAGCTTGTTTTGAATGGGAACATTTTTGAATTCTTAATCCAGTAGTAGTGGATGACTGATGGATATACAGTATTCCTAAAAAAACGGTTATTTACATGATATTTCGAGGTTGTTTTGAGCGAACGCATCTCTGAATTATTAGTCCTGTAACAGTTGATTCTTTGTGGATAGTCAATAACCCTGAACACGCATACATACATGATATTTTAGACTTGTTTTAGACGAAGGCGTCCTTGAAGCAAACTTAAGTGAATGATATTTTAAGCATGTTTTGGACGAAAAGACATCTTAGAGTTGTTATTCCTGTAATGGTGAATGACTTGGCTATCTAGTAATCCTAAAAACAAATATTTACATGGCTTTCTAGGCTTATTTTAGATGAAAGCACCCTTGAAATAAACTTAAGTGAATTTGCTGGTTAAGACACGACGGCTTCAAATCAGTTGGTTGTCACTAATGTCACTGAGCATCAAACATATCATCATCCTCGAGAACCAGAAATGTTGAGGATTGCTTGGCTGAGACAGAGCATAACAGACGGAGATTGAGCAGTGTACGCGCCTCACCGGTGTACTGCATTAATGGCATTGAGTTACCGCCATCTAACCAGCCTTGAATGGCCCTCTGTTGTTAATTAGCTGCGGTATAAACCCTCGTTACCATCCGGGCCTCGTGTGGTCTGTCATTATATCCTTCCCGTAGCGAGCGAGCGTTCAGTCCCCCCACTAAGACATGATAGCGGCGGCCGCCTCTGTGTGTGTGTGTGTGTGTGTGTGTGTGTGTGTGTGTGTGTGGTTCCCGCCTACCTGTCACTTGGCTCATCCGCTTATAGTGTGAGAAGAAGGGGTGTTGTTGTTGTTTTTGTTGTTGTTGTTGTTGTTGTTGTTGTTACTTCTGTTACTACTACTACTACTACTACTACTATCACTACTCTTACCACTACATTAACAACACAACAACAAAACAACAAAACTACTACTACTACTACTACTACTACTACTACAAAAACAGTATGTGCAATACAGTACAAATCAGAGTAAGAGCATTGATGAATAAACTATACTACTACTACTACTACTACTACTACTACTACTGTTCTCTCTCTCTCTCTCTCTCTCTCTCTCTCTCTCTCTCTCTCTCTCTCTCTCTCTCTCTCTCTCTCTCTCTCTCTCTCTCTCTCTCTCTCTCTCTGTGCGTCTCCCCACCTCCGTACCTACCTGGCCGTGTCGCATTCATTAGGGGGCTTACAAAGGTTAATCAAGATAGGAAATTACTCTCAATAGGAAGCCTTAGAAAGGACCGCAGCGGAATAGGAAGGGAAGAGGAAGGGACGGATGCGGCGGTTCTAATAATAATAATAATAATAATAATAATAATAATAATAATAATAATAATAATAATAATGAGAAAGGCGGATAATACGTAATTCTTTTTTCTAGTCTTGCAGGTAAGTACGCCCACCTTCTCTTCTTCTTCTTCCTCCTCCTCCTCCTCGTCCTTATCAGTCCATTACCTTTCACGCAACACACACGCAACACTGGGACGTCTATGTTGAAAGAAAAAAATATATATATTCAAGTTTGATAAAGAAATTCAAAACGAGATAAAAAAAAAAAAAAGGAAATAAGTTCTTAGAGTGACAGATGAGTGGAATAGATTCAGTAACCAGGTTGTTAGCGCTGAGTCAATGGGGAGCTTTGAAATACTAGATGAATAGGGATGATAGGTGGGTATACGTATATGTCTTCTGTTATACAAGGACTGCCACGTGTAGGCCTTTTTTTTTTTTTTATTGTAACTTCGATTATGTTCTTATGATTCCGCAATTTGAATCGGTTGTTACTTTTAGTTTTCCGTAAAGAGAGGGAGAGATAGAGTAAAAAAGGGCACAATATTATTAGCCTCTGCTTTTAATGCATTTTTTTTTCCATCTATTTAGTAAAAGTGTCCCAATTCTGTGCTGTTTGAATTTTTCTTATAGTACGAGATTCTTGTATTACAGTTTATACCCTGTCAATAAATAAACACTGTATTTTAAACCCCTCTATTTGTCACAAGGCGGTGAAGCCAACAACCATCAGATCATCACGCCATTACCACCACAGCGACTCTCCGTTCGTGATGCAGTTTGTGATGCGCCCAACACAGTACCGTGCAGCAGCTGTGTGGTGATGGGGCCGGAACAGGACGTGAGTCAGTGTGTGGCGGATGAAAGATGCAGTCACTAGATACGAGATGCATTGCCGCGGGTTCGAATCCTGTCTATGTTTAAATATTCAGGTGTTTTAACGTGTGTGTGTGTGTGTGTGTGTGTGTTTCACGTACAGCTTAATTTAATAACAATTTTTGCCATTTACTTTCTTTTTTGTTCATAAATTTGTGATCAGCATCTATCCGTCTATCTATCTATCTATGTGTGTGTGTGTGTGTGTGTGTGTGTCGCCTATACGCCACCGACTCTCACCACCAGTAAACAAAACACCAAATATTCTTACAGTGAAAAAAAAAAAAAAATATATATATGAGGAGTGTCCCGCTAATTACATATGATGCGAGGCAGGAAGGCGGGCACGCGATCCTTCCCTGTGTAGCGGCCGCCATTACACGACAGGGATGGAAAGGAATGACCACACTGAGCCACGTGAAAGTGTGCCTCAGTCTTCACACAATGTTTACGTAAAAGAATGCAATTATTTTTTTTATACAGTGAACATAAAAAAAAAAGTTTGTTAGGTATACGTATCTGTTACATACCAAAAGACAATACTATTTCTGCTACAGCTATTACTACTGATATTACTACTACTACTACTACTACTACAAACATTAACGTTAATAATAATAATAATAATAAAAATAATAATAATAACACTAAAAATAGCAATAATCACTTTACATAATTAGTCGCTTAAAGATGTGTTTTTATAATTCTCTCTCTCTCTCTCTCTCTCTCTCTCTCTCTCTCTCTCTCTCTCTCTCTCTCTCTCTCTCTCTCTCTCTCTCCTGCACAAACAGCTGTCTCCTCTCGGCCCCACCTCCATTGTACCTGCCTGATAGATAGTCAATAGATAAAGGTAGTGGTGATGAATAATTAATTAGAGAGGCGCTATTGTCTATCAGCCTTCCTATCTATCAAGCTTCTTCCGCTAACTTTTCCCCCAAGAGCGTTTTTCTTCTTTTTCCATCATCAACTTCTTATCAACGGTAACACAAAGTTGGTAATGGTAACTTTTTACGTATTCAGAGGGATTCAGATGGATTTGGTGAAGGCTAGGTGTTTCAGAGAGAGAGAGAGAGAGAGAGAGAGAGAGAGAGAGAGAGAGAGAGAGAGAGAGAGTGTGTGTGTGTGTGTGTGTGTGTGTGTGTGTGTGTGTGTGTGTGTGGGCGCGAGTGTGATGGTGATGGTGGTGGAAACAAACTACTACTACTACTACTACTACTACTACTACTACTACTACTACTACTACTAACAAACTACTGCTACTACTACTACTACTACTACTACTACTACTACTACTACTACTACTACTACTACTACTAACACTATTCCTCCTCCTCCTCCTCCTCCTTTTCTTATCTTTCTTCCTCCTCCTTCTCCTTCTCCTCCTCCTCCTCCTTCTCCTCTTCTCCTCCTCCTCCTCCTCCTCCTTCTCCTCCTCCTACCACTACCACTACTACTACTGGTACTTCTTCTACCACCATCACAACTTCAAACAACAACCAATACACACACACACACACACACACACACACACACACACACACACCTTCTCAAGACACAAGCCGCCGTATTATTGACACCACACAAAAGAATCCAGAACACAAAAGAAATCCCTCCCTCGTCCCGAATTGTTGTGTTGTAATTAATGTAAGAAACAGAAAGGAGAGAGAGAGAGAGAGAGAGGAGAAAGAGACACCCCTTGCTGGCTGGCTGATGGCGTGCTTTGGTATACACCCTTGCCTTAACTTAAGTGCACCTCAGATTCGATCCCCGCTTTAATGTTGTTGCCTGTGAAGCGAAGTGAAGTGAAGTGAAGTGGGGTGTATTTTCTCAGCGCCACTACAAAGAGAGGATCATATATAGGAAGCAATTAGTGGCGTCATCAAGCAGGTGCATAATAAAGGTGATGGGTGGGAGTACAGGAGGGCTGTGGAAGTGATGGGTCGAGTAGTACGAGAGGAAAGGTGGTGTGTAAAAGTGATGGGGAGTCTTATAAGTGATGGGTGGGGATACACAAAGAAAGCGAGCACAGATGGGTAGTAAATAACAAATGAGTCGTATAAGCGATGGGTGAAAATACAAGAAGCAAGGCGTATGTACAAGATCAACTTTTGAGAATCTTCTGTAATTTACTTTTTTAAGCGGTATTATTGATCCCTCACCGCCATCTCCCTCTCTTTCTCTCTCCCACACACCGTTGTCCCCATAGCCAGACTCCTTGCTACGACAAAAAAAAAAAAAAAAGATAAATAAAGGCGTAAATACAAAGAGGCCACCGATATGAGTGATGATGAAACGAGTCTGAGTAGATGTAACGCTAACCAATGAGACAATCACAGTCTTTCTATAACTTTCGCCTACAAAGCCACACCACACCACTTCCACCACACTTCAATACTCTCCCACGCCCCGGACTCCACAGGTGATGTTAATTAGGGTGAGTGTACGAGTGAGTTCATTACTGTTGTTACTACTGCTAGTACTAATACTGCTGCTACTCCTACTACTGCTACTGCTACGTAACTGTCTTGCCTGTACTGTAACAACTGAGTACTCACTATGCCTATTTCGTTAACGTATACAAAATTAAGACTTTTAACTTTGACTTTGATTACTACTACTACTAAGACTACTACTACTACTTCTCTACTACTACTGGTACTACTACTACTACTACAACTACTACTTCAACCACTACTACTACTACTACCACTACTAGACAAATGTACACACACCTCTATACCCTCACGAAACACTGATTTCCTCATCCCACACACACACACACACACACACACACACACACACATTAAAACAGTACAAAGCGTATTATATAGATGATGCAAGCCGATGATGAAAAAAAAAAAAACGATGACAACAAAGATATCATGACAAGTGTACAAATAAATAAACAAATAAATGAATGAATGAATGGATAGATAAAAAATACTTAAATAAATATATAATGGATTAATGATAGAGGACAATACAAAATGAGGTTGTGAAAAGAATGTAAATATATATAGATCATGACTGGATTAAAAAAGGCTAATAAGAAATAAAGATATAAATGCAGATAATCCATAAAAGACGATAAAAGATAGCCACACGAAGATAAGCGTACAGAAATAGATAATAATGAATAAACAGAATAAATAAACGTATAAATAAATCAATATTTGGCGTTAATGAATATGTAATGCTGAAGGATACTGATGGTAAATAAAAAGAAAGATAAGCAAAAATGAAAAAAAAGAAAGAAAGAAACATTCGATAGGAAATACGTAAATTAATAAAGAAATGAATGAATGAATGAATAAATGAATGAGAGAGTAAAAATTAACAGATATAAAGAAATAAATGTTAGAATGAAAAAAAATAAAATAAATGCGGGGCTAAAAATAAGATAGAATAAAAATAATAAAAAAAAAGAAATAAGAACAGATGGATGAAATAAATGTATATAATAATGATAATAATAATAATAATAATAATAACAATAATAAAAATAATAATAATAATGATAATAATAATAATAATAATAATAAAAATCAATATTCGATGACAGTAAACCAAAAATGCAATGGTGAAGCAAAAATCAATGTTAATAATTAGCAGAACGTTGTCGTGTGGATGGCAGTTTCCTGACTCCACTCAACCAGGCTGGCGTGAAATGAGTTATGAGGTATACATGATTGAAAAAAAAAAAAAAAAAAAGTCGTAACAATAAAAGTAGGAATAAAGTTAACAACCTCAATGTGACGAAGCAAAGAATAGTAATGATATTTCACTCATTTTAATTACTCAGTGGCTCTCTCTCTCTCTCTCTCTCTGTGTGTGTGTGTGTGTGTGTGTGTGTGTGTGTGTGTGTGTGTGTGTGTGTGTGTGTGTGTGTGTGTGTGTTTATTAATGTTGTACTGATTCCAGGATTTATCCAGTGAATTTTTTTTTTAAATAATTAATGTATGGTAATTTTGTATTGATGTGGTCGCTGAATTATGTATGTATGTATGTATGTATGTATGTATGTATGTATGTATGTATGCATTTACTCACTGTTCTATCGATGTATCTATTAATTAATCAATCGACAATCCGCATCTGCATCCGCAGTTCTGATAAGTTAAACATCCGCATCCGCATATGTGATGAAAAAAATATCCGCATCCGCAGTTCTGATAAGTTAAACATCCGCATCCGCATGTGATGAAATAAATATCCGCATCCGCATCCGCAGTTCTGATAAGTTAAACATACGCATCCGCATGTGATGTAATAAATATCCGCATCCACATCTGCACCACACATACAGAGGATGTTGCGGATACATTTCATACGTTAGACTGAGTACAGAGCTTGCAAAGTTGAAGAAAAATAATAAATGCATGTTTACTTAAACATCTACTAAAATTACACCTCTTATTAACTTCATTTTAAATTTACACAACCTAATACGTCAACAGCCTTGCGGAAAGGCAGAAAGAGGGAGAAAATTTTACATAGTGACTGTATCTATCATGTAAGTATTTAAAAATATGTATGCATGCGCTGTGTGATAGTAGAGAGAGAAAGAGAGAGAGAGAGAGAGAGAGAGAGAGAGAGAGAGAGAGAGAGAGAGAGAGAGAGAGAGAGAGAGAGAGAGATTGTTAATGTATGTGTGCGTGTGCGTGTGCGTGTGTGTGTGTGTGTGTATGTAAACAATATTATACATGCATTATGCATGTCTGTGTACGTAGACCCTACTCCTTCTCAAAGTTCACAAGAAAGAGTTCATTGCTTCATCCTTAACAAAAAGTGGGAAATTAAATCTCAGAGTTTTTACCTGATAACAGATGTGTGTTCCTTGCATAAAGGAAACACAGTGTGGGTATGTTTTATGTTCATAGGAGCGGTGGGAAGACAACAATATCTAACTTTAAAAATATTTCACTAGTAAACGAAGTTTTAGAAAGAAAGAAGATTACACTTTACTGAGTATTATACACTTTCTATATACAGATTTTACTTCAACATTTAATGATTCAAAATTCTGAAAATTTCAGAAAAATCTTAATTGCATAATTTTTGTATTTTTTCTAGGTTCGGACCTTAACAAAAAGTGAGAAAATTTCCAATCATTAAATTTCTAACTGATAATGGATGTATGTTCTTTGTTAAACGAGACACTGTTTTGTGTTCATAGAAGCGGTGGGAAAACAATGATATTTAATTTTAAAAATATTTCACTTCTGAACAAAGTATAGAAAGAAAGAAAACTACACTTTGTTGAGTAATATCAACTATCTATATATACATTTTACTACCACTTTTCATGATTCAACATTATGTTGTTTTGATAGAAATTTCGTAACCGCAACATTTGTTGTATTTTTTTTTTTTTTCCAAAAAGAGAGAGAAAAAAATTTCAATCTTAAAATTTTTAACTCGGGTGTATTATTCCTTGCTTAAAGGAGACATTGTGGGCATATTTTGGTTCCTGTATACATATTATACTTCTACATTTAATGATGAAAATTCTATAGTTTTAAGAGAAAAATTGTAATATAAAAATTTGTTGCTTTTTTTCACGTTGGATAAAGTGTGTTTTTTTTGTTTTGTTTTTTTCTTAATTTCTTTTAAAAAATGGAACATGGTTATTACCTACGCACCACTCCTAAGAATTCGAAAGAATATTTTACAGATATACAATGGTTCTTCTTTATGTAAGGTGCATATCCCTATTATAAGATAGAAGTTTTAAGATTGAAAATATTTTTACTTAACAAAAATGATTAAAAAAAAATATTTGCGGTTAAAAATTTTCCTTTAAGATTACACATAATTACATCACGAAAAGGAAAAGAATATATATATATATATATATATATATATATATATATATATATATATATATATATATATATATATATATATATATATATATATATATATATATATATATATATATATATATATATATATATATATATATATATATATATATATATATATATATATATATATATATATATATATATATATATATATATATATATATATATATATATATATATATATATATATATATATATATATATATATATATCACTCGATAAAGTGTGTTTTTTTAGTATCTTAATTTCTTTTAAAAGTGAAATATCATTATCATCTAAGTACTACTCCTAAGAATTCGAAAAAAATATATTTTACAATATACAGTGGTCCTTCTTTACGTTAGGAACATATCTCTATATGTCTGTCTATATGTCTGTCTTTCTGTCTGTCTGTTTGTTGGTCTGCCTGTCAATCGATCAATCATTTTACCTACCTACCCACCTACCCACTATCAACCAATAAACAATCTATCTACCCTACACACACCTAGACACACAAAAAAAAAACAAAAAAAACTGGTGTACGGTGCAGCTAATCACCGGAGGCTCACCTGTGCCGTAAGTTGTACCTTTCCCGCCCCTAAAAGTAAGCTCCATAATTCATTCCCTCGGCCAGCCTTGCTTTACGGGTCAGAAGCTTTAGAGTTGTGCCAAACTTACACCGGGTAAACTTAGGCTGGCGGGCGCTTAAAGAGGAACGCGGAGAATAATGTTTGGGATGACGGGGAGGTGAACAACAACAACTAAAAAAGGTGAAGGGAGGAAAGGAAAGTGTGAGAAGAAAAAAAAAAAAAAAATGCAGGTCTTATAAATTAGCAGGAAGCAAAGTACGTTGGATAATGTTATACAATGAGAACAAGGAGTTAATTGGTTAGTTTATTAAGTTTACTGGTTAGCTACCTAGTCAGAGTCAGTTACTTGGTTAGTTTATTAGTTAGTCAGTTATTCAGTTAAAAAGTTCATTAATTAGTTAGTTACTTAATTAGTCAGCTAATTAATCAGCCAGCCAGCCAGACAGCAAACAGCCAAGTAGCCATCCATCCATCCAGCCAGCCAGTCAGTCAGCAAGCCAACCAGCCAGTCAATCACTCATCCAGCCAGCCACCAGATAGTCAGCCAACCAGCCAGTCAGTCAACCAGTCAGCCAGCCAGCCAGCCAGCCAGCCATCCATCCAGCCAACTAGCCAGCCAGCCAGCCACTCAGCCAGCCTACGTGAGCAGCTTAGGTAATGCGCCGGACTGTCAGTCGGCGGCGAGTCAGATTAAGGGAACGGTAACTTCGTGACGGTAGCAGCATCCCAGCGGGGGATTAATTGATTGATTGATTAAATACCCCCGCAGCGATGGGTCATAATTACGGTGCCGTCACGAGTTGGGTGGAAATATGATGTAACCTATGGAAAGTTTTATGAATGGTATTAATCCCGGTGTTATTTCAGTTAGTTTAGTTTGTTACCTAGCTAGCATGTTCTCAAGTCATATACCTTATACATATAAAACAACACCAACAACAATAACAACAATAACAGTAATAATAATAAAGAAAAAAAAAACAGTAGTAGTAGCAGCAGCATCAGCAGCAGCAACAGTAGTATTAGTAGTAGTAGTAGTAGTAGTAGTAGTAAAGTCTATAAGTATACAAAGCATTACTACCTATCATGGGAAAAAAAAGACATGGAAGTAAAAAAGCTCCTCCTTGCCCATCCATTCCCTCAGCACACCGCAGACACGCTGGATACAAAAGAAAGGAAAACACTACACGCGCTTGTTATATTTTGTGATGGGAAGTTTTACTAGTGCGATGAAGAAGGTTTTTCGATATAGACCGTACACTGTAGTAATAGTAACAGTAGTAGTAGTAGTAGTAGTAATAGTAATGGTAGTAGTAGTAGTTAGTGTTATTGCTGTTGTATCCTCACGCTGCCACCAATGCATGCGTCAGCCAGCGCCACCACCACACAACCACATGGCTCTTCAGCGTTGAGTGGCTTTATTGCTGTTTTACCGATGATTGTTACTCCACAGTTTGGCTGAAAATAGACTGAGGAGGTATTACGTGGCGGCAAGGAGGCTGTGTGGCGGCAGTGCTGTGATGCATTCAGTGATCTATTTATACTATCTTTATTTCTTACGATAGCCTTGAATACCGTAACTACCGCTACCAGTGATGAGACAGGAAACTGAAGGAGACAAAAGCGAAACTAGTAGGAAGTAAACTCGCCTCATAACATCTCTCTCTCTCTTTGCCTTTTAATGTTTACACAATAAAAAAAAAAGTAACAGCTACATGCATATACAAAAACATCAAAAAAAAAAAAAGAAGAAGAAGAAAAAAAAAACGCAGATTAGTGAATATACAGCAACAGCCAATCAGCACTCGGCTTACAAACTCGCATAGGCTCATAGGTGACTCTTCTTATCCTGCAAGGAATGTATCACAGCATACATCTCGTGGCGGGGAGCTGTGAACTGCCGGCAGTGACGCGACACACCACAAGTTCTGCGGCAAGGGTTAAAGGATCACGATGCTTCACGACACCTGATCCCGCGGCGTCAAGTTTCCTAATGGATTTTTAGAAGCAAGAGATGTTGACGTGTTCTGGCGCGAGGTGGACAACAGAAGCCCTATGAGGCACGCTGTTGGGGTGGCAGGGAATCAGTGGGTGACTTCTGATGGCTTGTTAATTTTATTGTCATCTTAATTAGTTGTTGCAATCTTATTTCCTTGATATGTTCGCCTGTATCTGTTGATTTGATTTGATTTTTACGGTTTTATTATCTGATCTCATGTTTTGTAATAATAATTCTGGTGTTATTTCAATTGGTTTAAGTGTTCTAATTTCGCTGTCATGTTCTCAAGTCATATCTTCCTGATCTCTAGGTGAAATGAGATTATTATTGTTGTTGTTGTCGTCATGTTCTCAAATCATACCTTCTTGATCTCTAGGCGAAATGAGATTATTATTGTTGTTGTTGCTGTTGTTGTTGTTGTTGTTGTTGCTATCGTCATTATTTAATTTATTTACGTATTTTCTTTCTTTCTTTTTTTTTTTTTTTTTCAATTCAGGATGAGTGTCTTTACTGTTGAGAGTCGCGGCTCACCCAAGGCCACGGACACGGACAAAGCCACAAGTGCGCTGCCCTGTAATGACTCTCCGTTATTTCCAGGAACTACAAACATTTCCCCACTGGATGATTAAGCGTACCGGGAAATCTCTGGCTGAGTCTTCAGTTAAATGACGGACTGACAGCTCGCTGGCCTCCACCTGTGAGTCTCATGCTCTCCTCCCTCACTCCTGCACTGCTGAGATGTGGATGAAAATGGTGGTTGGGAATAAGTAAATATGCTTCACTGAGGAACTGCCCGGTGTAGGACTGATGGCTTCTTGCAGTTTCCCTTATTTTCTTATGTCTCTATGTTGTAACCTTAAACTTAATGTACGTTTTCTTCTATATTTTTAATGCGTCAGGTGCATCGATCTCCGGCCAAAAAAAAAAGACTAAAAAGAGATAGAAAATAAACGAAGCCAATGTCGCTCCGTAAAAGAAAGAGAAAAACCAGGATGGATGACCAATTTAGTTTGTGAGTGTCTTGGTGATCGTCTGCTGGTGCGAGTACACAGCATGATTCCAGACTCCACATTCCCTCTAGTGGGCCTTTTTATTTGATTTTTTCTTGCCTTTAGACAGTACCTTATGTAAAAAACACAGCAAGTGATTCAGTAATTATAACCGCATGGTCCCTGTACTTTTGCTATCAGTGTTTGGAATCGTCTACATACTCTGGACAAAATTGCTCAGTGCTTTTATAAGATAACCCGAATTTAAGTTTTCATCGTTATGGATACCTAAAGATTTGTTATTATTATTATTATTATTATTATTATTATTATTATTATTATTATTATTATTATTATTATCATTAAAAGTAGTAGTAGTAGTAGTAGTAGTAGTAGTAGTAGTAGTAGTAGCAGTAGTAGTAGTAGTAGTAGTAGTAATAGTAATATTAGTAGTAGTAGCAGCAGTAGCAGTAGTAGTAGTAGCAGTAGTAGTAGTAAATACCTAGCAGTAGTAGTGGTAGTATTAAGTACCTAGCAGTAGTAGTACTAGTAATAGTAGCAATAGAAATAGTAGAAATAGTAGTAGCAGCATTAATAGCAGCAGCAGCAGCGCCAGCAGCAGCAGCACCAGCAGCAGCAGCAGCAGTAGTAGTAGTAGTAGTAGTAGTAAAAATAGTAGTAGCAGTAGTAGTAATATTAGTAGCAGTAGTAGTAGTAGTAGTAATAGTGGCAGTAGCAGTAGTAGTAACAATAAAAAATAATGAGTAATAATAATAACAATAATAATAATAATAATAATAATAATAATAATGATAATAATAATAATAATAATAATAATAATAATAACAATCATAATAAATGGGTCTGACTAGCTGATGCAATGCAGAGCAAATTTCTTATTGGTCACGGCCGATCATGAGTTGCCAGCGAGGGATTACCTCCCGAGCCCCAAGACACTGACTGTGCTGCACGTGCTTCGCTGCCTGTGAACCCTGAAGACGGTGCTCTGCAAGGCGGCAACACTGCCGAGAGCCGTCACAGCTTGGAGTTGGTGAAAAGCACTTCAGGCAAACTGCCACCTCAGGCCAAGTACTGCCTGGGGGGTACCTTCAGCCAAAACATTAGACTACAGGATTAAACATGAACGGTCAACGGAACTTCGAGAAATACATCCGTGGCGTGTGTGTCGTGGAGAATGGCGACATTCTCCGCGGCCCCCCACGCAAGGTGAAGGTGTCCCTGCATCACCTCGACGCCCCAGCGCCTCGCTGGTGTTGCTGCTGCTGGCCACGCACACCGAGCTGCGACAAGGTGGCCAAGTTTAAATTCGAGAAGCAGAAGAGCGAGGCCAGTCTCCAGAAGTACACGTCGCTGGAGACGGCCATGTACATGAACGGCATGGTGTTCCAGGAGTACTGGAAGCCAGGCAAAGCGGCGGTGAAGGTGTCAGTCACGCAGCGGCGAGGAAAGAAGCTAGTCCTCTTCGCCCGCCTGACAACCTTCCTGGACGAGATGCGGGACAGAGAAGCGGAGCAATTCGTCCTCTACGTTACGGAATCGGGATTCCGGATCATTACGAAGGTCAAGACGGCTTCAGGAGACGAGGAGACGCGCGTTCCTCAGAAAAAGACCAAACACGCGTCACGACAGAAAGGAGAGTGCGATAAACGCGAACATTACGAAAAGAAGGAAAAGATCGACTACATGACCTCTTTGTTAACCAGCTTTAAGGAGAAAAAAGAAGAGCCCGCCCAAATCTTAACACGTCCAGAGGTCGTGAAGTTGCCGCCAGTAATCCCGATGCTTGCAGTCCAAACCAACAACTTGACGGCAAGTCGCTGCTCTCCATTCCACAAAGAGGCTCCTGCTGCACGGGAACAGCACGCCACCGCATCTCGTCCCGCCCTTTGCGAATTGCAGCCGTCCATGAATCGTAACGAACAGCAAAGCACCGCATCTCGTTCCGTTCCTCGCGAAGTTCAGCCGTCCAAGAACAGTAAAGAATTAGAGAAGAAAGTACAGATGGTTCAGGTTCAGGGAAAAGACGAGCGTGGCGTTGAGAGCGAGAGGAAAAATCCTGCTGAAGGAAAGGAGACTGCGGCTTGGGAGGGAAAAGTTGAAAAGGAGGACACGAACACTGACGATGTGGAAAACGCCGCTTCTGAGACAGAGAACAGAGATAAGGAGGAGAAAGACGATACTGAGAAACAAGATGGGAAGAAGAAGGAAGAGGACCAAGGAATAATGAGTGAAGTACAGTTAGTTCAGGAAGGAGAGGGTGAAAACTCTAAAAGTCATGAAAAGAATACAGGTGAAGAAGAGGAAGCCCCAGCTTGGGAAGACTATGGTGAAGATGAGACGGAAAAAGTGGAGACAGACACTGGAGATGTGGAAGGCATCTCCGCAGAGAAGGAGAACACAGACAAGGAAGAGAAAGACACTGAGAAAGAATATATTACAAAGAAAGAGGAGGAACCAGGAACAATGAGTGACATGCAGCTGGTTCAGAAAGGAAACGATGAAGACCCTAAAGGAGAGGAAGGAAATCCACGTGAAGAAAAGGAGACTGAAGCTTGGGAAGACTCTGATGAGCATGACACTGGAAAGAAGAAGGACGCTGAAGAGGTGAACAGCGTCCCTCCAGACAAAAAGAACACTGAAGACTGGGAAGACTATGATGAGTATGACACTGGAATGCAGGAGACGGACGCTGACGAGTTGAACAGCGTCCCTCCAGAGAAAGAGGAGACTGAAGCATGGGATGACAATGATGAGTATGACACTGGAATGCAGGAGATGGACGCTGACGAGTTGAACAGCGTCCCTCCAGAGAAAGAGGAGACTGAAGCATGGGATGACTATGATGAGCATGACACTGGAAAGGAGGAGACGGACGCTGACGAGTTGAACAGCGACGCTCCAGAGAAAGAGGATATTAAAGATTGGGAAGACCATGATGAGCAGGAGATTGGAAAGGAGGAGACGGACGCTGAAGAGGTGAACAGCGACCCTCCAGAAAAAGACGATGCAGATCAAGAAGACAAAGATGCTGCGAAGGAATGTGTTTCACTGAGGGACAAGAAACCAGGAATAATGATTGACATGATACAGGTTCAGGAAGGAAACGATGAAGACAATCACAGTGAGGAAGAGGGTCCACCTGGACAAGAGACTGCAGCGGAACAACAAGGTGAGCATGAGACTAAAAAGGAGACGGACGCTGAAGAGGTGAACAGCGTCCCTGCAGAGAAAGAGAATACAGAAGAGGAAGAGACACGAAATTTTGAAAAAGGCGTTGAGAAAGAAGACCTTACAGAGAAAGTTAACTTTCCCTCTTTAGCCAAACAGATGTCCTCAACCAATGTCACCGTGAAGAACAAGCCAAGGAGAAAGATAAGGAAAGCAATGCACTTGAGAAAGAAGAAAGATTCGCCTGACTACAAGAAGAGCGTGAGCAGCAGGTGGAGATGGTGGAAGACTTCACCAACAACACCGGTGGAGAAAATGACGCCTGCAAAGAATATAGGGAAGAGCCAGAATTTGAAAAAGAAGGTGTTGACATGTCGCCACAAAAAGTCAGTGATGGGTAATGCACCGCCAGCACCGGTGAGGAAGATGACGCCGAGAGTGACGGCAAAGAAGGAACTGGATTTGAGAAAGAAAACATTGCCGTGTAGCCACAAACGTAACGTGCTCTCGCTGAAAAGAAACAGAAAAGCGTCAGGAGAGAAGAAAAAGCGCTACAAGAAGATAAATCTGAAATCAGTCCGCAATAAGATTGACTCTCACCGCAGCGTCCCTGCTGATTACAAACCCGAACTGGATTTGAGTGTACTGGAATCGCAGCCGCCACCTCCAGGCCCCGCGCGAGTGAGGTGGGCCCGAGAGGTGGCGGCCCTCAGAACGCGGCTGCGTACCCAGAAACTGACTAGTGCGCGGAGCCTCGTTCACGGCTCGCGCGCCGCTCACCGCTGAGTCATTCCTACTCAAGACAAACTTCGTGAATGCGACAAAGATAATAACGAAAACAAAATCTTCTATCGATTAACTAAGACGCCTAAACATTAAGTGACTCTTCGCTGAGGATCAAGACTGAGCGATTCTTTCTTTTTCTGGAATTATTTTCTCGATGAAAATAATTCCAAAAAAAGAAAAAGAAAAAGAAAACAACTATCTATTAACATTCATTAACATCTTAATATTCATAACTAAGACCATGAACTGAGTGTTAATCCACTGAATAAACCAGAAAGTAACGATAAAAAGAATGAATGAAAGATAAGTTGAAAATAAAAAAAGTCTATCAATTAAGAAGCCAAAACATTGAGTGATACTCCGCTGAGAAACAAAATTGTGGGAGAAAGTCAGAAGATAATGAAAGCAATAAAAGGGTTAAGGCTCACAAAAAAAAAAAAACTTTATACTCGTAACCTAAGATGCCAATGAACTGAAAATTAATCCACCGAGGAAAACGATTGTGAATGGGAACCCGAAAATAATGTAAAAATAAAAAAAAAGTCTATCTGTTAACGAGGAAACTAATAATGAAGTGACTCCACTGAGGAAGAAGATTGTCCGTGATAGGAAATAAGAAAATAAAAAGAAAAAAGAATAAAAGACACAAAAAGAAGAAGAAGAAAAATCTCCTTATGACCTAAGAATAACAAGCCTGTTGACTGAGCGTGGATTTACTGAAGAGCAAAATCGTGAATGCAACGAAGAAAATAGTGAAAAAAAAAAACAAGAGAAAAAAAATTCTATCCAGTAATAGAGTGACTCTTCACTAACAAACAAGATTGTGATTAAAAAAACAGACAATAGAGCCAAAGAAAGTAAAATAGATAAATAAATAAATAAATAAATAAATAAATAAATAAACAAAGATGGAAAAATCTGTTAACGAAGAAATAAATGAGTGATACTCCACCGAGGAACACGTTTGTGAATAGAAGCCAAAAAATAATAATAATAATAATAAAAAATACAAACAAAGATTTATGTTAACGAAGAAACTAACAATTAAGTGACCCTCCAATGAAGAACAAGATTGTGAGGAGAAATAAGAAAATTGTTGAAAAAAAGGATACAAATAAAAAAAAGTACTCTTAACCGAAGAAGACAATGAATTGCGTGTCAATAAACTGAAAGACGAGTCTGTGAGTTTTACCTTGAAAATAATAATGACTGGAAAAATGAAAAAAAAAGAAAAGAAAAAAGTAGCTGCTTATGAAGAAATTGGTTCATGTATATTCTTGCACTACCGCTACAAGAGAACTGTAACATTCGTACAACAAGATTGGTAAAATTTCGTTATATGTAATAAAAAAAAATCTGAAAATAATGGCATAAAAAGAAAAAAAAATGAAATCTCACATAAAAAAAGTTAGTACGCGTTAACGAAGAAACCTGTGAACTGAGAGTTAAATTTCTGAGGAGCAAGTCTGTGAGCGTAGACTTGAAAATAAAGATGACGAGGAAAAAAATGTGAAAAATGGAAAAAAAAAAGTATGTATCTGCTCATGAAAAATTCGGCTCATGTGAATAGTTGTCCTGCTACTGAAAAAAAAATAAATAAATAAAATAAATAAATAAATAAAACTTATTCGAAGCACCTACTAAACTTTAAATATTAGTACAATTTTATGCCTCGGTACTGTACCAAAGGAAAACAAAAATAAGTGAGTTCTTTCTTATCAATAAAATAAACAAATTAAATATTATAATTTTCAATATCCTTACCATCAGCCCTGAGTGACCTGGCTATGTAATTAACTCAGTAGTAGTAGTAGTAGTAGTAGTAGTAGTAGTGGCAGTAGTAGTAATATAGTAGTAGTAGCAGTAGTAGGAAAATAATAGTAGTAGTAAAATAGTAGTAGTAGTAGTAGTAGTAGTAGTAGTAGCAATAATAGTTTAAGTTCACACATTTATCGGCACAAACAAGCAGTACAAAAGTAACAAAGCACACATAAAAGTTGAAAGGCCGAGATCTGCTGAGATGAGACTCCATGGCAGACAAAATAACTGAACGGCATTCATAAGCACATTAGCAGGCACCGCAGTCACTTCATTGGGCTACGAAGATCACGCATAATAGGTAGATTCGCGCTACTTTGGGCTGGATATCAGGTTTGGGCTACTTCTGTGGACTTGGGCTACTTTTATACCTGCAAGATCCTTCTGGCCTAGTGCGGTTACTAGTTCAAGATCACAAGGCACCATAGTATAGTAAGGTTCGAATATTACTCATAATAAAGAGGTTAGGTCTACTTTGGGCTACTACTGTCATTATCCTGGCTTCGTTACTGGTGGGTCAGGATCATTAGCAGGTGTAGTTTGTTGGAATGGAATATCACTCAAAATGGGGAGGGTAGGTCTATTTTGGGCTATTGGTTTTACGTTACTTCTGTGCCTAATTAGTAGTTCTAGGTTGTAAGTAGGCACCGTAGCTAGTAGGTTCGAAAATTCCTGATATTTTGGAGTTTAGGTCAATTTTAGGTAGATATTGTGTTTGTGCTACTAATCTGCCACCTCAACACAAGACATGCGGGCAGTCAACAGTGGATCATGAGCAGCCAGAGAGCATGAGATGTTTATGCTCCAACAACCACTGAAATGTGTTACTTATGCTGCACCACTGAACATATGACAAATATAAGAACTTCAGAAAATAAGGGAAACTGTGAGAAGCCTTCGGACATACACATAGCAGTTCCTTTATGAAGCATAGCCACCATTTTCACCTTCCATCTTCATCTGCAACTCTGTGTTATCTTCACGTGGTGGTATATGCTTCAACACTTGCTGAAATGTGTGTTACGTATGTTAATTACTGGTGAACACGTGTGATACTTCCCTCACTCAATGAAAGGTGCTAATTATTACAAAGACTCCATGGCACGCCTCGCATATCTCTTTTGATTAATAAGCTACTTGTTACTTACGCTGAGAACACGTGGTACATCTTTCTCACGTGTTATTTATGTTAATCAATAATAATAATAATAATAATAATAATAATAATAATAATAATAATAATAACATCTATCTTTCTCACTTATAGAAACATGTGTTATTTACGCTCATCACTCCCAAAGAACATGATATACTTTGCTTTACTTATTCAAATGTGCTTAATTTATGCTGGTGTATTTATTTGTGTCTATCAATGTAGTGTGTCCTTCTCGTGTGGTATATTTTCGTTACTTAGTGAGACGTGTTGTGTGTCTGTATCTTTTATAAGTATCTGTTTCATTTATTAGCTTGTCTTCCTCACTGACTGTCGTACTTCTTCACTGACTGTCGTACTTCCTCACTGATTGTCGTACTTCCTCACTGACTGTCGTACTTCCTCATTGATTGTCGTACTTCTTTACTGACTGTCTTACTTCCTCACTGGTTGTCGTACCTCCTCACTGATTGTCGTACTTCCTCACTGATTGCCGTACTTCCTCACTGATTGTCGTACTTCCTCACTTACTGAGATGCGTGCTTTTTATGCTAATCACTTCATTCCGTATAAAAATAATAAATAAATAAACAAACAAATGAACAAATAAAATAAGTAAGGGAATAAATAAATGCATAAATAAATAAAAACAAAAACTACACAAGTAATCTGCAAAGTATTCACGAATGTACGGTTTCATGGCTTCCCCTGGTGTGGCCCTCGTACATCCTAACCCAGCCGTCTCATTTTCCTGGTTTTATAATGTAATCTAATATTTATCACGTGGTTCCTTGTTAATCTAATTTTGTTACATTCTTTTAATAATTTCGTAGGTTTTTGTTGTCTAATGTTTTTGATGTGCTGTGTTTTATGACTCTCTTGTGAGATATTACCTCAGTCATCATCAGCCAGTTAGTCAGTCAAGCTATAAATCAGTCAGTCAGTCAGTCAGTCAGTCAGTCAGTCACTCAGTTAATCAATCAGTCAGTCAATCAGTCAGTTATTCAGGCATTATTCGTACATTCTAATCAAACAGTGTCACTCTTTCCGCTACATACATACACACACACACACACACACACACACACACACACACACACACCGTTAGAAAGCCTCGTCGCTGCACAGCCTGTTTGGTTTATTTAAACTTTCCTCCTTAAAAGAGTAAATAAAAGTTTTCATATAATCTTTAAAAGCACCAAATTTTATAATCTCCCAATACTGAGAATAACGATACGATGGAAAGAGTCTGCGGGGGAAAATAGCACGAGAGTATTTCCCTAATGATCCTGTGTGTCACCTGAAGGGCAGAGGTCAGGTGAAGAGCAGCAGCAACAGCCAGCGGGGACACCTCATATATATGTAATTACCTGCCGTGCGTGACGTACTGTAGGTATGATGAAGCTGGGGTGTCATCAGTCATCCGTGTGTGTACAGAAAATTATATGTTGGTTTTCACGGAGGTACGGTGAGTGAGTGAGTGGGTGAGTGAGTGGTGGTGACGTGGAGGGTGTTCAGTATGGTGGTGCTTTTGTTGACGGAGTGAAGTGAGTGTGTGAGTGAGTGTTGGTGACGTGTGTGTGTGTGTGTGTGTGTGTGTGTGTGTGTGTGTGTGTGTGTGTGTGTGTGTGTGTGTGTTGCTGGATTGTTTGTTCTCTTCTCTCATCTCAGTTCACACGCCTCGCTCCGGGAAAATTTTGAAATATTCCACGCAGCACTGACGTTAGTAATATAAATAATGAGTCTATGCATTTAGAAATAATTATTATGAATGAATGACAACTGGTAATACTGCTATGATCATTTCAATGCCAACAACACCATACTGCTACTCATAATAGTCTTTCATTAGGAATATTTCCAAGGCCATACAAACAATTAGCTAAATTCTCAAGGGTGTTTTTTGTACTAATGATGCAGAAACCCTGTCAAACTATCACTGGAATCATGAAACCATCTTAAAAAAACCAGGAAGATTTACACTGGAGCTTGTTAAAAGTAATGAAGACGAGGCAACGCAGCTATCATGCAGTTTACTTACGTCAAGCGTAATTGCGTGTTTCATGAAGGAACTGCAACGTATAAACCAGACGGCTTCTTACAGCTTCCTTTATCTTCTTATCTTCTTGTTTTTAGGGAAAGGAATTGAAGTATCACCTCTTCAATGGAACGAGTTGTAGGGGACACTTTTGTATTCCAGTGACGTCTTCCTTTATTTTCTTATGCTCTTATGTTTTAGAGAAAGGGATTCAAGTGTCACATCTTTAAACTTATTGTAGGGAAGATTTTCGTATCCCAGTGATGCAAACCAAACAAGACACGTGCAATGATAGCCAGGTCCAGTGGGAGGACACAGACCAGGGCGAAGACTCTCCAGCACTGATGTTCGTACACTCAAACATCTTAGCGTCTGATCTCTACTGCTTTTAATGGGCTGTAGTGGAAGTTTTTGCCCTCCCAAGTGTTTTCCATAAGTTTTAGTGGTAGTTTTAAGGATCCCGCACCATTACTGGGAAAGAAATCATCGTGAGACCCAAAATAATAATAAAGTCTCTCTAGCCTTTGAAATTACGTAGCCCTGATGAAAGTTCAGTGTTTAAGAATACGAGCCTAAAAGTTCTCCCTTGCCAAGACGCCCCGAGGCAACGCAGTGTGGTATTGGCTTAGCCCTCCGACCGTGACTCCCACATCCCTACAAAGCCCCACAGCCGACGCGGATACAGATGGACACGACTGGATCCCGAATAGCAGCAGACTTAATCCACCCTAACTACAGTATTGCATAAACTAGATACAGTGCGAGGGAAGAGGAACGAGGGAAGAGGAACGTGTTATCTGCGTGTACTGTTGTCTCGGGGGTAGTGTGTGAATGCTTGCCGGCGTGGTAATGTGCTGGGTGTATAGTGCAGGTGGAGGCGCCGTGTAGAGATGAGTGAGGGAGGTTGAGGAGAAGGCTTTGTTCTGCAGTGGATTCATAAAGGCTGATGATGATTCGCCAGTAAGAAGACTAAATGCGGTTTTATATATATTTTGTTTTGAAAGTTGTCCTGCAGTGCACAAACGAAGGTCGGTACAATACGGAGAGGAAAATATCGTGATGTGTTTCTTCTTTTATTACAAAATATTAATGTCTCGTGAAAAAAAAAAAAAGGATAATAGTAATAGCATTGCAATATGTGTTGTTTCGTTCGGATAACACATCAGGGTCTCGTGGCAAAACGTTAATAGATAAAACATTGCAGTGTGTTTCGTCTCATTATTACGACACATTACCATCTCACAAAAAAAAAAGAAAAAAAATAGATAATAATAATAATAATGATAATAGTAGTAGTTGTTATTGTTCTAGTAGTATTATCATTATTATTATTATTATTATTATTATTACTATTATTAGTGGTAGTAGTAGTAGTAGTAGTAGTAATAGCAGTAGTAATAGTAGTAGAAGTAATAGTATTAATAAAGAACAATAATAAAAATAACAATCCCGCAACGCATTCTATCACTTTCCTAAAACCCAAAAGTCTCATAAAAAAAAAAAAAAATCTACCACAAGGTGAAGTACGGACCAATCAGCTACTCACATCGTCTCCATCCCTCTCCCTCTCCCTCTCCCTCCATCTCCCTCCCCCACCCCCACCCCTTCTCCCTGCAGCCGCCACGAATCAAGACGAGTAATGAAAGCTAAGGAAGTGATGACACATACGGAGTGGCTGGAGACGAAAACCCATTAAACTCTTTGACGTTTCTGAGATTACTGCGACCACGACAGCGACGCGACGCCCGCAGCCCCGCCAGCCACGCCAGTGTTTGCCGCGCCACGCCTTTGCTTCTGAGGTACTGGGCCACGTAGAGAGAGAGAGAGAGAGAGAGAGAGAGAGAGAGAGAGAGAGAGAGAGAGAGATAAGGGATGAAATAAACTGAACGGGGAAAAAAATAGATAAAAATGCCCTTGTTTTGTGGTTCTAGACAGTGATGAAATAATAAGGACAACAGTTATTACGCCCACTTGTACGTAGGTGTGTGTATGTATGTGTGCATGCATTTATGTATAAGATAAAACTACCACAAAATACGCAGATTATAATTTCATGGTCAGTACACTTAATCTATGTATGTATGCATGAATGGAATGAATGGATGAATAAGGATGAAAGGCACGAGTCTATGCAATGACCAGGTGTGTGTGTGTGTGTGTGTTTGTGTAGATGCAGTGTGGGTGTATGTACAGTTGCAGCCAAAAATCTGTTCACTTGCTGTATTTTTTCCCACTAATTTAAACGGTTTTCCTTCATCGTGAGTCCTCTGCTGTGTTACAAAACCCCCACGACTGATGACTGCTAGTTCTGAGGACGTGAGACTGAGGAAAAGACATCAAACAGCGGCAGGGAGGGTAGCAGGTTACAAGACTTCTAACCGCGACTGCACCTTTGTCCCCAGCAGGTGGCGGCCACGCGGGGGGTTGGGTTGGGGGTGGGTAGGCGGACAGTGCGAGCCATGCAGACCCACTCACCTGTGCCGTCCTAATTAGCCCCGCACACCTGTACAAACACAGACCTGCGCTACCCCCAACAACCTCTCTCCTTCCCCTCTCTCTCTCTCTCTCTCTCTCTCTCTCTCTCTCTCTCTCTCTCTCTCTCTCTCTCTCTCTCTCTCTCTAACCCTTTGTCTGTTCAGGAATTCTCACACTTCACTGGATAAGTCACACACACACACACATACTCTCTCTCTCTCTCTCTCTCTCTCTCTCTCTCTCTTATGACTCAATCCATCCACGTGCCACTTAAATATCCTCTTACTCTTTACTTATACATACTTTAGCACCCCTCCCCTCTCTCCCTCTCTCCCTCTCCCTCTCCGTTCCTCTCCTCCCTCCCTTTTCCTCTCCATTCCTCTCCCCTTCTCTCCCTGTTTCCAATATAGCAGTAACCTTACCTTTGCTCTATTACAGGTGGAAAGTAAGTAGAAGGAAGGGAAGGAGGGGAGAGAAGAGAGAAAGAAACGAAGGAGAGGGAAGGGAGAGGAGAGGAGGGGAGGGAGAAAAGGGAGGGTAGAATCGAATACTCAAAATAAGGAAGAGTCATGATTTCAGTGTAAAATAAATCTGTCGTCTCTCTCTCTCTCTCTCTCTCTCTCTCTCTCTCTCTCTCTCTCTCTCTCTCTCTCTCTCTTCCCTTCCTTCCTTCCTTCCTCTCATTTTTCAGTCCTCATTCTCATTCACTGTGTTTACTCTTCGTTCATTCGTCCCTTCCACTGAATGAACTTTAATTCCCCCACCCCTCTTTTTTTACTCTCTCTCTCTCTCTCTCCCTCTCTCTCTCTCTCTCTCTCTCTCTCTCTCTCTCTCTCTAAAAGCATTTTTTTATATTCATCATTCTCAATTCTTCCGTCCTGCCTTTGTAGCGAGAAAGAATGATAAATTAGAGAGAGAGAGAGAGAGAGAGAGAGAGAGAGAGAGAGAGAGAGAGAGAGAGAGAGAGAGAGAGAGAGAGACAGGTCATGCCCGTGTTGCCTGTCTGGCAGCCACAGGTCACCCTAATGACGGGTAGCGGCCAGGTACTCCACAGGTATTGACCCGCGGGTGGTGGTGGTAGAAGAGGAGGAGGAGGAGGAGGAGGAGGAGGAGGAGGAGGAGGAGGAGAAGGACCCACACACCCTGCAACATCCCCGCCCATGAACTGCTGTAGCCTCACGCCCAGTCATTTCATCTCCTACAGTCTTTCCATCATTTCCTCCTACAGCCTCTCCGCCTGATAGCACAGTCTCTCCGTCATCTCCCTCTACAGTCTCTCCATTCATTCCCTAGGCTCAGCTGTTACACAATTCAATGCTAAGGGCCAATTTCACAGTTGCTTCCTATTGTGATCGTTATATCAATAAGTCACGATCTTCACTACCACCAACAGAGTCACTGCTTACATTATGGACTCTCCCTCTCGCTATTTCTTCGTGTTGTGAGAGTTGCCAGGCTAGGGATTTCAGAGACTACGAAAACAATGAATGTAAGACAGGAGCCAAGACTCGTTTGGACCGCTTCATCAGTAAGGGTCCGAAACGGTTTTGTGTGTCATATAAGTTCTATTTTTTGAGAAGTCACAAGGATAATTCGTTGGGTTCTCAAGGATATCATTTTTTCCCTACTGACGATGCATGATTTTTGTTAAACTGTCACTAGAATCATGAAAACACTCTTGAAAAATGATAACTTCCACGACAGCCTCTTTTATAGATTTTTGAAAGGTCACAAGGATAATTAGTTGAGTTCTTACATATATTATTTTCTTTTCCTACTGACGATGCATGGTCTTTGTTAAACTGTCACTAAAATCATGAAAACATTCTTGAAAATGATAACTTTCATTAGAGCCACTTTATTTATTTATTTTTCAAAGGCCACAAGGGCAAGTTGGGTTCTCATGGATATTTTTTTCCCATTGACGATAATCTTAACCCTTTCACTGCGATATACAACGATTCAGAGCCCTAGAATAGTGAATGGAATCATTATAAGCATCTACAAGAATGAAAGCGATTAAAATAGTAGATACTACAATTTCTGGCCAGTGTAAAGTTTGGAGGTGGGTGTAAAACATAAAAAGATGTCTCAGAGTGGTTAGTAATGAAGGAAAGATGTGCCAAATACCAGTGGATAATGAAAACACCCTTGAAAACTTTACTCTCCATTGCAAACTGTTATTTATATTTTTAAAAGACTACAAAGTATGGATGAATATTCTTTTCCTACTGACGATACATAATCTTTGCCAAACTGTCATTAGGATTATGAAAACACCCTTGAACACAATAGTTAAAACTAGAGCTGGCCATACTAAGTCAAGTTAAGGCCCTGTAACTTTTGATGATACGGGTTTCAGTGATCAGGGTGTGCGCTCAGTCACTTGGGGGCTTGAAGAGATCAGACAGACTTACGGTCCAAGTTGATGAGAGGGGATATTTGTATTAGGGGATATTTGTATTAGGACTGTCCCGTGTAGGCCTACTGGGTTCTTGCTGCTTTTGTGACTCCCCCTCACACATCAACAATACAATCCAGTAATTAACAAACACTCAAGCCATCGCAACCACCCACCTGCACATGACAAGTGATGTATAATCATTACAGTGACGAAAAAAAACCACAACAATTTTTCGTCTATCAATTAACGAAATTATCCAAAGCAAAAAAAAAAAATTAACAAAACCTCAAATCTTTACAACTTTCCCCTCATTTTAGTCTCTTCGTCTCAAACAATACAACGAAAAGAGAAGATTCAGGAAATAAAATTAATATCTTGGCTATCAGCAACACAATGTAGTGTAGTTCTGTTAGTCTTTCAATAAATATGGTACTCTCAACTCGGTAACACTCTAATCCAACACTTAAAAGTACTTACGTGGCTAATAATACGCAAAAGTATGTTGGTCTAGCACTAACACGACGGAAACTATACAATTCAGTGTGCAAAATCCATTTCTACCCCATTAAGTAGTAACAAGATCCTTAACTTTTGTAAATATCCACCACACACACGTCTATTAATCTCTTAAACATATATCTCTCTCTGTCTCATCAATAACAATTCAGTGGTAGTTAACAAACGCTCAGACATTCGTAACTACCAACACTCACACACGTCTATGAGTCACTTAAGCACCGACTAAACAAAAAACAAAAAAAACAAAACACGAAAAAAAAAAACTCCAGTAACATACAGCACCCGTCTAACACATTAACAACTTACTCTAATAGTTAACAAGCCCTCAGCCTTTTGTAACCACCCATTTGTACACGTAAATTGCCCTTCTAACCGCCAACACCATCCAAAAAACACAACTCAGTATATATCATCCATTCATCTCTCGCTAACAACCTCATCCAACAGTTAACAAGGTCAGAAATCTTCGTAACTAACCACGCACGCAGGTTAATTGGACTCCTGAGCATTCACACCTCGAGGAAGCCACACCTTATTGTAGTCTCGCCATCCTGAACGACCTAACAATCATCCCGGGCTGTTGACGGAAGGCGCGACGGAGTGGTGGCGGTGGTGCAGCGGAGCGTAAGGTAAACACGCCACTGCTTCATTCGGCCTTTTCCTCCGCTATCAACTCCACTGCCAGGTAGGTTTGTATTCCCATTCAGTTTCGTCTGTCTGTGTCTCTCAGTCTATCTCATGTCTATCCCAGTCCCTCTCACAAACAGCTTCACTTTACTATGACTTCTAAATACACGACCTAACGTACACCCAAAAAGCTTTTCAAATGTAACACTGCCTATCGAGTCCTTCAAAACGGATTCATCACAGATTTTAAGAATAATATACACGAGAACACACACACACACACACACACACACACACACACAGAAAAAAAAGTAAAAGAGACTGCAAAAGGCTAGCTAACCTACACAAGGCATTTAAAATTTATCTTTGCCATCTCCAGTCTTTAAATTCATCCAACCTCGTACTGAACCCATTTAATATCTGTGTAATTATTATATTCCTGTTACTTTTGTTCCACTCATTTACTTACAACCGTGCATGAGTTCTTTGCCTATCTCCTTGAAACTCGGCGTCTCTTTCTAAAACAAATCAAAACCTCCACGAATCTGAGTTTGCCTAGTTTACAACCATTCCTACGTGTTCCAACTTGTTCCGTGACTACAAGAGCCTGATTCATGTATCCTTGAACACTTAAATACATTCAAATACTTCCAACACCACGTATCCTTCAGGGCCACTCCCCAATCCTCGTTCACTCCTGCCAACCTTGCACGCTCACCTTTATAGACGCCCACACCCTCTACACATCTCCGCCCACTCTTTCACTACTGTTCAGCCCCGCCCAGAAGCCTCCACCACCCGGCCTGCCCTCACACCCCCACCGCCACCCACCCACGCCTCCTGCCTCCACATGACCTGACGCACTACCTATCTCTTCTGCTCTCATTGTACACTGCGTCCCATCGCTACACACACACACACACACACACACACACACACACACACACACACACACACAGATATCACACACAGATATCAGAATTTGGTAATATCAGTAATAGTGATGACAATAATAATAATAATAATAATAATAATAATAATAATAATAATAATAATAATAATAACTGTAGTAGTAGTAGTAGTAGTAGTAGTAGTAGTAGTAGTAGTAGTAGTAATAGTAGTTGTTGTAGTAGTAAAAATAATGATATAATAATAATAATAATAATAATAATAATAATAATAATAATAATAATAATAATAATAATAGTAATAATAATAATAACAATAATAATAATAATAATAATAATAATAATAATAATAATAATAAGAAGAAGAAGAAGATGAAGAAAAGAATAAGATGAAAATGACAACAACAATAACAACAATAATAATAATAATAATAATAATAATAATAATAATAATAATAATAATAATAATGACAACAGCAGCGGCGTCCGTCACAGGAGCAGGCAGCTTTGTGTGTGCAGCGTGCGTGTGTCACTGTGTCCGCCAGCCGGCCTCTCGTGCCGCGGCGAGTGCGGGGAGCACACTCCATCACAAAGAAACAGTTTTTACAATGGAAATATAAAAGGGATGCTTATTACTCACCGCGGCGTGCAGGAACAAGTGCAGTTCCTCGACAGTGGCAAAAACTCTGCTATGAAACTTCAAAAGAATTACAGAAAATGCAATGAAAAAAAAGAAAACACAATATTTTAACATTTTTCATACAAGATTTATAATGATGAGAGTTTTTACCACAGAAAAAAAAAAAAAAGTAAGTGATGCTCAGTCATATTGCTAAAAGCGCTCCGTCTGCCCATCTGTCACTAACGAGTCTGACCACACACAGATCAAATTCGGAAAGACGACCGCCAATACTCAATGTGGGCTGCACGAGAACTTCCGTAAAAAACGTGAAAAAAAAAAACAGCAACAGTTGGATTCGAAAAAAAAAAAATATTGCAATAAACAGTGTGCATCTGACAAAGTGTTGCTTTCACCCAAACCACGCTGTCCTCATGCTCCGCGCCGTGCCGCCACGTACGGATGGGTAATCTTACATGACGGCATACCTGAAATAATGCAATTAGTAACAAGAGTAGCAGAGCATTATGTGATAATGGTGAGGGAAACACGATCAGTATCAGAAGGCTCAGAACATTTCACCTTAACAGTTTCACATTCCCAATATCTTTTTACTGAACTGTACAGAATTTCCTTCTCTTAGTTCCTGTCTTATACGGAGAGTTAGATAAAGGACAGTGGCGCACTAGACATTTCTACACTATTGCACCAATTATGAAGATTCTGAGAGAAAACGAAACTGAGAGAATGTTTTGTTTGTTTATCTGTTTATACCTTTTGTTTATCTCTTACGGCCAATAACAATAGAAATAAGAAGAGAACAATACTACTATTACTACTACTACTACTACTACTACTACTCTCTAATTTAAACATTTATTATTATTTAAACATTTATTACTATTCTCATTATTTTTATCTTCCATATTTATAAATTGCCTTCTTTAACCCGTCAAGTCGCGGCACACTATTTCTTACAGCCACGCGCGCACGAACATAAAACACGAAAAAACCCTTGAAACAACAACAACTCTGCTCACGCCCTGCACCTGTCCACTGGCAGACGACCACGAAGGAGAGTGTGAAAGGATTCGAACCCGGGACGTCTAGAAAAGCTAAACTAATATATAATTCGTAAGTATCTCTCCAACACCACCACCACCACCAACACCACCACCACCACCTTCCGCCGCCGTTGCCGCCTCACGTAGTCAGTGTGCATCACCTGCGCCATCCTCACAGGCCTTTGGCAGCCCCAATTACCTCGCGCCGCCTCACCTGCAACCGCCTCTCACCTGAGCACATTTTATATCAAAAGGCCTCCGTAATAACGTTTGGGAGTGCGAGAGAGAGAGAGAGAGAGAGAGAGAGAGAGAGAGAGAGAGAGAGAGAGAGAGAGAGAGAGAGAGAGAGAGAGAGAGAGAGAGAGAGAGAGAGGAACAGACTCACAGATTTATAGAAACGGTAGCAAGTCAGAAAGACATTTAAACAGACGGGGAGACAGAAAGGGAAGTAGACGGACAGACAGGTAGAAAGAAAGGAAATTAGACATACGGAAAAAAAAATAAAGAAAAAGCCAGACAGACAGAGAGAGACAGATAAACAAATAAACGGAAAGATGGACGGACATGCAGTGACGCGAGAAACAGGCCTGCAGACAGAAATATACTAACAGACAGACAAGAAATAAAGACAAACAGACACAGAGACATTGAGAGAGAGAGAGAGAGAGAGAGAGAGAGAGAGAGAGTGAAAGGAACAGGGTAAGTGGGAGCTTTTCCTTTCAACCACCCACGCACGCACGTCCTCACATACCTTGCATCTGGCTGGTCCTTGGCGTCCTTAGCAGTGCGGGGCGTCCGTTGTACCACTAACCAAGAGAACTTTCACCCAACCAAAGAACTGCAAAGAATAAACAAAAACTCCAGTTAGCTGACTTCGAAAACACAAACACTCATATATATTTAAACACGAGGACTAACCTAATCTATCCCCAAGAACCGAGAGATTGTGTAAGACAACTTTAACCGACTTACAAAACAAACCCTCATATATATTTAAACACGTGACTGACCCCATCTATCTCCAGGAATCGAGGCATTATGAAAGACTGCGGACTTCAGCTGACCTACCACAAACACTTACATATACTTACAACACATAACTGACCTAATTTATTTACAGAAACCAAGGAATTTTTGTAAGACTGAGAACTTTACACTTGGTGACAATAAGGTAGAAGTGGAAGTGGGCGGAGCTTATCCCCTCAAGCTGACCAATCACGCGGATCAGGGCGAGGGCGGAGGAGAGGGAGCCTTGCACAGCACTGAGTTAATCCCAAAAAGCCAACAGCTCTGGAATGTGCCTGGCCTGAGTGCTGGAGCTGCCCCCGCGACCTTGAGGCGGCGCGGCGCTGTGGCAAGTGTTCCTGTGTTCCTCGGAGCCTGAGGTTGCATAGCTGTCACATCTCTCTCTCCTCTCTCTCTCTCTCTCTCTCTCTCTCTCTCTCTCTCTCTCTCTCTCCTCTCCTCTCTCTCTCTCTCTCTCTCAGGCCTAAGACGTCTCCCGCAACACACACACACACACACACACACACACACACACACACACACACCTTCAGCACATCTACTTGAACGTTTTGCAGAGGCACCACCACCACCACCACCACCACCACTACTACTATCACACCTTGCGTTCCCCAAGAGTGTGTGTGTGTGTGTGTGTGTGTGTGTGTGTGTGTGTGTTTAAATGATGCTCGTGTTTTCACTCTTGACTAAAAGCAGGACCCTTGGGACTTTTTTTTTTTTGAGCAGCAAAGTGTTTAAATCGATGAGCTTGTGTGTGTGTGTGTGTGTGTGTGTGTGTGTGTGTGTGTGTGTGTGTGTGTGTGGGTGGGTGTGAGTGTGTGTGTGTGTGTATGGATGGGATAAATGGATGAATAAATTTGAATGAATTCTGATGCACACACATAAATACATAAATGAAGTAAAGCAAAGCAATGCAAAGGGGAGAGAGAGAGAGACAGAGAGAGAGAGAGAGAGAGAGAGAGAGAGAGAGAGAGAGAGAGAGAGAGAGAGAGAGAGAGAGAGAGAGAGAGAGAGAGAGAGAGAGAGAGAGAGAGAGACACCCACCCTCACACCTTCACCACCCCCCAAACATACTCGTACACCACCAAGAATCAGTGCTAGAAGAGGAGGAGGAGGAGGAGGAGTAGTAAGTCTGGAGGAAGGTCCGGAGAGTGTGGAGAGAAGGAAGACGGGAAGGAGGGAAGGAAGGAGGCGGGGCGGGTGAATCTGTGCCTGGCTGGAGGGACGGGGCTGCTGCGTGAGAAAGGTGGCGTCCGAGTTTATTTCTGAACGACTTTATTGTGTTACGCTAAACGACCGAAGTTGCAAGTTTATCTCGGCCCCTAACGACGCGGCGGGCAAAGAAACTCCGGCAGCACACAGGCTAAAGTGCTTATTTATTTCGCCTTCGCAACCTTACGTACTCACAAAAGAATACTGCGCTCGTGCCACTGACTGGATACATCGCTATACGACTTATCCCAGTTACTGTAGCGAAGTACTCGATATAAGTGCGGAATGAAGGAAGGGAAGGGGAGTTCAACGAGTCATTATAGGAAAGTACTTATGCGTCTCCTGCCTGGCTAACTTGCTATATAGTACTGAAGTGAGCTATAAGGGAAGGGAAGGCGTGTTCCAGGTACTGTATCGAGCAGGAAGTGAAGCAACA